>NW_004567120.1:23886427-23888810 GCF_000260355.1 Condylura cristata | reverse complement strand
AATGTCTCTGGTATATGGTTGTTCATTATTTTTGTTATTTTCTCGCCTGGTCCATTATACTCCTGCTATGAGTGAAACCATCCGGTGGTAAATTTCTTTTCAATTATAATGAGCTTTCATTTGTAGGTGAAGATACAAAAGCAAAGCACACAGGCGGGAAAGCAAAGAAGGCGGAAAGAAACAAAAGAGATGATCAAAGGTTTTTTCTTTAATTTTGACTATGGGAAAGGCCAAATATAAATAGAATTACATATAATAGCAAAATGATCTCCCATGTACAAATCAGCCAGCTTACACAGTTATCATCTCATGGGAAGCTACATGCTATGTTATCCTCCCCCAATTATTTTGAAACAAGTCCTAGATATCATTTCATTTATAGTTTAGCATGTTTCTCTTAGAGAGGCATTCTCATGTGTGTGCATGTTATCATTATCATGAGTTTTTATTTCAGGAGTGGCATTACTGATTCTTATGGTAAATGTATATTTAAGAAGTTACCACATATTTTCCACATGGGAATTCAAGTTGTTATTCATCCTTGCTAGCACTTAGTCATTTTAGTCATTTTTTACACTGTAGCCATCTTACATATGTGTCCTGCAGCTCCTCTTGATTTTCATTTGCATTTCTCTAATGATGAACAATTTTCATGGACATATTTACTGTCTGTATACCCACTTGCTGATACACCTATGGGTCATCTTTGCCCATTTTAAATTTATTTTTTTTAAAGATTTATTTATTTGTGCATACAGAACTGGAGTACAGTCCAGAGGCTCAGGGGCGGTGAGAGGCTTCACCATACACAGAGTTGGGAGCAGAACAGACAGATCGATGAAGTACACTGCTGAGGGAAGCAGCGGACGGGTCAGGAGAGGTCTGCCACACCATGTGGTCACCTCCGGGGCAGTCGGGAATCGAACTCATGCAGAAGTGGCTTTAGTCTCTCAGTGCTGCGCTTTAACCCGCTGCGCCACCAGGGAGGGCCTAAATTTATTTTTTAATTGAGATATAACTGACATATAATTTTATGTTAGTTTCATGAAGCCAACAGAACAGTTTGATTGTAGTGTATATTGCAAAATGATTGCCACAATAAGTCTAGTTAATTGTTCATCTCCATACAGCCACAGAATTTTTTTCTTAGAATGAGGACTTTTAAGAGTTACTCTTGTTAGCAACTATCAAATATGCAATACAGTATTAAGACGTACAGTCACCATACTGTACCTATTACATCATGAAACATTTTATAACTGTAAATGTGTACCTTTTGCTCTGAACCAGTTCTCCTTATCCCCACCCCCAACCTGTGGCTACCACCAATCTGTATCTGTATCTTTGGGTTTAGACTGTTTTTGTTTATTTTTTAGAGTTTACATATCAGTGAGCTTATATAATATTTGTCTTTCTCTGTGTGACATTTCCCTGAGCACAATGTCCTCAAAGGGTTCATCCCTGTTGTCACAATCGGCAAGATGTCCTCCTCTTTCATGGATAGTCTTCTATATCCACACACACACACACACACACACACACACACGACTTCTTTATCAGTCATCCATTGATGGACACTTAGGTTGTTTCCATATGTTCTCGTAAACAGTGTGGTCATGGGGACACATCTATCTCTTTGAATTAGTGCTTTCATTTTCTTTGGATAAATTTTCAGAAGTGGAATTGCTGCATCAAATGGTAGTTATATTTAAAATTTTTGAGGAACCTCTGCGCTGTTTTTCCTAGTGGCTGCATCAATTTACATTCCTACCAACAGTGTCCAAAGGTTCCTTTTCTCTCTATCCTCGGCAACACTTGCCAGTTCTTGTCTTCTTGATAATTGTCATTGTGACAGTACTGTCACTGTGACATACTGTCTCATTGTGGTCTTGGGTCACATTTCCCTGAGGACTTGTGATACGGAGTATATTTTCATATACGTGTCGGCTATCTGCATGTCTTCTTTGTAAAAATATCTGCTTGGAGTCTGCTCATTTTTAAACCTGATTTTTTTTTAAACATAACTACACACCATTATAATGTATAAAAATTAGCAATAGATCTTCAATTCTTATCACACATTTGATTTAGCTTTGGGATATAGTGTTGTACAGTCAGATGCACATGCTCATGATTCCTTTTATTTTTTTCCTCTTGTCCCTTTTCCTGACCCCTTCCTGTATCTTAACCTGGTAGCTTTGGTAAAAAGGCCCTGGTTTGGCCCTCCTTGGTGGCGCAGCAGGTTAAAGCACTGCACTAAGAAGCTTAAGCCACTTCTGCATGAGTTCGATTCCCACCTGCCCCAGAGGTGACCACATGGCTCGGCAGACCTCTCCTGACCCACCCGCTGCTCCCCTCAGCAGTGTACTTCGTCGATCTGCCT
>NW_004567120.1:23880148-23886161 GCF_000260355.1 Condylura cristata | reverse complement strand
CCAGGAATGAGGGAGGTCAGGGTGTTTTGGCTCCATACCCTGTCTGTGATCCAGTGGGCACATCTGTCTGTCCCATTTGGAGGGGCATCTAGAGCATAGTGAGGGCGGATGGGGCAAAGTACAGCAGGTCCTTGAATCACATCATTTCATTCAGTGTCATTGTGCTCTATTTATTAAAGAAAAGTCTGATTCCTGCCCAGGCCGGGACCACTGTCTGTGGAGTCTGCAGGTTCTCCCCGTGTCCACGTGGGGTTTCTCCCAGTGCTCAGGTTTTGTCCCACATGCCAAGATGAGCGCTGTGAGGCACTGAAGTGCCTCTGTTGTCCCAGTGTGGGTGGCTGTGCCTGTGCCCTGGGAGCCGAGACCCTCCAGCCACCTGAGATGGTGAACTGGAGTAAGTGGTTGTGAGTCCATGAATAAATGCAAAAGGTTGCTTCATATTGAAAGTGTCTTGGGTCTTTATTTAGAAGTTTGGTGATGTTTTTTGTGCTGTGGGAACTTAATTCTTGTTCAGATTAGTTAGAGTTTGTTATAGGTCATTTCACTTAAAGTCATTTCCAACAGCCTATCAGTGATGTGAAGTGACAATCTACTGTATGTGACACCCTTTGACTTTTGTACTCTAGAGTATCTCATTTGGGGTAGGGCAAAGGACCCTACGAGATGTACCAAAGGCTCCTGAAATGGATTAGAATCAGTTGAATACTCTGGGAAGTGTTGTCCTAGAAACTCAATGATCACTGAGTATAAGGCAAGAAGTTGAGTCCCGACAGTGCCCAGCTCTACCCAGTGCAACCTGCGCTCCTTTCCCCTTACCACAGCTCACGGCTCTCCCGCTGCTCCCTTCTCCTTCACCTCAGTCCAGCTGCACTTGTCTCCTTGCTGTTCCGCAACTGCCAGATAAGTCTGTCCCCACGTGAGTACTTGTAGTTCTCGCTAGAGATACTCTTACCTCACCTTTTTACCTTAAGATTTTTGTTAAAATGGACCAAGGAAAGACCATGTAAAGACAGCAAAAAGGGGTATCTGTAAGCAAGGAAGAGAGGTCTCACCAGAACCTGATCATCAGGCAGCCTGATTTTGGAATGCAGCTTTGAGAGTGAGGAAACAAGTTTTTACTTTAAGCTGGCCACTCGTATTTTTTATGGCAGCCTCAACTGACTTAAGACAATAGGGGCTATCCGGTTCATCTCCAAATTTACCACAGAGGCAGGGGACACATGAACATACTGTAAAATATTCTGGGAAGTGTGACTCCCCGCTCTGGCAGACAGAAAACCAAGTCCATCTGTATAGACTTGAAATCTGAAACTGCAGAATCTGCTGCCTGAAGATATGCCAGTGTTTTCACCCGCTGATGACTGGTGTCCAATCTTTGCATCTTTTCAATGCATTTTTAAAAATAATTATTCCTTTACTATAAGATTTTTTTAAAATTTTGCATGGAAGAACTGGGTATAGGCCAGAGGTTGAGAGGAGGGGGTGAAAGGATTCACCAGAGACAGAATGGGGAGCAAAAGAGGTAGATCCACTGAAAAACACTACTGAGGGGAGCAGCAGGAAAGGTAAGACATCTGCTGTGCCATGTGGGTCACCTCCCTGGCTGGGAATCAAAAACAGGCCTCGATGGGCCTTCCAAGTGTTAGAGATGAGATTTAACTCCTAAGCTACCAGAGAGGCCCTTTTTAGTGCATTCTTTATCAAAGAGGTGATTACATCCCAAGTGTTGCCTGGTAATACACAGATAGCATCAACATATCTTTAGGTTGGGATAACTTGGAACTAGAAACCCCCTGTTAAGAATAATCACCTATATAAAGTTCAAACTTGTGTTTACTGAAACAATTCTTATATAGTAAAATGTTGGACTGCTTCCTGGGTTCAAATCCTCACTTTGGTTACCTGATAAATTCTTTGTCACTGAGACTTTGTATTCAGTTAACAGTCGTCACTGTCTGGCCCTACTGGGACCACCTGTCCATACTCTTGTGACCTGGTGCCTGGTGCTGACTTTTGTAGTGTGGTTCCCACTGAGTCCTTTGAGGCCCCTTTATGCAGTGGCCAGACCCAGGCATTTTGGGGAAAGCCCTTTCCCAGAGAGTACAGAATAGGGTGCCCAATTATCATTTATACATTGTTCTTTTTGTTGGCTTATTCTTGCTATTTTCACAGAAGTCACTTTTTCCATGCCCAGAAATTTCTCAGTTAAGATGCAGATTACATTGCAGACCAGTTCACATAATCTTATGAGGTGGTTTAATTGGCTTCAATAACCAGCAAGAGCAGCACAAATGAACCTAGAAATCTGATTCTGATGAAGTGTCATCATTGACTGTTGTAGTCTCACCACAGACCCAAGAGGTCACTAGCTTGGTTGCAAAGCCTTGCAAGTGTGTGCCAGACAGGACACTCATCCTTTGTGGACAAATCTGTTGACTTCAAATAGTACCCAGCTGAGGAAAAAGAGTGTCTCTAATATTTATATTCTCTCATTTTTCCCTGCTTCTGGAAGCAAAGTTGCTCTGAGAGATTGAGGCACTCTGGAGGAGGGGTCTGTAGTGAGGCACTCTTAAAGGGAACACTTCCTCCCATGAAGTTTAACAAGGGTACCTGTTTCATCATGGTGGCCAACTGGCCAAGTTGCTCAGGTCTCAGGTTACTGGACAACACAATCCCAGAGCTCTATACTTTTTAAAAAATATATATGCTTACAGAACTGGGGTACAGGCCAGAGGTATGATGGGTGAGAGGCTTCACCAGAAACAGAGTCGGGAGCAGAAGAGGCAGATCTACTGAAATACACTGCTGAGGGGAGCAGTGGGCAGGTCAGGAGAGGTCTGCCACACCATGTGGGTCAGCTCCCTGGTGGGGGGGGATCAAACTCCTGCTGCAATGGCTTTGGAGAGCTTCATAATGCAGTGCTTTAACCCATTGCTCCACCAGGAAGAGCCTGAGCGCTACCCTTTTTTACTAGAAGCATGATTCCCAGTAACTGCATAGGGTGTTGTTCGCGGCTCCAGGAGCTGTTTAGCTCTAAAACTAGGCTTTGGGAACAACTCAGCTGGCAGAGTCCGGCACAACTTCTGGTCCCTCATAAGAGAACAGTAAACAGTAGCCCATGTATAGCTTCCCTGCCTCCTTTGAGCCTCTCTGTAGGCGCTCTAATTTGATCCTCCAGTTGATCTCAGTTGGGGACTAAAGACAAGGACCAATGGTTCACATTGGAACCAAACGGTTAATACGAACAACTTGCTGTCCTCCAAAAAAAATGCCTTGTTGGCTCCTGCTAATACCTTGAGACCCGCTGGCAAAGTGCCCTGTGAGAACCTCTGACTTGCAAAAGATCTGCTAGCACTGTGAGAGTGCCCAGCTATCTTCCTACACTTTTCTTATCATCTTGTCGCAGCAAAAGGTTTTCTCCAAGAAAAGGAAAAATACCGGATGGTTTCACTCATAGCAGGAATATAACGGACCAGGCAAGAAATTAATGATGAAAAGCTATAGACCAGAGACATTTTATGGGGGTGGAGTGGGGAATGGGATCAAAAACAGCGGGGGAGGAGGGAGGGAAATACACTGGACTATGGCGATGGCACACGGGTGATTTGGTGATGGGAAGCCCAAGGGGATTACAACTGAGATGGATAAATGCACAAAATGTTGTGAAAATAAACTATTATTCAAAAAAAATATTTTCTCCTTTCGAATTTAAGCCCTTAATATCAGCCCTCTGCAGTTCCCTACAAGCATTTGTCCTTGCATATCCTGCCGTCCTCTTAAAGGGAAAGAATGTCCAGTCTTACAATAAGCAAAGGCTGAGAGCCCACGAAATGTGAGGCCCTGCAAATTCTACGATGAACAAAAGCAAATCTCCTTTCCATGAGCTCAGTATAGTGGGAAATAAGGAAGTCCTCAAGCATGGTATCAGCATAAAGCAAGTAAATGCCGTGATTATGGTAGGTCTGGGAACTTGGACAAGTCCCTCTGAACTAGTAAGAGTGTGGAAGTAGACCAGGGAACCGAGTGGAGGGAGCAGAGAATGAAGGAGAATATAAGGAAGAACGGTAAATAAGAAATTACTGTGGGTGGACTGGCTAAAGAGAAGAAAATGGACGCAAGGCAGGAGAGGGGAACAAAGTGGAAAAGCTCAGAAGCACTATGAAGGGACGCCGCAGGTAGGATATTCCTGCAAGGGAAGATGTGCCTGTCTCAATCTGTCACGACTTTTGTGCCTTTTTTGTCTAGAAGACTGGTCAAGTCTTGTTAACTCAGCTTCTAGGAGACGCAAGCAGACGCTGAGGATTTGAAAGAATTGGACGCCCCGGGGTCCAAAAGTATGTTTTCCGAAGCGACCACTAGGGGGGGCAGTAAGCTCGGCTTCGGAAGCCTTGGCTGGGTCACTCAGCTGATGCCGGAGGCCATTCCAGCTCCCAGGCTAAGATCAAGTGTTGACCCAGAGCTGCGGCTCTGCTGGGAGCAGTGGCATTGCTCTGCTCGGGGCTCCACAGCGAACTGCCACGCTTCCTCCCAAACGACGAGGCCTCCTACTCCCGGCTGTGGGAACCAGCCCACCTGCCCTGCATCTAGAAACATGCAAAGAAGGGGGCACTAGCAGGTGGTTGGCTCTCTGGGGTCAACCGGTTGAAGTGGCACTAGGAAGTGATCTGCAGCCACTGCAGTATGAGTTCAATCCGCATCCAGGGAGGTGACCCCCACATGGCGTGGCAGACCTCTCCTGCCCCACCCCCTGCTCCCCTCAGCAGTGTACTGCATCAATCTGCCTGTTCTGCTCCCCACTCTGTCTCTGGTGAATCCTCTCCCCCCCCCCCCCACACTTCTGGCCTGTGTCCCAGTTCTTGTAAGCATGAATAAATAAATCTTTTAAAAGTGTCAAATTTTAACAGGGGAGATATTACAAATACCCAACTGTCTCTAATTTGTCAGTTCAATCTGAACAACAAATGACGCCCCCCCAGAACTTATTAAGTATATATAAGCTAACTTATTAGACATTCAATGCACTGACTTACTACTTTCCCTTACCCTGACTGCAAGGCCAAGCCACGAGGGAATTTAACAGTGATGGGGTAATACTCAATGGGGATTTGTCTTGATAATTATAAAGTATTGACCTGCTCTTTTCATTCAGAAAGGGAATAAAACTTTCATTTTACGTGATGTATGCGCTGTTAGAAGTTCTATTTTATGACATGTCTAGGTTGTAGGATAGTTTCAAGAAGATAGGTGAAAGGTAAATACAGAGCTAGCAAATCAATAGGCCTTTAAAAACCTATTAGGGCTTCAAAGATTTACCAAGTAGATGAAGTAAACATTAATATAAAAATTGTAAGTATTGAAGTAAAGAAACAAGGTAAAACAATTGCTTTTCTGTGAAGCTTTAAGAAATCTAAAAGCAGGGGCCTCCCTGGTGGCAGAGGGTGTGGGCCGTGGCGCTAAGAAGCTCTCTGCAGCCACTGCAGCACGAGTTCGATCCAGGGCAGGAGAGCTGACCCTTGTGGCGCCAGAGACCTGTCCTGTCTCAGCAGACCTGTCCTGTCTCAGCAGACCTGTCCTGTCTCAGCAGACCTCTCCCGTCTCAACTGCTGCTCCCCACAGCAGTGTATTTCCACTGTTTTGCCCCCAATTCTGTCCCTGGTGACTCTTCTCACCCCCTGCAGCTCTGGCCTGTGCCCCAGCTCTTGTATGCATAAATAAATAAATGAATGAATCTTAAAAATAAAATCTAAAAAGCAAACCAACTACAAAAAAAAAAAACTTGCCGCTTACAGAATGATTTGTCATGGCAATGGTTAATTTATAATGGGTTTTATTTCCACATTTTTTGCAATAATATGTTCATTTCGTGACCAATTTGTACCACAGGTAGTCACAAACTCCCTTCGAAGATACAACAGAGCTATATTTCATCATTTCTTTTGAGCTTTACCACCACAACATTCTGTAACACTGGAAGACATTAATGTAAGGTACAAATAAAATATGGGCAAGAGCC
>NW_004567120.1:23870952-23874338 GCF_000260355.1 Condylura cristata | reverse complement strand
GGAGGGTGAGAGACGCATCTCATCCTACGTCCATGCGCCTTGCAGAAATTTCGGAGACTTTCTCTCCAGCCAGCCCTCCATATGCAGCAGCCACTACTATGCACAGAACAGCAACGGAACCAGTCAGGTAAGAGGCGACTTGCTCTGAGTTTTCGCAACAAGGTCGAAGTCAGAGCTGTGGAATCTTCCATGAGCAAGAGCTTGGAGACGGATTTTCTGTGCATGCTGTTGCTCAGGTGCACTGTGCAAAAATGAAACCAGCATGCATGCACGTTGAGATGTACAGTCTGTACTCTTGTAGCATTTAGCAAGGGATCTGTTCAGATTGCAAGGCAGTAAACTACACAGTATAGAGAATCAAGAATGCTTACACTGCAGAGATCCTTTTTTCTTGTTTTGTTTCCTTTGTCTCCTAGCAAGTATGGATTATGAATAGTTTTCTTGCATAGCTGCTGTGCCTCTAACTATAAACCTTCCAATATGCTTGTTCCTTGTGTTTGACTCTTTTTTAAAAGACTTATTCACACAGAACTGGGGTACAGGCCAGAGGTGCAGGGGGCTGTGAGAGGATTCACCAGAGACAGAGTGGGGAGCAGAACAGACCAACTGAGGAAGTATACTGCTGAGGAGAGCAGCAGGCAGGTCAAGAGAGGTTCTCCACTCCTTGTGGATCACCTCTGGGGCAGGGATTGAACTCATGCTGAAGTCGCTTATAACTTCTTAGTGCTGCGCTTTAACCCGCTGCACCATCAGGGAGGGCCCTGTGTTTGATCTTAACCTGGATAAATGTATGCTTGCCTTTGCTTCCTCCTCCTCCTCTTATTTTGCCCCCCCCCACTTTCTTTTTCTAAAATTATCTTCCTAAATTTCTGCTGAAGAATAAATATATTTTATTTATCATGATTTCGGGCTGCATTGTTTTTCCTTCAAGAAGTGTTTTATAGCTGCTCCAACATTTTAAAAAAAAAGATTTATTATTTGTGCTTGCAGTACTGGGGTACAGGCCAGAGGTGCAGGGGCAGTGAGAGGATTCATCAGATACAGAGCGGGGAGCAGAACAGGCAGATTGACAAAGTACACTGCTGAGGGGAGCAGCGGGCAGGCCAAGAGAGGTCTGCCGGTCCCTGTGGATCACCTCTGGGTAGGGATCAAACTCACACTGAAGCGGCCACAGCTTGGCTCAGCTTCTCTGCAGCGCTCCAACCCACTGTACCACCAGGCAGGGCCCTACTCCCAGCATTTTTAATAGCCTAGATATTTGAAACAGCTCTGTGAATGTGTCTTGTGCTTGACAATGCAATTACTTTCCCCTAGGTTTACCCATACCACTTTTTTCAATGAACCCAATTTAGATCACAGAGAATATCGTTTTTGTGGGCTTAGTCTAAATGCAACATGGGCCATAGTCACCTCACCTAGGGATTAGTGACCCCTGACTCATGTTCCTGGAAGAGCTAAGGAATCCACTGAAAAAAAGGCTTGACCTACTCATTTTAAAAGATGGTCAAGGTAGCAATATGACAGCCTTTTCTTGAGTTTAACCAAGACTTCCTCAGGCTGGCCCGTTTTGAGTCTCTTTCAGCTGTTGTCCCTGTGGTTTGGGACCAGTTTATGGCACCAGAAATCTGCAAGGGTTTGTATTATGATCTGCTAGGACACTGTGATCATCCCGGGTTTTTTCCCCTTTCCCATTTCAGATTTCCATAGTATAATTGTGTTTTCTTAACTTTGCTCATTTGACCCTTGACAAATATCACCCCACATTGGCATCGATTACCATTAGAGTTTCCTTTAACATTTTACGCTGATAACTTCACACTAAAACACTTCACTACTCAATAGAGCTTCATCCTGACAATGATAGCCTTCCAATGTCGGTTTGATGTACCAGATTTATGGGAGCAGAACTCTGGGACAGACTGCTGGGATCTCAATCCTGCCTTTGATCACCACTTGCTGGCCAGCAAACTCTTGAGTTGCTTTTTCTCACCATGGTTTCTTCATTTGAGTCATGAGAATATTGATAGTAACTACCTGACAGGGTTTTTTTTTTAAATAATAGTTTATTTTTACATCATTTTATGCCTTTTCCCATCCCAGTTGTGATCTCCGCCTCACAGGTTTCTTGTGATGATTAATCTAGAAGATAAAATGAAGTGCTAACAATGGCCCATACTGTCTCATATTTTCTATCTTTGTCTGTCTTCTGTTTACTTTTTTATAGGCACTGGGTACATGGAAGAACACTCAGACTTGGAATTCTTATTTGGATACCATAACTTGCCATTGGGATATTAGAAGATCCCCTCGAATTTAAATGTCAAGTTCCTTGCCTTATGGGATGGACTTTTCTAAGAATGTTCAGACAGGTCTTTTCAAAGATATCCAGAATGTGTCTTCCCGGATACCTATCACCTTCATGTCGTGGGCATCAAGTCAACTGAGAACCTGTGCACTTTGGGGAGCAACTGTTACCTTAGGTTTAAAGAACGAAAATTACGTAGATATAGGTCACTTCCAGAAACAACCTTTTTGTAAAGTTGAGGGCGGGGCCAGGCCGGGCAATGCTGGGATAGGAAAGAGGAACTTAAAACTGTTGTCGCTTGCATTCTGGGAACCAACTCTGCCCGCCTTAAACAATAGTCCAAAAATAGTAACTTCCATGTCTTATAAAAGCTTACCTTTGTCCCCCAATGGGCTCAACCTCTCTGACCTTGACTCACTGGAATCAGGGAACCTCACCCAGGAGTGAAATAAGGTCGCTGCTTGTCAGAAACTATGCCTGGCTCCCCATATTGTGACTGCCCCAAACCTTTCGCTTTTTTAATAAATACCAGGTGGTGTCAATTATATATGGAATAGAGAGAAACCAACAGCAGGGTCAGATAAAGCCAAATTAAGAACACCAGCAAAACTGACTATAAAGCCGAAGTTACTGGAAGGTGAGTGGAAGAGGAATAGTGGGAAAAGAGCACAATAGACAATGATGGAGGATAATGGGTGTGTTGGAGTTGGGGTGGTATGTGAACACACTTCCAATATACAAACAACAGTGTAAATCAGTGTCATAGCAAAATCATCACAATAGCAGGCTCTGGAGTAGGAGCATGCTGATCTGGATTCAGGACCTGACCTTGTTCTCTTACTTTTCTGCTCATAGCAAGAACTATGACCCCATATTCTTGCTACAGGACACTAGCAAACCTTATTGTCTGTGAGCCTAAGTTTCCCCAATGTAAAAAAGGCAATGATTACTACTAGTATTCCTATTTGCTAAAAAAAAGAAAGAAAGATGGGGTTGTTTACTTCATTTTTGTTGAGTTTCATCAGTTCTCCGTATATTTTTGTGATCAGTCCTTTATCGCTACTTTTGTGTGAGAAAATGT
>NW_004567120.1:23857846-23868142 GCF_000260355.1 Condylura cristata | reverse complement strand
TTTTAGGGTTTTCCATATAAATTAACATATCATCTGCAAATAAGCAATGCCTAATATTTTAAAAAAGTTAGATCGGGGCCTCCCTTGTGGCACAAAGGTTAAGTCTCAGTACTATGAAGCTATCAGCCACTACTGCAACACGAGTTTAATCTCTGGCCAGGGAGGTGACCCATATGGCGCAGCAGACATCACTGTCTCACCAGCAGCTCCCCTCAGCAGTGTGTTCCAGTCAATCCATCTGTTCTGTTCCCTACTCAGTCTCTGGTGACTCATTTTACCACCCTCACACCTCTGACCTAGACCCCAGCTCTTGTATGTATAAATAAAGTAAATATTTTTTAAAGATTTTTTTTATGCATATAAGAGCCCCAGGACAAGCCAGAGGGGCGGCGGGGTCGGGGGGAGAGTTGGGGATTGAGAGGCTCCACCTCAGAGTGGGGAGCAGAACAGGCAGATGTACTGAAACACATTGCTGAGGGGAGCAGCGGGTGGGTCAAGAGAAGGCTGCTGTGCGGGTTGTAGGTCACCACCACCCGCCCCTCTGGGAACTGAACCGCAGGCAGTGGCTGTGGTAGCCCCCTTGCGCCGCTCATCAACCCGCCTAAATCTTAAAAAAAAAAAAGTTAGTTAGATCATTTGAGGCTTTATGACGAATAAAAAGTACTGTTTCTTTCTAGTTCCTTTCCTGTGTGAATCCTACAGTGTTTACGTTGTCAGTTATGACACCTTTGAGGCTGCGAGTGTATCTTCAACTTTCATGCAGTCTGTATAGCAGCTGTCACATACTATACTAACATTGATATTTGCCTTAGTACAGAACAGGGGCAACTACAAATAACCATGAGATAACCATGGAACAACCAAAAATTTTATTTTAAATATTTATTAAAATGAGAGTGCAAGGCCCTCCGTGGTGGCGCAATGGGTTAAAGCGCAGCACTACGAAGCTATCAGCAGCCACTGCAGCTCGCATGGCAGACCTTTCCTGTCTCGCCCACTGCTCCCCTCTGCAGTGTTTTTCAGTAGATCCACCTGTTCTGTTCCCCACTCTGTCTCTGATGAATCCTCTCACTTCCTGTACCTCTGGTTTGTACCCTGTTCTTGTATGCATACATAAATAAATCTTTTTTAAAAATGAGAACAGGGGCCCTCCCTGGTCGTGCAGTGGGTTAAGGCACAGCACTGGGAAGCTAAAGCCACTTCAGCATGAGTTCAGTCCCCACCTGCCCGGAGGTGACCCACATGGCGTGGCAGACCTCTCCTTATATGCCCGCTGCTCCCCTCAGCAGTGTACTTCGTCAGTCTGCCTGTTCTGCTCCCTGCTCTGTCTCTGGTGAATCCTCTCACCGCCCCTGCACCTCTGGCCTGTACCCCAGTTCTGTATGCACAAATTAAAAAAATCTAAAAAAGTGAGAACATAATAGTCAATTCAAATAGAGCGGTATGTCCAACCATAAGTGTAACCAATAGAAAAAGCATAACTATTTCATATGTCTACCTCAATATCACAGGTGACATCAGCATCTACAAGTGAGAAAACCAAATTACTTATCATGATCTTCTATGCAATCTAACAATTGACCTGTCGACCTTAAAAACATGTACACTGATCTGCATTGAGTTCATCAGAGTTTACAGAAGGAATTAGATCATATACACATGCACAGTAGTAATTTATATTATGCCATTCCATCTTATACTATTAAAGGAAAGGTGTATAATCTTCATGCACTGCAATCTCTAACCTTTATTAAGTGCTTCACAGACCTCATTTAGCTACATGTTAGTGGAACTGTCTCTGTAAAGGAAGGAAGAAGACAGGTAGTTATATTTCCACTGCAGATTAGGTGTCATGGACACAGCATTATTAGGTCTACTGCTAAATTTATTGATGCTTAAGTATGTTTCTCTCTACTTCTGACAGCAGCTCTGACTGACAGCACTCTGTCACCTGCTCTTATAGCCTACTGATTGCTACTCAGAAACCATGTCATTCATTGGATTTCATCTGCTATCTTTAATTTTTTGATATAGCTTAAAAATCCAACTATATCATATTTAGTGAAAAGACTCCCTTTCATCCCCCGTCCAACACATGGCCAATTACTATCCCAAATGTGTTATGAATATATAAATGCAAAAACACATTCTTGTGTCTTTCTGTGCACATTTTTTTATTTGTTTTCAAAACTGTTTTTGTGGATGAAAGAGCTGTGTGTCCTAACTGTGGTGATGGTTACATGAATCAATACCTGTGACAAAATTTCATAGAGCCACACACACACACACACACACACACACACAAATTAAGGAGGTACATGTGAAAAGAGGTTGAACTCAACTATGTTGTGAATATGGGTTAACACAGTTGATGTCAACTTGGAATGAGTATTTACTCAGGTCACACTAGACAATGTCTGGAGCCAGTGAGGGGGAAAGTATATAAACTTCTCCTTGAAGAAAAGTTTTCTGAGATGTGAAGGAGAGATACTGGAGTAGTCAGAAGGAGAATGCATGGTCAAGAGGGATTTTTTTAAATATTGGAGATATTTAAATTTATTAATATGCAGAGGGGGGCGGGAAATAGCCAGCCAATGAGAGGTCAAGGTTATAAGAGATGGAAAATAGTGGCATAGGGACCTCCAGGACTCCATCTCTCCCCCAGAACAACTGAGCTAGAAAAAACTCAGAATCAACTTTTGTTGAATGTGAAATTCAGTCACACACTCAGAACTACCAAGGAAGGAAGTTTTGATGAAAGACTCTGCTGCTTCATGGTGAGAGAACATTGGTGTTTTAAGTGGCCTGCTAACCCAACTGTCACTGATAGCCTTGAGGATGGAACCTTATACTCCTGGTGTTAGAGAGAGCAATATGGACCCTAACCTGAGGAAATCATCCTTCTGAGTCTTAGCAATTCTGGCAGCTCCCTCTGGGACTGGCACAGTGGCTTGCCTTTGTTTTGGCCTACTAGGCATGAACCTGAGACTGAGGCGGCTTCCTGAGTAGCTTTT
Source organism: Condylura cristata (assembly GCF_000260355.1). Taxonomy (NCBI): domain Eukaryota; kingdom Metazoa; phylum Chordata; class Mammalia; order Eulipotyphla; family Talpidae; genus Condylura; species Condylura cristata. The sequence continues at coordinate 23,865,128 of NW_004567120.1, read as the reverse complement.
GCACCAAATATTTATTTTTTTAAAGATTCATTTATTTATGCATACAGAACTGGAGTACAGGCCAGAGGTGCAAGGGTTGAGAGGATTCATCAGAGACAGAGGAGAGCGCAGAACAGGCAGATGGATGAAGTACACTGCTGCAAGGAGCAGCAGGTGGGTCAGCATGGTGGGTCTGCCATGCCATGTGGGTCAGCATCCTGGCCAGGGATCTAACTCATGCTGCAGTGGCTGCAATAGCTTCACAGTGCTTTGCTCCAACCCCTTGTGCCACCAGAGAGGGTCGTGCACCAAATACTTAAAGGCACAAGTATTGGTCATGTTTTGGCAATTTTTCAGAGAAACCAGAAGGCACTCAGAGAGATGGAGTAGAATAGGGCAAAAGACATAGCCCTGAATAGCAAGAATGATAAGGTTTTATACAGTTTGTATGAGGAGATTTTCTCTGCTTGAGCGGCAGCTGACCACGTGGGGTATGAGGTAGCTTTGCCACTATGAGTTTATCAGGAACCTTTTAGAACTCCAGAAGTGGGTCATGATGACCACAACCATTATTGTAGGCAAGTAAGTATTCAGCAGCCCTTATAAACTTCCCTCTTCAATCACAGCATCCTGAGGCAAGAGACAAGTAAAGATACGCAATAATAAACTGAAAAAGCCTGGGAAGGACCAAAGTGAGAAAAGAGAAATGTGATGGATTGAAGGTTTTTTAAATTCCTTGTGACATGAGGTATAGAGAAGGTCTTGCATTCGACACATACTCAGAGATAGCTAAGAAGGCCATTCGTTTTCACTTCACATGGGTCTCAGGCTCTGTGCAAGCAGGAAGTAAATAAGTAAGACCAAATTGTAAGTCATCTGGCTAAGCACTTAAAGAGAGCTATGACACACACAGTCTCCAAACCCTGGCACGATCTTATGTTTCTTTTTCTTTTTTCATTTTAGAATCTAGGCATTTATGGAAATTATTTCAAAACTCTTAGCTAGCCACTAAGTTAATGGAACACATACTTCAGTGGACATACATGATAAAAATACAGATGTCACAAAAGTAATATTCACTTAAATAAACAATAGCAACCCAAAGAAGTAGCAACAACCAACCCATGAAAAAGGCAAAGTCCTGATTTCTAAAGTTGTCTCATCCTAATATGTTAAAGACATGACACAAGGTAGAAAATCCTAAACTCATATTGAATGATAGAAGAATCCAAATTGTGAAAACAAAATTTAAAAATAAATCACCTCGATGAATATAGATTCAAAAATACTTAAAATCTAAGCAAACTGAATCAATAATACATTAAAAGGGTAGTACCCCGTGATCAAGTGGGATTAATTCCTGGGATACAAGGGTATGTGGTGTTCAACACACATAAATCAATCTGCATTATATGCCAATCAACAAAATGAAGATTAAAAACCGTACTAGCAACTCAATAGATTTGGGGAAAGCATTCGACAAAATACGATACCCATTTATAATAAAGGCTCTAAATACAATGGGCATAGGAGAAAGAACCTCAACATAATAAAGAAAATATAACAAATCCACAGCTAGCATTATAGTCGAAGCTGAAAACAAAGTTTTCCCTCTAAAATCAGGAACAAGACAAGGATGCCCACTATCACCACTACTCCCATGTAATTAGACAAAGAAAATAAAATACATAAAAGGCATCCAAATAGGAAAGGAAGAAGTAAAATAATCACTATTTGCAGATGATATGGTTTTGCACAGTGAGAACCCAAAGATTTTATGAAAAAACTATCAAATAATAAGTGATTGAAGTTTCAGTTTAAAAAATCAAAGTACAAAAATCAGTTGCATTTCTATAATGAATGAAAGAGAAATTAAGAAAATAATGCCTTTCACATCTGTAGCAGAAAAAAAAAAAAGGACTAGGAATAAATTTAAACCAAAGAAGTGAAGGCTTGTACACTGAAAAATGTAGGACATTTGCTGAAAAGTGTAAGAAATTTGAGGATGATACAAAAAAAATGGTAAGATATTCTGTGCTCATGGATTGGAAGAATTTTTTAAGAAGGTTGATTTATTTATGCATACAAGAACTGGGGTACAGACCAGGGGTACAGGGGTAGTGAGAGGATTCACCAGAGACAGAGCGTGGAGCAGAACAGGCAGATTGATGAAGTTCACTGCTGAGGGGAGCAGCGAGCAAGACAGGAGAGGTCTGCGGCGCCATGTGGATCACCTCTGGGGTGGGAATCGAACTCATGATGAAGAGACTAAGGCTAGCTTGGTAGTATTGTGCTTTAACCTATTGTGCCATCAGGGAGGGCCCAGATTGGAATAATTGACACAGTTAAAATGGCCATTCTTCTTCCACTATTCCACAGATTCAGTGCAATCCCTATAAAATCCCAACAGCATTCATTATAGAAATAGAACAAAAAATATATAATTTATCTGGAAAGATAAAAGACCCTGAGTAGCATGCTCCCTAGCTTCAAATTTTACCACAAAGTGAATGTAACCAAAACAACATAGTATTGGACTAAAAACAGAAACACAGATCAATGGGACAGAATTAAGAATCTAGAAATAAAGAAGCATCTGTATGAAAAATTAATTTGTGACAAGGGAGCAAAGAACAAAACTGGAATAAGGGAAATTTCCTCAATAAATGTTATGAGAAAAACTGGAAGCCACATGCAAAAGATAGTAGACCATTATCACACACCATACACAAAAGACCCCACAAAAAAGCTACTAGAAACAATAAATGAATATAATAGAGGCATAGGCTATATATCATCACAGCATTATTTGCAATAGACAGCATTTTACGTTTCCACCAGTGAATGAGTGGGTAAAGAAGTTGTGGTGTATGTTCACATAAATACGATTGCATACTAGTCATAAGAAGGAATGAAGCCTTGCCTCTTGCAACAACACGGCTAGACCTTGAGGGTGACGTGAATTGTCAGCTGGATGAAGACAAATATCAGCACTGTATGATTTTGCTCATATACAGTACATAAAAAAAAAAAACAACTGAGCTAAAGTAGAATGAAGACTTCTAAACTATAAGCACATTGCAATTATCAGAAGGGAAGGGGTAAGAGGCTTGTAAACCAGGTAACAGGGGTCAATTGTACTTTGATGTGTGGCAACTATAATTCTGGTGGCAAACAGATGCTGAATTTAACGGCTGTACACCTGAGCGGCCACTTTGACCAACCTGCTGGAATGGGGCTGGGGTGGGGCACGGAGAGGGGTGCCTCCCTGGTTGGGTGGGATCCCTGAGCAGGTGACACGGTGGACTCCACTAACCAGAACGGAGCCTGGAGGTGCAGGGGGTGATGATGGGGGGGAGCCTCTGACTCGCCCCAGGCGCCTAGTCAGACTCCACCTAAGGCTGTATCTATCCCCAGCCCCCTCCAGGCCTCAGCTGGGCAGTGCTTTGTCCCGGTTAGCAGCCCCATTTGGGTGGCTGCGGCAGCCAGGGCCTTACCAGCCCTACAGCTAGGTGCAGACCCCCAGGCAGGCTGTGCGCCTCAGCAACCCCCATCTCAGGATTCAGGCAGGCTGCACCCCACGCCGGTTGTCGGGGGTTGATCTGGCGAAGAGTGGACAGATGTGAGCCGCGTGTCCCATCCAGGGAATGTTCAGATTCTGAGTCGAAATATTCTGGATAAACCCGAAATGCTGACGCTGCTTGTATCCACTTTGCAAAGTTTCCGGGCCCAACCCCTGACAAGCCAAATGTTTAATATTTCAAAACCATGTATAATTAGATTTTCAGCGGTCGCCTTCGGCAAGACATAGAACTGCATCCCAGTGCGTGGTCCCTAAGCCCCATTGTGGCTCTGGCACATGCGTGTGACATGGCATCTCTCTGACACGCTTTAGGGTGTCCGAATGCGGGATAGAGAGAGCCTGGCTGAGTCGCGGTGGGCCCTTTAGTTGTGAGAACTGATTCGCGTGGCTATGAGGGAAGGCGGAAATCAGAATTCCCTGGTTTTCCCACAGCAGGGCTGCTCCCTCTGTGCAGGTACGAGTGTGAACCTGGGGTGCTTCATGCACCCCCTAGAACATCGGAGGTCAGAGCAGCCAGGGTCACACAGAGCAGGTCGAAGCAAATATTTCGAGAGAAACTTCTCTTCCTCTTAAGAGACAGAACAGACACAACGCGACAAAGAGGAGGAATTTTTGAAATCGTTTTTTATGACTGTGGCACCAAGCTGTGCCGGTGGTTGAGAAAATGGCTGCCAGATTCCGATCAGGCACGTGGTGGTAGCACCCCCAGCACATGCTACTTTCAATTTTCTGGGTCTTCTTTTGCTAAATTGAGTGATCTGTAGTTCTTGGGATAGAACCCGACCATATTCCTAGTGATAGGTGTATAAACATTTAATTGAAAACTGTCTTCATGATGGCAAGTCTGCATTTTTTTAAGATATATTTTCTATTTATGCATACAGTAACTGGGGTACAGGTCAGAGACGCAGGCGCAGTGAGAGACTTTTCCAAAGTGGGGGGCAGAACAGGCAGATCGACGAAGTCCACTGCTGAGGGGAGCAGCGGGCGGGTCAGGAGAGGTCTCCTGCTCCATGTGGTCACCTCCCGGGTGGGAGATGGAACTCGCACTGAAGTGGCTGCGGTGAGCTTGTAGTGCTGCGCTTTAACCCGTTGTGCCCCAAGGGAGGGACGATTTTGTGATTTTTTAATAAACTAGATGTTCTCCTCTATTACAAAAGGCTAGTACACCTGAAGTCTAGCTAATATTATAAACCAATTAAAACTTATTTAAAAATCAAAGTTGTAAGACCCAGATTTCTAAATTTCAAAAGCTGCTACAAAACCACACTCATCAAAATGGTGTTGTATTGGTATAAGCATAGACATACAGATTAATGGGGAAAAATGAGAAAACAGAAATAAACCTATGATCAATTGACTTTAAAAGAGACAGCCAAGACCATTCACGCGGGAAATAATTGTCTCTTTAGCAAGTGATGTACAACTGGACATTCACATGCAAAATAATTAAGTTGGAAACCTTAATTAACTCAAAATGAAACCTTAATGAACACCTTCCATTAACTCAAAATGAAACAAAGACCTATATATGAGTTAAAACCATACACGCTCAGGAGAAAATGTAAGGGGAAAAAGTCTTCATGAGATAGGATTTGGTAATGGATTCTTTGAGGTGACACCAAAAACATAAGCAACAACAAAAGTAGCTAAATTGGACTTCATCAAAATTTAAAACTTTTGTGCAATAAAGAACACTGTTAAAGAAGTGAAGGCCCCTCCCCGGTGGCAAGAGGGGTTAAAGCACAGCACTAGGAGGCTGTCTGCAGCCCCTGGAACACCAGTGCCATGAGTTGCGGCAGCCCTCTCCTGCCTCAGATGCTGCCCCCTCAGCAGTGTATTTCAGGTCAACCGCCTGTTTTGCTCCCCATTCTGTCTCTGGTGAATCCTCTCACCCTCCCCCCCACACCTCTGGCCTATACCCCTGTTCTTGATGCATTAATAAAAATAAACCTTTTTTTTTACATCCTATATACACAGAAGTATCCTGGAGTCGGAAGAGAAGATGGTGCTCTGGACTGCTTTTGAGGGTGTAGTTGTGGTGTACCTGGTGGCAAATCTCAGACTGATCTCCCAGAGCTGCTGTCTGAAGTCATTCAGATGTTGGGATCCATCAAAGTATGTAAGCTTCAGCTCCAGCCTACCCCGTCTTCTCCCGAGCCCCCGTCTAGCTCTTAGCCCCCAGGCCCCCAGACCTTATGGCTTTGCTGGGTCTGGGACTATTCAAAGAAAGGCTCTGCCCTCCCACCCCCACCTCATGGCATGACGCTGGAACCATGAGTGCCTCCTGAGAAGAAGCGATCCTGACGACGCAAAGGCCTCAGATGCCTTGACTCCCAGAACCCATTGTGATGCCACCACCCAAACCACCAAGTAACCCTGTTAATACTTTGGGGTCCTTTGGAAACCCTGTTCCCCAGGGCAGGGAACACAGAAAGGGTTGTGTGTGCCAGTGTAAACAAACCAGTCAAGAAAATGTTCGCAGCTTTGGTTCCACATGAGCCCCTCCCCCTCTCAAAGTCCAAGGTGAAGAAAAAAATGCGTCTTAGTCTCAAACTTAAATAACTGAAGGCGAAGACTACAGGCCACAATATGTAGCATGAAAAGATCTTACAATAAAACAGTCGATTCTGCACTTGCAGAAGTGTTGAGTGTATTCCCATGTACGTGTTGTGCATGTGTTTCTACACTGAGTTACAAGACAGCATGTGCACAGTCTTGATGTACAGCTTGCTTTAAAGGAAATGATTCTGGATCACTGCAGAGGCAACACTTCTCCTGGGTTTCCAGCAGCACCAAACCAGTGGTTCCCTTTCAGAGTTTCCTTAGCAGGAAGGGGGTGGCAGGATGGCAGGACCAAATGGCAGGCTCTGGGCTGGCAAGAAGCCCCAAGATGGCACCATTGCTGGGGGTAGCACGGGGGAGGGGAGACCTAGCTGTGGACCTGAGTGGGTGTACTCCTGTGATTTCAGAGAAGCACCCTCTTGATGGAAAGGTATCGACCACCTGTCCCTTCTGCCAGGGAACAGGAAGGCAGGTAAGAGAACAGGAGTGCTCAGGGGGATGCCCGGCTCCCATTCTCCATACAGCTGCTGAGTAGCAGCCTCACGCGTGTGCTGGAGTGCACTGTGGGCCTGAGCTCCCAAGCCCAGAAGGGGCTGACCAGGCCTGGAAACACCCTAGCCACTCACCAGGGACTCACACAGCCAGTCCATCTGGCACACGCAAGGGGTTCCATGGGGCAGGTGGGGAGCACAAGGGAATGGGAAAGGGGTGGATCTGTGGAAAGCTCTCTGGGCACTTGGGGAACTTGAGTGATACTCATGGCCTACTATGATGGCAGCTCAGGACCGAACCTGTGTGAAAGGCAGCCTCCTACCTTTCAGATCCAAGGACAATGTCTTAGCAATTTCCACCCACATTTACTAACCCACTGGACACACCAAATGAATGCGCAATAAGTCATAACTTTATTGAAAATACCAAAATGTGCACAGATGTCACAACTTGAATGAAAATACAAAACTATGCCCTAAAATAGTGGCTTGACAACTTTGAACAAACTGAATGGGCATTTGATAAACTGGTCTCCAGAGAAAAGGATGAAGCACTTGGAGCTGGCTGCAGAGACCTTTGGGGACATGACCACTCTTTACAACATGGGTGTTATCACAGGACCACTGATGGACAGGTAACAGGTCATGTTACCGGGGGGCATGG
>NW_004567120.1:23819875-23854131 GCF_000260355.1 Condylura cristata | reverse complement strand
CCGCCTGCTCGCCAGCGCCGCCGCTGCTGGCCTCGGAGCTCGAAGAGACGCCATCGTCCTCGAGGGCGTCGTGCACGTGGTCGTCGTCCCTGTCGTCCAGCGAGCAGAGCGACTCCGTGCCGGCCTCGTCGTTGCTTCCCTCTTCTGAGCCCTCCCGGCGCTGCTCCTCCTGCTCCTCGTTGCCCTCCAGCAAGAGCGACGAGTCCTCGGTGGGCGTCTCGGCTGCAAACGAGAGACCCCCCCAAACCACGGGCTGGGACGTGCGCCCGCCGGCCGCAGGCCACCCACCGGGGGCTACCTGCGCCCGGCCGGTGGGCCAAAGCGCCTTTCCTGGCGTGGGCAGGGGCGCGAGCGAGTGGCGACCTACTCTCACTGGGCGCCTCCTCCTGTGCCGGGGCACCTCCCTGGCCCGGGGAGGCCGGGGGGCTCGGGCCGCTGGGGTGCTCAGCCTCCATGGTCGGGTGCTCTGCGCGGCGAGGCCTGCGACTCCGCAGCTTCGAGCTGGATCCCGCGCGCCTCCTGGGCGCTGCTGTCGCTGCGCGCCCGAAGAGTGGCAAAGGGGGCTGCCGCCCGGTGCCTTTTAAGCACTCGGTTACCCTGTATCCACTCAGATGTCTCCTCCTCCGCACTTTTCCGCGCGGGGTTCTGGGCCTGCGCAGTTGCCAGCCAGGGGCCCTCTCTGGCCTTTCTCTCCTGGGGGGTTGGGTGATGTGAGTGCACACGTGGCAGGGCCTGCCACCCTTTCGGGGGGCGGGTTGGTGGACGAGTGCTGGCGGGGGGGGGGGGCGGGGGTGTTCTGGTGAGGGAGGGGGCTTGTGGGAGGCACGACATGGGACTGTATGTGGCAGCTTGGCTGGCCGCCTACACTTGGTCCGCTGTGTCCAGCGAAAGGGACTCTGCTGGGCTGTGCAAGTCCATCGAGGAGGGTGAGAGACGCATCTCATCCTACGTCCATGCGCCTTGCAGAAATTTCGGAGACTTTCTCTCCAGCCAGCCCTCCATATGCAGCAGCCACTACTATGCACAGAACAGCAACGGAACCAGTCAGGTAAGAGGCGACTTGCTCTGAGTTTTCCCAACAAGGTCGAAGTCAGAGCTGTGGAATCTTCCATGAGCAAGAGCTTGGAGACGGATTTTCTGTGCATGCTGTTGCTCAGGTGCACTGTGCAAAAATGAAACCAGCATGCATGCACGTTGAGATGTACAGTCTGTACTGTTATAGCATGAGTCTGTTTGGGTTGTAGGGGTAGAAATGTTACATGCTTAGGACTTATAAGAATGCTAAAATACAAGGGACTATTTCCTTTTGGTTTTATGGTCACATGGGACTTTGACTATGTCTGTGACTATAGACCTATAGACCCTCTTCAAAAATAATGAAAAAAGGAACTCCTTCTGTATGTATGTTGGGTCTGTGTATGGTGGATTTCCTACACGGGTTGGTGTTTGGTGTTTGTTTTGTTTTTTTCCCTGTTCCTGATCTCTTGCTTAGGAATAAATCAATTTTATTTATTGTCAAATAAGCAGCATGGACTCTGGTGGACAGTAGATTACCCCTGAGGAATATTTTGTATATGCTCCAGATGTGTTAATATCCTTAATATTCCGACTAGCTTCTAAGAATGGACATTTGCCTGACAATATGCCAAAATTATCTTTTCACCTGCCCAACATTTCTCATCAAGCCTATGTGGCATCCAAATTTAAACTCTTTCCAGGGACCTACCCCATGTATCCTGTGCTCTAGTCACCTCATCTACTGTGCCTAATGGAAAGTGTTCTCTCCTCCATGTTCCTAGATAGCAGATAAGAAAACAGCTAAGTTGGGCCTCACTGGTGGGGCAAAGGATTAAGTCTCATCACAATGAATTATTGATAGTCACTGCAGCCTGAGTTCAATCCCCGGCCCGGTTGCTGACTCACATGACACAGCGGACTTCTCCCTCCTGTCTCACCTGCTGCTCTCCTCAGCAGTATATTTCATAGTTCAGTCAGTCTACCTGTTCTTTTTCTTTTTATAAAGATTTATTTATTCATTCATATAGAACTGGGGTACAAGCCAGACGTGCAGGGGCGGTGAGAAGCTTCACCAAAGACAGAGTGGGGAGTATAACCTGCCTGCTCTTCTTTAAAATTTTTACTTATTTATGTGGTACAGGCCAGAGGTGCAGGGACTGTGAGAAGATCCACCAGAGACAGAGTGGGAGTAGGACAGGTGGACTGAAAAAGTACACTGCTGAGGAAAGCAGCGGGCAAGACAGGAGAGGTCTGTCATGCCATGTGGGTCATTTCCAGGGCTGGGGATTGAACTCGCGCTGAAGCAGTGGCAGCTAGCTTCATATTGCTGTGCTTTAACCCCTTGTGCAACCAGGGAAGGCCCAGTCTGCCTGTTCTGCTCCCCTCCCTGTCTCTGGTGAATCTTCTCACCCACCACCTCTGGCCTGCAGCCCAGTTCTTGTATGCATAAATATAAAAAGTTAAATATTAAAAAAAAAGAAAACAGCTAAGTCATGTTTGGTTGTCTAATTCACACTCAAAAGATGGTGTGAGATGGCAATCTGACAGCCGCTGACTTACCAAGACACTTCCTGCTCCAGTTAACTCTTGTTGGCCCCACCCTGCTGACATCAGAAACCTTTCTTTGTTCACCTCTTGCCTTTTTCATTTGAGCTGCCTATTCTCCTTTAGTCTTTAGTGTTTTTACCTCAAACTGGAATTGGTATGAGGATGTACCTAACTAATGGACTTGTGTTGAAGATTAATAGAGCTTAAAAAATTCATAAATAACTATATTTTTAAATAACCCTGTTACATTTCCTATTTCCAAGATGGAAATTATTAAAAATAATTCTTTCTTTGGGAAAGCCCATAAGAGAAGAAAAAGATGGTTATCATGTGAGTAGTGGCATTAACATATGTTTTCTTACAAAAATAATATCCCTACCATGTCTTTTTGTATTCACAGAAGGTCCTCTGCTAATATAATTTCATTCCAATCTTTTCATTATAATGTTGAGAAAATGAACTGTTTGAAGTTTAATGAAAAGACAGTATTTGAGGACCTGGTTTAGTTACACACCATTTTACTAAAAGTTGCAGTCTCCAAGAAGCTACCAGCCTTGTTGAGGGCTTACTGAGCTTGTCATTCAGGCAGTAATCCTGGTTTGCTGTTGTGTATACTGGGCAGCCATGCAAGGAAGGTCGTGAAGGTTTGCGGTGTGGGTTCTCACAATCTGGGGAAATAGATGTGCCCACCTGAATCTGATTTCAGTGCACAGCACTGTTCTCACTTTTTCCTCACAACAAGAACTTGGCCCCATATTTTCATCATGTGACACTGACCAAGCCCTATCATCTCTCAGTCTCAGTTTCTCAACCGCAAAATAGGGTGATTGTTACTACTACTACTTTTTGCTAAAATAACCATCTCAGAATTCTTTCTTTTTTCTCTGATTAATTTCATTTAGCATATTTTCCTTTAGAGTCATCCATGTTGTTTCAATGGCAGAATTCCCTGTTTTCTTGGGCTTGAGGAATGTACCACTCCACACACACACACAAACACACTATCTCCTTTCAGTCATCCATTAATGGACACTTAGGCTGTTACCATATCTTGCTATTCACAGAATTCTTCTGAAGCCAGAATGAAGTATAGAAAAGTAATTAAATAATTTGTATTTTTATTATTGTCACATGAGTGATTTGAATTTTTACTTAATTTTAAAATATTTATTTATTCATACAGAACTGGGGTACAGGCAAAAAGGCGCAGGGGTGGTGAGAGGATTCACCAGTGTCAGAGTGGGGAGCAGAACAGGCAGATGGACTGAAATACGCTGCTGAGGGGAGCAGCAGGTGGGTCAAGAGAAGTCTGACACGCCATGTGGATCACCTCCACGGCCAGGAATCGAACTCACACTGAAGCAAAGCGGCTTGCTTGCAGTGCAGCGCTTTAACCCACTGCACCACCAGGCAGGGCCTGAATTTTTATTTTGAAAGATATCTTCTATCATGAAATTTTCAAACATAAAAAAGTAAAAAGAATACCATAGTGAAACTCCATTAAATATGCGCCCCTGTGGCACAGCGGGTTGAAGCATTGCACTAAGAAGCTAAACCCACTTCAGCATGAGTTTGATCCCCTTCCTGGAGGTGACCACATGGCGCGGCAGACCTCTCCTGACCCGCCCGCTGCTCCCCTCAGCAGTGTACTTCGTCGATCTGCTTGTTCTGCTTGCCACTGTCTCTGTTGAAGCCTCTCACCGCCCCTGCACCTCTGGTCTATACCCAGTTCTGTATGCATAAATAAATAAGTCTTATTTTTTTAATTAAAAAAATATATTATCCTGGGTCCTCCCTGGTGGCACAACGGGTTAGGACGCAGCATTGCAAGCTAGCTGCAGCTGCTTCAATGTCAGTTTGATCTCCAGCCCCAGAAGTGATCCACGTGGTGAGGCAGACCTTTCCTGACCTCTCCGCTGCTCCCCTCAGCAGTATACTTTGTCTGCCTGTTCGCTCCCCATTCTATCTCTGGTGAAGTCTCTCACTGCCCCTGCACCTCTGGCCTGTACCCCAGTTTTGTATGCATAAATAAATCTTTAAAAAAAAAAATGAGTCGGGCCCTCCCTGGTGGCGTAGCGGGTTAAAGCACTGCACTAAGCTTAAGCCACTTCCTCATGAGTTCGATCCCCGCCTGCCCCGGAAGAGATCACATGGCGTGGCGGACCTCTCCTGACCCGCCCGCTGCTCCCCTCAGCAGTGTACTTCGTCGATCTGCCTGTTCTGTTCCCCACTCTGTCCCAGGTGAATCCTCTCATCCTCCGCATCTCTGGCATTGTACCCCAGTACAATGCCAATAAATAAATTAAAAAAAAATGAGTCATCACACTCATGATGACAAAGAGACCAACCACAGCAGACAATCAAAACGTAAAAAATTCCGAAAGAAACTCCCACCCCCAGGCTTTTTAGAAAATATTTATTTATTTGTGCATACAGAACTGGGGTACAGGCCAGAAGTGCAGGGGCGGTGAGTTGCTTCACCAGAGACACAGACAGGCTGATCTACGAAGCACACTGCTGAGGAGAGCTGCATGCAGGTCAGGAGAGGTCTGACGCGCCATGTGGATCACCTCCGGGTCGGGCGGGATGGAACTCATGCGGAAGTGGCTTTAGCTTCTTAGTGGTGTGCTTTAACCTGCTGCGCCACCACGGAGGGCTAAATAAATAAATCTTTTAAAAAATATCCTGATTCAACATTTATCAGATTTTACAAAGCTTGTTTCACATATTTCCTTATCCTCCTGGGATTTTTTATTCCCTCCCTCCCTCCCTTTGTCCTTCTCATGCCTTCTCCCTCCCCCACTCACTCTCCTCTTCTTTCTGTGAAAATTTTAAAAACTCAAAAACAATATGCCTTTTTATCCTTATATCTTTATGTTTATCCACATTCTAAAAATACATATAATTTTCCCTACATAACCTCAGGGCCTTCCAGGCATCTAAATGATAATAAAAATACCTTGGCATCATCACCCAATCACTTGTATTCAGAAATCCCTGTTTGTCCCAAAATGAATTTTTGGAGGTTGTGTTTTAGAACTTAAGCTTTGTATCTGCACTGTATCTTGATGAAGTAAGAGGTAAACGTATGGGGGTAATTTGCATCCCTAATCTTAGCCTTGAAAGTGGAGGAGGAAATTAAAGACAGTCCCTAGATATCTATTAATGTTGGTGGTTTTATGTGAAAATAAGTGATTTGATTTTTTCACTCATTCCCCTATCTTAGGACACTGGATTCTTCAGGTTTGTTCCAGGAGATGAAATCATTTGCATAATAAATTACAGTGCAGAGATAGTAGAGTGCATTTTTTTGGTAACCACAAGTCAAAGGTAAAATTCCTTGATTTTTCTTTAGTTTGCATAACAAATCTGGCCATGATAGCCAAAAAATTGTAGAATCGCTAATGTTCAGATGTGGTGAGACATGAACCAGACACTCTCCTTAAAGGTGTTTTTTTCCCCCACTTAAAGCTCCTGGGTTCAGGGATCAAATTATTAAGTCTTACAGTCACATTCTCTATAGGGGTACTTCAGAGGACCCCTACATGCTATTCTTTATTCTTGTTGTGACTGGGAAAAGTTATTTGCTTTTAGTATACTTGATGGCAAAATAAAAATTTAATGTGCTAATTATCATTTATTTAGGATGTTTTGAAATTTAGTTCAATTCTTACATCTTAAAAGAAATCTCAGACCACCCAGCCCACTGAACCCACAGGACTCTTTCCTTCTCAGCTCTTCCTTCGCTTGCAATGCCACGATTTTTTGGAATCTTAGTGCACATTTCCTTGGTTGTGCATCACTTTTAAATGTTTGGGTTCCTGTATGCATAGGTATGTGTATGGAAGTGGATATGCATATAATATGTATATAATATATATGGTTATGCATATAATATGTATGGAAGTGGATATGCATATAATATATATGTGTGTGTTGTATATTTTTTGCTTTTCCCATTATATTGTAAACTGGGTATACTTTATATACTTCTTAGTTCTCCCCCTAAAGGTACCCCCAAACTATTCTGATTATCTAGTAGGCAATCAAAAGAACCTGTTGATTAGTTAGCAAATATGGGTAAAAGGTCTTGGCCAAGAACAATGAGCTTGGGGGCTTTTACTAGTTGAACTTATCCACTGTTGCCTCCATTCCCTCAAATTCCTCCCAGGCTATCTGGCAGTACTAGGTGACAAACTGAGGTTTCAAAGATTTTTCCAGAAAATTGGCACTTAATGGATATCCTGGTACATGAGACCCAAAGGACCTTAATCCAGATCAGCCCAAAGACAATTATCCTGGGATACATAATAATCAAACGTTCAAAGACAAAGACACAATTTTGAAAGCAACAAAAGAAAAATGACTTGGCATAAACTGATCAACAAGTTTCTCAACAGAAACTTTGCATGACAGCAGAAAGTCAGATATTATATTCACATCTCCGAAAGAAAAAAAACCCTGCCAACTAAGAATACTACTATTTTAATTATAGCTGTTTCCAGCAAAATTGCCATTCAGAAATGAAGGGGAAATAAAAACATTCAAACACAAACAGAAGTGAAGGGGGGGCCCATCACTATTAGACCTGACTTACAAGAAATACTAGAGGGAGTTCTTTATGTAGAAACAAAAAGATGCAAAGTAACATGAAAATAAATAAAAGTGCAAAACTGATTGGTCAAGCTAAATATGTAGTCGAGTCCATATTACTCTAATACTTTATGGTAGCATTAAAATAACTATATAAAACAGCTATACTCAAAATAATGTGTTAATAGATGCACAATATAAAGAGATGTAAGTTGTGGTATTAACAATATGTGGGGGAAGGAACAGTAAAAATGTAAAGTTGAGACTGTCAGTAAAGTCAGCTTAAAACAGATTTTATTCATAAGATGTTTTGTGTAGGCCTTATGGTGACTACAAAGAAAACAACTCTAGAAGAGACACAGATATAAAGAGGAAGGCGTTAAATATCATAACAAAAATTAATCATGAAGGGAGAAAGAAAGGAATAGGGAACTATAAAGCAGAAAGAAAATAATTTTTAAATGGCAATAGTAAGTTCTTAAATTAATTAAATACTCCAATAAAGACACAGAATGGCTGAATGGGAATACAAAACTCCACAAGATCCAACAATATGCAAAGGAGTCTACAAGGGAGTCACCTTCATTTTGAGAACACACGTGGGCTACAAATGAAGAGATAAGGAAAGATAGTCTATGCAAGTAGTAACCAAAACAAGCGAACATTTCCAGCCAGCGGTCCCTGGAAAAGTGGGCACAACCCGAACATGCCACTGACCAGGCTTCTGCAATGCCTTCATCCTGAAACTGCAACCTGGGAAAAGTGAAAATGGTGTGGCAAAGGCATATCTTCTGTCTGCCTTTGGGGTTCACTTCATCCATGGGCCAAAAACTCCCCTATCAACACAGCCTTTCACTGGTACCACTAATGCTCTTGCTCCTTCCGTAGCTTCCACTAAGTTTCCTCCTTTTCTTTCGATGCAGTCACCAAGGTGACAGGAGAATTTTTACCCAAAAGAAGTAAGGGCTTTGGATAGCAAAGTTGAAAGGCAGGAGGAAGCCAGGGGTCCAGTATTGAGAAGAGCAGTTAGGAGCTCAGAATCTTGTCTGCTTTGCTGGCCTAAAATTCATTTCCTGGAGTTGGTTGTAGCACCTGTCACTATCCAGGCACTCTCCATGCCGTCTTCTGGTACCTCTCAGGTAACCAGTTTCTACCACCACCCCCGCAGGGTAGAAGCTTCTGGTCCTTGATTGTCACGTAACTGTACATCCATGCAGATTCTATGCTGGGGTCAGTGGTGAACCCTGGAGGGTTCAAAGGTATAACCAACAGTCACGTCCTTTTGGGGTGTGTAGTGCTGGTGACAGCCTGTCAGCCTCAAGTTCAAAGCACATGAACTACATATTAGATGCTGGCTATTGACTTTCTTGTGAGCATACACTAGCGTGTGGCCAGAAAATCTAAAATATTGTTTATACTATTTATGAGTAAAAATTTATATAGTATTTTTGTGTTTTTTAAATATTTTTCGTTATTCATTTTTGTGTAGAACGGGTGTAGGCCAGAGGTATGGGGGTTGAGAGGATTCACCAGAGACAGAGCAGCGGGTGAGAAGGGAGAGGTCTGCTGCACCACATATGGGTTAACTCTCTGGTCAGGGATCAAACTCAGACCTTAGCAGTGACAGCCCTGGGACTTAACAGCTAGGCCACCAGGGAGGCCCCTAAATTTATATAGCATTTGAATAAATTTATATAGCATTTGAATAAATAGAAAGCATACTTGCTATTAGAATCACAAACACAAGAAGTGTTATAGAGAAAAATTTTAATATATCACATCAGTTTCAAAAAATGTTTATAATATTTGTATGCTATATATATTTATAAATATGAGTTATACTTAAAATTATATGAAAATAAAATATATCAAATATAAATTATACAGAACTTATTTTTGTAGCGTGAATAATATATAAAATATAGTATAAATTATTAATATATGTATTTGGGAGTATCTATTATAAAATTTAAATAACATATTTATACATTTATAATATTAAATTACCGAAATAATAACTATAGTATACAAATAATCTTATATAAAATACAAATAATAAGACATGCTAATGTTATATACCAATAAACTATAGTAATAGTTATATAATAATTTTATATTAGTATACATATTTTATATATTACAAATACATATTTTTATTAACTAATTGGAAACTGAAAATTCCTATTAAAGGCATTCTTTCTGTAACATTTTATTGTACATGACTCTAATAGCAAACATTTTTCATCATTCATTCGGACACCGTACAACACTTTACTTAGCAGTATACACACACAATCTGACCAATAAAATTGAGTTTAGAAAGCAGGATGACAGTAGAGTGCCTGTATGTGTAGTGAATGGAGTCCCTTAATAGATTACTCCTCACTTGGGGTGATAGCCCAGAGGAAGGGGCTTTGCTCAAGTTTACGAACAGGGTTGGGAGGGGGCGGGAGAATGAGGAAAGAGATCTCACTGCAGTGTTTGGAGAAGTTTGCAAATGTCATTTAATCCAGCCAGTAATCCCAAAAGTGTTAGTAATAAAACTGCAATGATCTGTTAGGGGCTGTTTGCTTTGAGTATTTGCAACAATGCTGAAATCAAAGCCCCCCCGCTTTGCCTGGTGCTCTAGGCGCAGGCTCTTGGGGCTGGGTTTCCCTAGCACTCTGGATAGTCATAAGCATTTTGCGGGAAAACCAAAATGCCCCTCGATGAAGTTGAAATGCTCCAGAGTTTTAGTAATGAATCCATATCAGAGAACACGTGTGGTCGCCTACCCAGTGCTTAGTGCACCCAGGAACACTTAACACTGCAAGGGGTCCTTTCCTATTTGGGTTATCGTGAAGAAAAATGAGTTAATATTTGGAAATCATTTAAAACAATGCCTGGTGCATGCATAATAAGCACAACATGAATATTTTAAAAATATGTATGTGAAATGAAAACTTTGTGTCCAGACATTGTAAAAACATCACTCTGGTAAAAAAAAAAAAAAAAAAAGGCTTTTGAGTAATCTATGTGAGACAGCATTAATAGGAATGTAGAAAAGAAAAGCAGGACAAGCTTATTTCCAGCATAGCTTGATAGAACTGAAGAGTTGCAAGACTGTATAAGTATCTCACCTTACAGATGTGGATCCAAATAGAAATGCACACCTCTCCTTTAGCATCCGCTAAAACATATAACGAAGGGAGAATGAGAAAGGCTTCGGTCTGCCTAGGATTTCTCTTTATTTGAAAATAAATGATATTTTCCAAACAAGCAATTAGGACAATATTTATAGAAGAGGGATGAGGTAAATGAAATGGGTTCCTAGAGTGATCCCAGCACACAGGACTCGCAGATGTGTGTGGAAGACCCTCAACCTGAGGCACAGGAGTAGAGGACGCGCACCCCACTGTGGCATCCAGACTTTGCAGCCCAAACATTCTTGAATGCACTAACTGCTGAACTGGGGTCTATAGATCCCAGTTTTGCCAACACAGCCCCAAGATCCCACTCTGGACTCGTGGCGCTGCAGGGAGCACGGTGGGCTGTGCTTTCAGTGTCTGCATAAACTCAAAACAAGTAGCCTCCTAATTAGTAATGTCACTTTAATTATTAGCCTACGCCACGTTCAGGTAGTAAAGTACGGAGGGTCAGACCATGAGACGTTCTCCAAACTTTTCCACAAGGTGTCCAGTGGTTAGTGTGTGGTCTCGATTCCCCCACCTCTCCCTGCTCCTCACCCCACAGTCACCTTGCAGAATCAAGTATAGTCCTTTTCTCAGGGCAGAAACTCTGCTCAGGTCGGAAATAGGGACCAGGACCTCAAGCAGCCCTGATTCTGCACTTACCCGCTACTCCTTAAGACCCCTTCTTTCCCACAGTGCCCCTAGCCTGAAGCCACGCCCCGGCCAGTTGCGCGCCTAAAACAAGTCCCACCTACCACCGCTGGCAGTAAAAAGCAAGCCAATAGCATTCCTCTAAAAGGGACGTGGACCCTGAGGCAGAGGCTGGTAATACGTATCTGACGCCAATAAGAGGACCAGCGTCAGCCTCTGCCCCCAGTTCTGTCCCTGACCATCAGCGTTTGTGGTGGTACCCACTTCACAGCGCTCCATCCATGGAGCCTCCACCCGGAGAGAACCACGATAACCTCCGCTACTACTGCCTGAGAGTGTTCCAAGTGGTAATAAAAACTGAGCACGCTCCGGCACCAGGACCGAGAGGTAGCTACACCGACGGAAGAGATCTGGGCCTTGAGGACCCCACTAATCAGGAAGTCTGCCTGAGCCATGAAACTGGCGTGAACCCCGAGAGCTACTCAAACCCTGAAGCTGCCATGAACCCCGAGAGCGACTTGAACAACGAAGCCACTTTGAACCCCGAGAGCTACTTGAACCTTGAAGCCGCCATGAACCCTGGGAGTTACTTGAACCAGGAAGCCACCATGAGCCCTGGTAGTTGCCTGAACCAGGAAGCAGTCTTGAACCCTGTCAGCTACTTGAACCAGGAAGCCATCGTGAACCCTGGTAGCTACCTGAATCAAGAAGCTGCTGTGAACCCTAATAACTGCCCGAACGATGAAGCCCACGGGAATCAGGAAGGCTACCTGAATAATGAAACTGACGTGAACCCTGAAGGTTTCCCGAACCTTCAGGCCAACGCTAACCAGGAAGACTACCTCACCTATGAAGACTACTTGAGCCAGGAAGTTGACCTGAACCAGGACAGCGACCTGAACCAGGACAACTACCTGAACCAGGACAGCTACCTGAACCAGGACGTCTACCTGAATCAGGACGTCTACCTGAATCAGGACGTCTTCCTGAATCAGGACGTCTTCCTGAATCAGGATGATTTCCTAAAACAAGACAGTTGCCTGGATCAGGACGATTCTCTGAACCAGGACAGCTACGTGGGTCAGGACGACTACCTGGGTCAGGACCACTACCTGGGTCAGGACAACTACATGGGTCAAGACCATTACCTGGGTCAGGACAACTACATGGGTCAGGACCACTACCTGGGTCAGGACAGCTACTTGAACCAGGACAGCGACCTAAATCAAGACAACTACTTGAATCAGGATGGCTACCAGAACCAGGACAGTGATCTGAACGAAGACGGCTACCAGAACCAAGACGGCAACCGGAACCAGGACAACTACCTGAATCAGGTTGGCTACCAGAACCAGGACGGTGATCTGAACGAAGACGGCTACCAGAACCAAGACGGTGACCTAAACCAGGAAAGCAGAGTGAACCCTGAAGGCACCGAGAACAAGGAAAGTGGTGAGAATCTCGAGGAGGAAGGCAATCGCGAGCACCAAAGCAGCAGCGGTAGTAGACAGGAGCTACAATTGGGTAATGCGGCTGCCGCCGAGGCTCCACAACTCCCAAGCGGGCAGCAAAGAATACCACGTAAAAAGTTCACGACAACACAACTGCAAGAACTGGAAAGGGTTTTCCAGAATAATCCATATCCCGACCTGAATACAAGGTAAGTGGCTTGCCTCAGGAGGCACTCAATTTTCCAGAGGATTTGGGCTCATTATTAGGCGTGTTTGTTTTTCTCCTGGGTCTTTTCCTTCTCTGTTCTAAGACAAAAGCCACTTGTATTCCAGGACTGGGAAGGAGAGTACCTTCTGAAAATTCAGGTAATATTTCTGTATAGTAGTTACATGAACCAAGTTACATTTAACCAAGTCTGGAAACTGGTTGGTGCTGTTTTAATTGTGGTAAAATATACATAAACATAAATTATACTTCTTAAACCATTTTTAGCTGTCTAGTTTGGTAGTGCTAAGTACATTCACGTTGTTGTACAGCCAATCTCTAGAACTCTTCTTCATCTTGCAAAACTGAACTGCTGTATACAGTAAATGACGCCCTCCATCCCGCCCCCAGCTGGCAACCACCTTTCCGCTCTCTGTGGCATGAATTTGACTCCTCTGTGTGCGCTAGAAGTGGAATCATAAAGTTTTCTCTTCTTTTTGTGATTGGCTTATTAGTATCATGTTCTCAAGTTTTATTTATGGTTGTAGCAAGTGCCAGAATTTCTTTTTTATTGTATGTGAATACCTTATTTTGTTTATCAGTTCATTTATTAATGGACACTTGGGTTGCTCCTACCTTTTGGTTATCATGAATAATTCTGCTATGAACATGGGTGTGCAAATACCAACTAGAACCAGTGATTTCAGTTATCTTCCCAGAAGTAGAATTTCTGTTTTTCCTTTTTTGTTTTAACTGATCTATCATTTCCCAGTGTAGCCACACCATTTTACATACCCACTAGCAATGCACAAGGGCTCCAATTTCTCCACTTTCTCACTAACACTTGTAATTTTTTTTGATAATGATAACTATCTCTGTGGATGTGACATGGTATCTCACTGTGGTTTTGATTGTATTTTCCTACTGATTAGTGGCATTGAGCATCTTTTGATGTGCTTGTTCAAGTCCTTTTTCTATTTTTATGCTTTATGAAAACTGATTTTTTCCCCTAAATTTGTATTCCGGTAAATACACAAACAAAATTTACTGTCTTAAACATTTTAATTTTGTAGATCAGTAGTTTTATGTACATTCCTATTGTTGTGCAATCTTCACCACCTCCAGTCTCTAGCACCCTTTTCTCTTGTAGAACTGAAACTATACCTTTTATACAATGACACCCCATCCTCCCACCATTCTACTTCCTGTCACTGTGATTTTGACTCCTCTAAGTACTTCATACTAGTGGAATCAGGCAGTGTGTTTAGGGGACTTATCTCACGTAGCATACTGTTAACTTTAACTGTTCCTGAAAATGTTAGTATGTCTGAATCTCTTTCCATTTTAAAGCTGAACATATTCTATTGCATATAGAGACTGTACATCATTGATTTCTTTTTTAAAACCAGTTTGCAAATCATATGGTTCATTCACCTTAGCAAGAGAATTCAGCAAAAAAGTTGTTAATTTTTTTTTGGTTTAAAAGTTAAAAACTTGCACATATTTATTTTTTAAATGGCCAAATAATATGGAAATCTATAAAATAGAAACCAAAAATTCTTTCCTTATACCTGGAGTAAGCTACCTTAACTTCATTTATTTTATTCTAGATTTTTTTTTGTTTACTTTGCATCTGAAATTTAATTTGCAGCTTTTTTTTCCTCCACTCAAATTTATATCAGGGACAACTCTTATCCACACAAAATACTTGATTTTTGACATCAAGAAAAGTCAACATGGCCACTCTATTGTTATTATTATTGAGGTATAATTGATCTATAAATATTACATTAGCTTCAAGTGTACAACATAATGATCTAATATGTATCCATTGCAAGATCATTATCATAAGTTTAGTTAACAACCATCCTTATACATGTTGTAAACATACTTTTCTTGTGATAAGGACTTTTAAGATTTATTCTCTTAGCAACTTTCAAGTATGCAGTATAACATTATTAACTATAGTCACCATTCTATCCATTACATCCCCATAACTTACTTTTTTATAACAGGAACTTTGGGCTAAGGAAGTCAAAATGTACAAAATTCCAGTTATCTGTTCTTTTATTAATGGGCACTTGGGTTGCTTCTGCCTTTCAGCTGTTGTTAATATAACCACTGTGAACATGGGTGAATAAATATCTTTCTCAGACTGTTTTCAGGTTTTCGGGTATGTACCCAGAAGTAATATAGTAATTATGTATTTAATTTTTTTGTAATTGGTCTACTGTTTTTCTTAGCAACTGCATAATTAACATTCCTACCAACAGTTTACAAGGGATTCAATTTCTACACATTTTTGCCAACATGTGTTATTTTCTGTCTTTTGATAGTAGCCAGCCTATTGGAATAAGGGTGCCAGTGTGCTTTTGATTTTCATTTTCTTAATGGTGAATTAGTGATCATGTGCTTACTGGCCATCTGTATATTTTCTTAGGAGATAGGTCTATTCAAGTCCTTTGCCCAATTTTAAATCTGTATATTTAATTATTGTTGACTTGTAGAAGATAATGATATAGTCTGGATATCAGCTCTTTATAAGATATATGATTTGCAAATATTTTCTCCTCATCTGTCAGTTGCCTATTCCCTCTATTGTTCTTTGATGGAAAGAAGTTTTTGGTTTTGGTGTAGTTCAACTTTTGTTCTTAGTACCTGTCCTGACAGCCTGCTTTTGTAATAAAATTTCCAGTGGTGTCAGAGTAGGGAAGGATAAGGTTTTCTCATGCAACTGCAATGCTGGATCTTTCTTTTATTTAAAAATTTGATAATTTGTTCATCATAAATTTTTGTATTACTTTTTCTTTTTTTAATAGTGCATTAAAATTATTTGCCTCAGCTACAAGTTGTTGATAACACTTTAGGGGTGTCACGGTAGGGGAAGCCATTTATAAAGCAGGCCTGGAACTGGAGTTGAGAATGATAAAAAAGTTTACCTGGGGTGGGGCTTGAGGGGAGAATGTAAATTTAAAATGTACATTTGTATGGTTGTTTTATCCACAACCCCAAATGCTAAACAAACATTTGTGGTTTTCTTCCTCAGAAGAGAGCTTGCAAGACGCATAGATGTGACTGAATCCAGAGTGCAGGTCAGTAAACCTGAAAAAAATCTGTTTGGCAGGGACGCCATGGTACAACCTGATGCAGGACTTGGGTACCTTTATCTAGACGTTCTCACCTTGCTGTGTTTTGTTATCAGTTTTACATGAGCAAGTAAACGTTGGCCTCTGTGGATGGAAAGTGGGACATGTAAACTCCGTCTCATGTATATTTCCCATTACCAGAGGAAGCGTGATTTCTTAAAGGAAACTGGTGGTTGGAAATAGCCATAAGCTGGAATGTGCACATCACATAGGTTCAATAAGTTCAACAACTTCTAACACTTGTATCCTGACTTCAGAAGTATTCAAATTAATGCACAGAGGAAGGTTATAAGAATTCAAGGTACTAAATTATTTCAAACCAGACATATGCTCTTAGCTAAATGAGTGAATTTAGAAACTTTGGGTATTTGGAGTAATTCATCCACAGAACACACTATGGGATCAACTACTGTGTGTTTAAACAGAGAGTGATGGGGAAGACAGTTTAAAAGTCAAATTACCTGTACCTGGACCTCTTTCTTTTGTTTTTAAGTGTTTATTACAGCAGTGTAAAGAGAGTGGCAGCCCCAAACTTTAGTTTTATGGAATGTTCTGGTATATCAATAATCTGAAAATATTGCTAGAATAGTGACATTATGCGGAGGATATTTGCAAGCTTTGGAAGTTTCTCTAAGAATGAAATAAACAAGCAAAAGGAATAATACTGAATTAATGTTAATTGACCTAAGGTTGAAAATGTTAGAGAAGTACATATAGTCAAAATAAGCTTTACAGATACTATATAGATTCAACATTATGAATCTGCTGAATGCACAAGTAAATATTCTTTTGAGGCATTGCTAATATCTAAAAGGTTTTTCCCATTTGGCAGTACTATTTTGAAGAGGTGAGTCTGGTGAAAGTGAATGGCTGACCTGTCAGGCTACATCCGTATCTGTATTAATTTCAAGTACTTTTCATTCCAGGTAATTTCAAGTGCTTTTCATTCCCTCAGCAGCCTGTATGACTAATTTTTAGGTCATGGTATCAAAAGGTGACTACTTGGGGCCAATGAAAACTACAAGTTGTGTCAAAGTGGTATTTGCAAAAAGAAAGAAAATGTCAGGATGACTGTATTAGCTTTGCTGCTGAGTGTGAGAGCAGTGACGGAAAGGGCGTACAGGTGAGAGCATCTGAACAGGTACTGAAATATGGGAGTATCTAAAACCTACCACAGCAGTGCCCTTCCTGGTGGCGCGACGGGTTAAGAGGCAGCACTATGAAGCTCTCCGAAGCCACTGCAGCACGAGTTCGATCCCCAGCCAGGGAGGTGACCCATTTGGTGCAGCAGACCTCTCCTGTCTCACCTGCTACACCACCCCCCCACCCCCACCCCCGCAGCAGTGTATTTCAGTGGATCTGCTTGTTCTGCTCCCTACTCTGTCTCTGGTGAATCCTATGTACCCCAGTTTTTAAATAGATAAATAAATAAATAGATAGATAGATAGATAAATAATGAATAAGAAATAAATGAACCAACTATGTACCCCAGTTCTTGTATGCATAAACAAACAAACAAAGCATCTCAATGAATCTTGGGAGTCCCAAAGCCATAGACTGGGCTCCCACACATGGCTAGATTGAAAAGATGGGGAGGAAGTTGGGAGCACTTTCTAGAGCTAGCAAAACACATACAGAGGAAAGGAAAATTTAAAGTTTCTAATCATAAAGCCTGCGTGTAAAAACTTAGTTAGAGGTAGAACCACCACTACCAAAAAAAAAAAAAAAATTGTTGGACGTTAAAACCAATTTAAATACAGCAAAAAAAAAAAAGAAATTAATTAAACAGCTCGATAAGCTAGAAACAGTAAACTAAAAGAAAGTAGACAAAGTTGTTAACTTTTGTACAGTATTTGATTTCTACCCTCAGGCCCCTCAGATCTGGCCTCTCCCCCCAGATCAGTTCTGTTACACTGGCCTCCTTTAAACTATATATTCATGCAACAAACAGGAAACAAATGCTAAGATGGGAGAGTGAAAATGAGGTGTCAAGCAGAGAGAAAATTCTTTGTTCCCCTTAAAATTTGCAGTTTGGAAACTTCCAAAAGGCCTAGTTATAATGTAAATCCCTTTCATCAGAACATCGAGTAGATAGTAAAGTCTAACAGTTCTGTTTGTTTGCATTTTAGTAAGTGGCAGATATTTAGGGAAGGAGCCATCTGCAACCCCTCACTTTCATTGTTGTCAACTAGCTTCCTAGTACGCTGTTTCACCTTCTTACCTGAGAACAAGGAGTGGGATGGTAGCCTCCTGCTTGTGTGGCCGCGCCCAGGATAACAACCTGCAATGCCGGGCAGCGGCAGCTCCGGCCACAGACCCTGGCACTGCAGTCAAAATAGACCTGATCTCTCTTGAACCCACGAAGGTTTGGAGGGCAGGGCAGGTTGGAGCTTGAGGAATTGACCACGGTCACAGTGGGAGGCCTGTTTATAGTACATTCTTGGGTGATCAGAATTTTGAGAGTTTGGTTTCATTTGGGTGGAGCTGGTCTCAACTTTCCTTAACATGGCAGTCTAAAATGTCAAGGTTTCGGCCACTCTTGTCTCAGCTAGACAAGCCACCATGAGACTCCACGACTACGTCTCCCTTACCAGCTCACCTTATTAACTCTCAAGAGATTTTGGAGGATTAATGGGCCCTTATTCATCCCTGAAGGATTCTTTGTGTCTAGAACATGTTCCTTCCTTTTATTTTTTAAATTCAGTGTGAATCTTCTTCTTCTTCTTCTCCTTCTCCTTCTCCTTCTCCTTCTTCTTCTCCTTCTTCTTCTTCTTCTTATTTATTTTTTACATCATTCTTCATTTTGTGCACCTTTTCATCTTGAAGACAGACTTTTCAAGCAGGGAAGCCATGCTCTCAACATAGCTTTCAGGAGGGCCCACGATTTGACATACCCAAACTTGCCCACAAACAAAGTGATTCCATCCTTAAGTGAAGCGGGGGCAGCTGAACAGCGGGCAGTTGGGATATGCACTTCTTTAGCCTGTTCCCAGACACTGGATCGACAGCCAGGATCTGGTACAAATCATAAGCTGTATGTGCATCTGATACCTGGACAAAAACCTTAAAATATGGAAATATGGGAAGAGAGAGAGACATGGCAGTAAACCTATTCCAAAACTTGGCCCCTTGTGAGTGCTCACCTTGGGTGAGCTGAAGAGACGGGTGATGGTGCTCACCTTCTGAGGGTGTTTTAAGAATAAGTAAATAACTTCTCCAGATGCAGTTTAAAATCTCAATGACATAGAGGTACACGTTGTTTTTCCAACTACATTAAGTGTTCAATACTCTAAACCAACCCCTTTCTCCCTCTGATTGTAGATTTGGTTTAAGAATAACAGAGCCAAGTATAGAAGACGTCAGAGGTCATCGACGCATTCATCAAATACACCATCTGTTACCCTGGATCAGCTTATCATCTTTATGATGGATAAGCCCTAAAATGTCATACTTGTTCAGGAGCCAAATTGGAAATGAGTTCTAGTTCTAGTTCTGACTATAGGTTGCATTTGCTGCCCATGCCAACCTCATCTCTGTACTTGTGTTATCAATAAAAAGGTTAAATCTGCAGTATCTTTGTTTTTGTGTGTCAAATGGCACAAGAAGGTATGTGTGAAAATTGTTAAGAAAATGCCCTCTAAACATAATGCAAACCCTCCTTTTTGGAGGTGACATCCCTGAATCACTATCAGTAGTCCCCACCCATCACATACTTCTCCAAGCACCAGTGATTTTGCACTGACCTGTGTATTTATCTGTTCCCCCGCCACCTATCAAAGCCAGTGAGAAGCTCTTCTGCCTTTTCTCCACTCCCCCTGCCAGCTCCAGGAAGCATATTATTGCGCTTTCCCCAGCTCGAAAGCTATCATACCTTCAAATGTATCTTGTCACTTTCAGCATTCCTGCTGTTAACCACTAAAGGAGGACGTTTTGGTTTACTGCTGCTCAAAGCAAGACTAAGGAGGTGGTCTTCTGAGCAGTGTTCCAGAATAACTGCCCACTTTAAAGAAGCAGCCACATGTCTCCTTTGTTTATACTGTCTGTGCCAACTGCCAGGGTATGAAAAACCCAAACTATGGTTCAGATAGTAAAGAGACCAGGCCCACTTTGGAAAAAAGTGTTAAAAGTTCTTCTCAATTAAACCTTTGTGTCTGAGTTATCTTGAGCATCTTAATCTTTACTTACCTCCTGCCATGGAGTTCTTTGTTACAAGTGATTAACTGTGGGCACCAGTCATACTATGAAGTGATTGCACTGACTGCTGGTAAGAAGCGGTGATCCTGGTCCCAATTTCAGTCCACCTGGAGACAGCACCAGATTCCACAGGAAAAGAACTCAGTCTCCTGACCACCCTCCATTTCAGGCACTGGTCATGAGCCCAGTCAGTTACCTGTGATTCTGACTAAGCAGCTATAGATTGGAGGCTCCCACTATCCCAGACTTTCAGGCGACAGTCCCAAGTCCAGGTAGACTGGACTGATAGACTGCCTGTAGTACACAGGTGTCCACAACTCCTCCTCAGATTCGATTAATGTGCTAAAGCAGCTCACAGAACTCAGGAAACCACTTACTCATTAAATCGCTGATTTATTACAAACACTGTCACTCAAGAACAGGCAGTGGAAGAGATGTATAGAGCAAGGAATGAGGAAAGCATGGAGATAGGCATGCCATCTCCCCAAATCTCCCATATTCACCACCTGGAAGCTTTCTTAAGCCCCTCCTTTTTGGATTTTTTTGGGCTTCATCACTTTGGCATGATCAACTAAATTGTTGGCCATTGACAACTGACTCAAGCCCTATCCCTTCAACCTTCCCAGGAAATCATGGGCAAGATTGAAAGTCCCACTCTTTATTCATGTTGGTTTCCCTGGCAACCATTCTAAGCAACTATTTTTTACAATGATATAGTAGTTTATTTTTACATCATTTTGTGATTTTTTCCATCTCAGTTGTAATCCCCTTGAGCTTCCCATCACCAAATCACCCCTGTGCCATCACCATAGTCCAGTGCACTTCCCTCCCCCGAATGTTTTTGATCCCATTCCCCACTCCACCCCCACAAAATGTCTCTGGTATATAGCCGTCCATAATAATAATAATAATAATTATTATTATTATTATTATTATTATTATTATTATTATTATTATTATTTTCTCCCCTGGTCCATTATACTCCTGCTATGAGTGAAACCATCTGGTATTTTTCCTTTTCTTTCTGGCTTATTTCACTAAGCATGATCTTCTCCAGCGCCATCCATGTTGCTGCAAAAGGCATGTGTGGTTTTTTTTGGTTACTGAGTAATAGTCCATTGTGTATATTTACTACAACCTTTTTTTTTTTTTTTATGCCTGCAGTACTAGGGTACAGGCCAGGGGTGCAGGGGCAGTGAGAGGACTGACCAAAGACAAGCAAGGAGCAGAACAGGCCAACTGACGAAGTATACCCTGAGAGGAGCAGCGGGTGGGTTGGGAAAGGTCTGCTGCGCCATGTGGGTCACCTCCGGGGAAGGGATCGAACTCATGCTGAAGTGGCTTTAGCTTCTTAGTGCTGTGCTTTAAACCACTGTGCCACCTGGGAGGGCCTGTACCACATCTTTTTAATCCAGTCATCTACTTTTGGGCATTTGGGTTGTTTCCATGTCTTTCCAATTATAAATAAAGCCAAGCAACTATTTTAACTACATGTACTTAAATAAAAGACTGGGAGAAAGGAAACGGCCAGAAACCATTCTCTATTGGGCAATACAAGAATGTCCCTCCAAATAGATGTGAAAAAAGTACTCTGAAATTGAGACACTCATATAAATGTGTAAACCCTTTTGAAGCTTGTTCTGCATTCTCTGGAACAGAAGCACATGTGTGTGAGTCACACACGTGGGCATGGTGCTCACCCCTGGGCACATGCTGAGCATACGTGTGCATGCCAGGATTGACATGCTGTCACTTGCTGCTGCGTGACTCCTCCAGGTGACACTGCAGTCCCAGGAGTGAAACAACAGGTCAAATAGAGCCCTGTGCTGGATTTCCTGGCTGGCAAGCCCAGCCCGGTCTCTTGACCACCTGTCCCCAGGACATGCATTGGGGCTCTTAAAGTCTTGAGTGCATACTCTCTGGAGTCAGCCGCTAAGATCACAGAACCCTCACCATATACCCTCACCCCAAGAGTGCTGTGTGGCGTTGTTTTTATCTGGGGGTTCAGTGGCAACTTTCCTTATTCTCATTGCCATGAAGCCAAGTCAGTGTTCCCACGAGAGAGAATCCTTGCCTCAGACACACTGTCTTCCATGGCAGGCATAGTCTTATTCTCCTTTGTGGCATCTACACAGAAGACATCTTAACTGGGTGAGTGAGATGAATGTTCATGGGCCTTGCAGTAACAGGTCAGTGTGGAAAAACCAAAAGGCCAAAGGGCAATGAAAAAGCCAACAGTCTCACATTTCATGCTGCTCTTCCCAGCCAAGTACCTCTTTGTTTCTGGCAGCCAACCTGTTTAAAGGGGGAAACCATAGTAGTCTCTGCACTACAAGGGACTTTCTTTGGCATGCAATCCCAGAGCAGCGGGATGACCTGCAAGAGAGTGGCAGAATTCCCTCCAGAGAAGGTCAGCCTGTGTGGACATGTCCTGTCCTGGGCCAGAGTCATCTTCCTCCGGGCAGGGCACATCCAGGCTCAGCTGTTCAGCACTTACCACCTCCGCCCTCCACAGAAACCTTTCCTACAAAGGGTGCTGACTCAAGGTTTCTCAGTCAGCCTTGGCACTAAGCCACCCTTCCCCTTAAGGCATGCAATGCCCTGTGTTCACTCTTACATACCAAACATCACAGCCTTCAAAGACCGATGCAATTTGTACCCATCTCACAAAAGGCTGGGTGTGATTCCACTACAACAGCTATCATTTCCTCCAATCTACTAGTGAGGCCCAGCCTGCCAACTGGCAACACAGCTCATGAATAACAGTCCGCTGTGCATATGTGCTGAATTGACTGCTTTAGGAAAGCAGGCTAATAGCTTGGAAGCCTTCATTATGCCAATAGGAATACAAAAGATTCCTTCTGAAAGCACATTCTATAGCTTTTCATAAACAAGGGGACAGGAGTGAGCTAAAAGGTGGTGTTCAGCCATGAGCAGCAAGTTGGTACTGATGTCCCTTCCAAGCACAGACCCCAGACACTACTACTGTCTATGAGAACTGCAATAAGTGGATGGTATTTTTATCATGCGCATGATTTTTCTAAAGGTGTCTCTACCTTTTTCAGGTGCCCGAAGTATTAAGACAGAGTGGTGGCATAAGGCATAAGAAACAAGCAAAACATCACTATAGATAATAACTTAGCCTTAGTTTTGCAAAAAAGACCTTCTAAAATTAATCCTTCAAATTAATTAATGCCCCAAAGAGAATTTCTCACAATGTATAGTCAAATGCCCCAAAGGCACAGATCAGAAATTATTCTAATATAAGAAACTAGCTTTTATTTACATATAAAAATATCTGTAGATACTGGCTAACAACAAACATATGTCAGAGACAGAAGTCAGGTGGTCTTTACAGATGTTAATTTTGGTTAAAATTTTATAAACACAATCTTGTAAGGAGCACAGTAGAGTCAACATTTTGTCTTGCTTTCTAAACTTTTTCAGAATGAAGAATGCATGACAGTGAACTTTCAGAATAATAAGGTTATGGTCAAATTAAGTAGGAAGAAAATATGACCTCTGCAAGGAAAAACTTTTGTTGATTAAAATAAGCTTTATATAACCAGGATCTTGATTCAACAAATACAATATAATGAGAACCTTGGAGATCTAACTTGGATGTGCCTGACAACCAAAAGTCAGAGAATACTCAGCCCAAATCCCTCAGTGAACCCTCACATCCAGCCTGACACACATTATCAAAGAACATTCTTTCTCATGCTCCGGATGCTTAGAAGAAACAAACTGAAGAACTGAAACATGATTTTCTACTGTAGACTTAAGAATCTTGGTTTGGGCGGAAATAGAGGCAAGGTAGACATCAAGGAAGATTCTCTGTCCCGTTCCCCTTGAACACGGTAGAAAAGTGTGAAGCGGCCCTCCCTAGTGGTGCAATGGGTTAAAGCGCAGCACTGCAAACTGGCCACAGCCACAGCCACAGCCACAGCCACCTCAGTGCAGAGTTCGATCCCAGCCAGAGAGGTGACCCACATGGCGCGGCAGACCTCTCCTGACCCGCCTGCTGCTCCCCTCAGCAGTGTACTTTCTCAGTCAGCCTGTTCTGCTCTCCACTCTGTCTCTGGTGAGTCCTCTTGTCGCCCTTGCACCTCTGGCCTGTACCCCAGTTCTGTATGCATAAATAAATAAATCTTTAAAAAAAAAGAAAAAGAAAAGGATGTTTTGACATCAGAAGTAGGAAAAGAAGCCATGGAGACCAAGGGAGAGTAAGAAAGCCACATCAGTGGCTGGACACAGAGCTGATCCTGGAGTATGGGGTGCTGGGCAGTAAGTGGGGCCAGGAGGCA
Source organism: Condylura cristata (assembly GCF_000260355.1). Classification (NCBI taxonomy): domain Eukaryota; kingdom Metazoa; phylum Chordata; class Mammalia; order Eulipotyphla; family Talpidae; genus Condylura; species Condylura cristata. The sequence goes on along the minus strand of NW_004567120.1, from coordinate 23,829,849 downwards.
CCAGAAGGACACAAAGAGGGGGCTCTGGCCAGCTGGGCTTCATAAAGCAAAAGTGAGAGAGAGGAAAAAGAGAACTCAAGTTCATATGCAAATGAGACCCTAACCTCCTCCACAGCCCACCTCACAAGGTCATGCCTCAGAGCTGTCGTATCTCTCTCCCTCTATCTCTCTGTCTCTCTGTCTCTCTCTCTGGTGTTCCCTCCTTTTCACTCAGTGGCTTGCAGGGATTTTACCAGGACTGTAATGCTGATAAGGAAGGAAGGAAAGTTAATAGGGGGGGGAGCTCCCACTGCAGTTGGTAGTGGTCCATTCCCCAGTCTCAACACCCAGATTATTTCATCACTTACCACAATTCGCCAAGATGTCTCATGAGAGCCATAGGCCTACCAATAACATAACAACCCTGGACTTCACCAGGGGTTCAGCCAGAAAATTTGAAAGGTGTTAAACACTCCTCTGGCATTCTGCTGATTTAAGGATTCAATTATAGCCCCCATGGGACACTTTGGGGTATAAATAAACAGATTGAATTATTGGCTAGGGAGGAGGGATTTTTGTGTGTGTGTGTTTTCTTCTACCTGCACCATTTAAATGAACTCCCTCTCTGCTATTGTCATTTATTTTATTTGATTCATTCACGCATTATTTTAAGCCCACATACAATATTAGATGTACACAATATATCCAAAAAGTTAATTGTGGATGAGCTTTTTAAAAGAAAAGTGAGCAGCTTTTCACTTAGTGAATGGTAAACAGTCTGGCTGCAAATACACAATGTTACCAGGAACCTGAAAGTCTCACATTTTAAAAAACAAGGCAAGCAAAGCATGAATATGGTCAAGATCTCCACTGGTTCCTGTCCAAGGTTTCCCAAGAGCACATGTTTTAGGTTTTCTGTGTACTGTGATGGCTTATTTGGCTATACATGAAGGTACTGTGTGGAGTGTTTTGTGAAATTTCACAGACCTGTATTCAGAGGAAGGCCATTAATTTCCTATTTAAAGCAAAGCAAAAGCAAAAGCAAAAAAAAAAAAAAAAAACCAACAAAAAAAAACCCAAAAAAAAGACAGAAGGCCTGAGTGCATCAAACACCAAAGAGTCCCAATTTAAAATGTCTGCCTATCCTGAAATAGTAAACCAGTAGCACAGCACATTCGTCTTGGAATATTAATTGTACCCTAAGTGCTGCATATAAAGTAAATGATTGCACTTAAACAATACAAGAGCTGGGGCTCACATGGTACCCACCACCTACCTGCTCCTCCCTTCACACGTAGATGTGATTTAATAGTTCGAATGTATTTGGAAACCTTGGCACCAGGAGCTGTTTTGAGTGTGTTTTGGAATCTGCTTTGTTGGCCAAAGTTTGGGGCTTCCTGGTCCTCAATCCCTCTCAGATTCTGAGGATGAGCTTCCTGGCATTCAGCATTAACTTCTAGCAAAATCTGCCTGGTGAACAGCAGAGGCTTGGCATTATTGCTGTTCCCTCTCTCTCTCTCTTTTTTTCCCCTCTTTTTTTTTTTCCTTGCTGCCACACCCACACCAAAGTCCATTGGGCTCCCCCTCCCCACCCCCACTCTGCTAACTTCAGTTCTGCAGTCAGAATCCAAGGATTTATTTTGGTTTAGTTTTGTCTGTTCCTTTGGTTTGGTTTTGTCTGTTGCTTTAGAACACATGTAAGTGAAATCATCCAATGCTTGTCTTTCTTCTCTCTTTCTTTAGCGCGCCCGCGCGCACACACACACACACACACACACACAGGATCTTTAGGCAGAAAATATCTTAGGATGGTCACATCATTCCATATCCTTTGCTGGTTTTGGTTATTAGAACATTCTCACAAGCTCGAGACACGTTTCTACCTGCTGGCAGTCACTGATGAGCTTCTCCCAGTTGGGTAAAATAATAAACAATTGTCTATTTACAATAGGGGTTTTCCAATGTGTAATACCAATTAGCCGACCCAGGAGTTTGGAAAACATTCCCTATGTACACCGGCCTAATAGCAACTCCTTCCTATAAAAGCAGGAGCATTTTTTCATCAGAAAAAAAGCCTGTCAAGCCAGATATTAGAGGGACAGACAAAGCCAGTGTCCCGGGCAGATGTCAAGGTTCACTAGACTGTATCGATTGAAGTATTCAGGAGAAAATTCATGTTTACAGTGCATAGTTCAGGCCCTTTCAAAACAGATTAGTGATTAAAACTTTTTTTTTTTTTGGTCTGGCAATCTCTTAAACAAGTACGAGCATAATTGGAAGAGGCTACAAATTCAAATGAACACAGACTACAACACATTCCCCTCGACCCCTTCAGCCACTCGTTTCCCCCACCAGACCCCTGCTTCAGTGCTCTGGTGGCCGTCACACACCTCACCACACTGTCAAGGAGTCCCAGGTTGAGAAGGGGAGCAGTAAATGGAACTGGATGCCCTCGAAGTTCTCAGGCACCCACGATTCCATGCCTGCAAAAGAGGACAAGTACTGTGTAAGTACACAGTGTAAGTGAGAGGATTCTCCTCTGCATCAGACTGGGATTCCTCAGGACCGAACAAGCAGACCTGCTGGAGGGTCTCAGATGCTGGCTGATTTTCTGCCTCCGTGTGTTCTCTGGTTCTGATCTGTGTTCTCTGGGTCCCGCTGGCTTGCTCCAACCTTCCTTCTGTCCTTGCTCCTGAATGGACCCCAGCAGGGCTGGGCCTGGATTCCTTAGCAGCCTCCCTGACTCCACTGGCCGCTGAACCTGCTGGCGCGCTCAGTAAGCCAGCTGCTGCTAGGACGCTGGGCAAGAGCAGCACGGCCTCAGGCAGCCCAGCACGGGGGCGGGGGACTGGCCGGAGGGGATGTGGGTGTTCACTCAGAAGCCGGAGCGCATGCCCACCAGTGAGGCAGAGGCCAGGCATGCTGTGATTGCAAGGTTGTCTTTGTTTCTTTTTTAAGATGTATTTATTGGGTCCTCCCTGATGGCACGAATGGTGAAAGCGCAGCACTGTGAGGCTGTCGCAGCCACTCATGAGTTTGATCCCCGGCCAGGGAGCTGACCCACATGGCATGGCAGACTCTCCTGCTGGCCCACTGCTCCCCTCCGCAGTGGATTTGACCCTTTGCACCACCAGGGAGGACCCACAAAGTTGTCTTTTATGGATAAAGCAGATTGAAAAGCATACAGCCTGGGGCCACCAGTCAAGCAGAGAACTTTATTAGAAATGTCCTCAACTCCCCACCCCAAATCATAGACACGCTGACTCAATTCTGCTCTTGGACCTCACTCCAAAATTACTTGCTTTCAATGCCCAATGACATGGCCCAGTTTTCCCATTTACCATTATTTTAGAAATGCTCCCTAACATTCTATTATCTTTTTCATTTTAATGGCCACATTCACATTTATAGGCCCTTTTCTTTCAAGTTCTTTTCTTAGGCTCAACATCCAAGGCCTGAACTACAGGGGTAAAAAAGCATTGAATCCTCTCATTGTTCTTGTGAAATATCGCCATGGGAGGCAGTGGTCCTTAAGACCACGGCTTTTTTTTTTTTTTTCCAAATGCTATCATTTTGTATTGAGGCAACATTGGTTTACAACACTGTATATGATTTAAGGATACACAGTCAAGTCTCTTCAGATCTCTGTTCACACACTCACTACCAAAGCACCCATCATCCTCCATCACAGTTGGATCACAGGGCTTTAAACATCAACAAAACTTTAGTCAGGGATGGTTCTGTCCATCTCTGCTGTGTGATGGTGGGTAGTTCCTTTCACTTTTAAAAAGGACAGCTCAGGACCTCCCTGGTGACACAGTGGGTTAAAGCACAGCAGTAAAAGAAGCTAAAGCCACTACACCATGAGTTCAATTCTCAGCCAGGGAGTGACCCACATGGCATAGCAAACCTCTCCTGTCCCACCCGCTGTTCCTCTCAGCAGTGTACTTCGTCAGTTGGCCTGTTCTGCTCCACACTCTGTCTCTGGTGAATCCTCTCTATGCCCCTACACCTCTGGCCTATACCCCAATTCTGTATGCATAAATAAATAAATCTTTTTTTTAAAGGACAACTCACCCACAATTAACTTTTTTATTATATTGTGTGCATCTTATGTTATATATGGTCTTAAATTCTAAGACAGAATAAAGTAATGCATGGATGAATCAAATCAAATAAATGACAGCAGCAGAGAGGGAGTTCATTTAAATGGTGCAGGTAGAAGAAAACACACACACACACACACACACACACACACACACACACACATACAAATCCCTCCTCCCTCGCCAATAATTTCATCTGCTTCACTGAGTGAATGGTAAACAGTATGGCTGCAAATGCACAATGTTATCAGGAATCTGGAAGTCTCACCTTAAAAAAGCAAATGGAGGAAACCTCATCACACACTCTTTCTCATGAGGAAGGTGAGCACAGTCAACACTTATTACTGCTGCTGCTATTATTATTATTGTCACCTGCAACACCCACCTTTTCTCACAGTCTCACACTGTGTTTTGTCCTTTAAATTGGTTTCTGTGTATTAAACAGATATAAAATGGTTCTTCCTTGTACTTGTATTCCTGGTGACATAATGAGGTTGACATCTTCTTCAAGTGTCTTCCATGTGCTTTTCTGGGATGTCTGTTCCCTCCCTCTTTGAACAATCAGGCATGTGGAGGTTTTCTTCAAGAGTTTAATAATTTCTAAGCTGCTTTTCAGTAACTAATGCTTATCTGTCATTCGCTGCAAATATTCCCTCCACCTGTTGTTTCCCTCTTTTCTTAGCCTTTTGGCCCTAATTTTCCTTTCTGATCCTTTATTGCTTCATCGATAGAAAATTTTCCTTTGCTCATTGCTGGCATTGCCACCTACCAAATAGTTGTTTTGGAAAGCGTGGTTTATTCCAAGGAAAGGGCTCATCAGGCAGGGTTCACAGAGGATAGCTTGTGATCTCCCAGCAAATCTGGCACTTGCTATTCTGGGAGAAATTCAAATTTGGCCACGAAAAGTTGTGCCACTAGTGTCTCATAGAGCTGCTCTCTCCAGATAGGGAGGCCCCAGGATGCACAAGCTTACAGGACAAATATTCATGAAGCTATTAATATTGTCCTCACCCAAATGAAATAATGAGTCAATAGTTTCATAGCATCTAGTTACTGTCCTCTGTCAAGGACAGTGGTGGTAAAAGCTGATTTGTGTACTGTCACTGGCTTCACACATCAAGAGAAAATTTTGCTCTTGTTGGTGTGAGCTATGTCATTGCTTTGATGATCAAAGGGAGCTCTGTGGGTTATGCTGTGGTTCAAGGCTTTGCAGACACAACAAAATACTCATAAAAACTAGCGCGTGCTAAGAAATGATGGCTCTAAGGTTAAGCAGGAAGGGAAAGCAAGAAAGAGTCAAAAGGATAGTGGTGGGGAAAAAAAAGACTAATCTCAGAAAAAGTAGACAGGAGAGAGCTATAGGTAGAGACAGCAAACAAACAAATAAAAAGGAAAAAAAAATACCCTGGAAAGTTAAGGAATGTGTGAATAATTAGGAGAGGGGAGGAGCTTATGTAAGTTGCTTTTTTTTATATTTATTTATTTATTCATATAGAACTGGGGTACAGGCCAGAGATGCGGAGGGTGAGAGGATTCACCAGAGACATAACGGGGAGTAGAACAGGCAGATCAACGAAGTACACTGCTGAAGGGAGCAGTGGGCAGGCCAGGAGAGGTCTGCCTCGCCATGTGGAGCTCCTCCAGGACAGGCGGGGATCAAACTCATGCGGAAGTGGCTTAAGCTTCTTAGTGCTGTGCTTTAACCCGCTGCACCACCAGGGAGAGGCCGTTAAATTGCTTTTTTTTTTTTTAAAGGCTAATCGACTTGGGGGTGTGGTAACATAATTTGAAGAGGTATGAATATGTTCACCTAAACAACTATATAGTGTTGTAAAACAACATTACTTCAAAGAAAATGAACAATATTTTAAAATAAATAATAAAAACTCTAATAGTTCTGTATCACACCATTTCCCTCAAAGGAAAAAAAAAAGTTTGCTTCAGCAACCCATATACTAGAATGGGAACAACACAGATGAGATGAGCACCGCTACTCCGAAGGATGACAAATTCATGAATCTTCCACATTTGGGGAACATGGCTCCCAGGGACGACTTCTTGATGTAGAAGAATAAGGCAGGGCCATGGCAGGGCCGCTGATGCCTGGAGTGAAAGGCCTGGCAGGCAAAACTTCATCCAGCGTGTCTCCCTCTTTTCTTTCACCAACCCCATTTTCTCATACCTCTCTACGATAAACTCAATCACATGTGTGTAAAAACAAAAGAAACTAAAATCCACAAGGTTCAGATTAAGCTAATCTAGCTCAGTAAGCAGACTTTAAGGGCCTTCTAAATTTTCAGAGAGCATAGAGCATAATCCTTCCGCATGTAGTACATGCTTGAGGACATTCGCTCCCAGGTCATACTCAGCTTCTCTCTGCTCACTTTATCATCCCTCTTATTACCCCCCCCCCATCTTAGCTAGCTTCAATCCTAATTCCCAACACACCTCACTTGCCTGTTCCTTTCCAAGCCCATCCCTGGCAGGTTGTGGCTCCTAGAAAAAAGCCCAGGCTAGCTGCTAACGCTCTAAGAGAACTTGATAAATCAGTACATATCTTGCAAGAACTTTTAAAACACTCAGGGACCTGGCACTATGGGAAATAAAAGCTGAATTAAGAGTCTGGTTGGAAAAATAAATGTTCATGTGGGAAAATAACTTGGAAGATAAAGTAAAGCAAATACAGCCTGACTTGACACTCAGAGCAAAGCTAGATTTAGACAGATTCTTAACAAGACTATAGCAGGCAGCCAGACTGACCCTGAAAATGGAGCATGTGGTTCCAGGGTGAGCCCCAAGCTGGGGTTCACACTCCAACAATAGGGGGCCTCCGACTCAGCACCCTGCTGCTGGGCCCCAGGGGGTAGGTTCCTGAGTATCATGATGTCACAAACACTTCTCAGAACATTCCAACAGCCTTGAGCATGCAAGGGGTCTGTCACCCAGTAGAGTCACAGCTGTTTCCATCAAAAAACACCCAGTAGAGTGATAACCCTCTGTCAGGGTCCCTCACTGAATAGGGGGACCCTGTACAGATCCAAGATGCTGTAGGAAAGCTGTTTCTCGGTGCTCAAATGTCTGGTGGCGATGGTCTGTTCTTCCAGTCAGGTCCCTGTTCATAGCTATAGCGGGCTGCTGTTATAGACTCAGGCCGAAAATGTGAGGGTTGTCTGAGAGTCTTCACCTACCCCACCCTAAATACAAGTTCTTATAGGTAAGAGAAAAGAATGAGCTTCTAGGGTATGGACTGTTTTCTGGCTTCTAGAAACAAAGGGGAAAAAATGAATAGTCAATATCTTTGAGTAAAACTCTGCCCCAACTATATGTGGCACACAGGAGCAGAAACTCTTAAACATATTAAAAATAATATTGTTTTCTTCTGGAAATAATATCCATGTCCTCACCTTATTCCTGACTATTTATTTAGAGCCTCTGGGAATGTAGTTCATAGGAGTGAGAATAGAAATATGTAGAAATCATATTGCTGGGCCCTTCCTGTATGTAGAAATCATTTTGGGGGCCCTCCCTGGTGGCACAAAAGGTTAAAGTGCAACACTATCAACCTATCTACAGCCAATGCAGCCACCATTTTGATCCCCGCCACAGAGGTGACCATGTGGCGCAGCAGACCTCTCCTGTCTTTCTGTCTGCTCCCCTCAGAGTGTACTTCCTCAAACTCCCTCCTGTTAAACTCCCTGCTGTCTCTGGTGAATCCTCTCAACCCCCACACCTCTGGCCTACACCCTAGTTCTTGTATTCATAAACAAATAAATCTTTTTTTTTGTTTAAGAAATCATAATTGCTTTAACTGTTTTGTCTGATTACTCTGTCAACTGAATCATATAAAAAATTGCTTTCTGGAAATGAACAAAGGTGCTTGCCAACATACAAACCAACAGACAAATCAAGCCCACATCTTAAAAAGTGGGATCCTAGGCTCTCCCTGGTGGAGCAGCGGGTTGAAGCACTGCACTGAGAAGCTTAAGCCACTTCCTGCGCATGAGTTCCATCCCCGCCTGCCCCGGAGGAGATCCACAGGGCGCGGCAGACCTCTCCTGGCCCGCCCGCTGCTCCCCTCAGCAGTGTACTTTGATCATCTGCCTGTTCTGTTCCCCACTCTGTCTCTGGTGAATCCTCTCACCCTCCGCATCTCTGGCCTGTACCCCAGTTCTGTATGAATAAATCTTTTTTTTAAAAAAAAAGTGGGAACCTACACCTCTGACTCTACTGACTCTACACAGTGTTGTACACCGTTACCTCAGTTTACAAAAACAGTTTAAACAAATAAAGTAACTGGCACATGTATGTCCACAGCTGAATTCACCAATAAGACCTACCTGACTACTTTCTCAGCAAGACTCTAATACCAACTATTTGGTATTTAATACTGAAACAAGATTCGTCAAAATCCCAAAAGCAGTCATTTGACTCTTCAACATAAGATGCCAAAGAAGCGCTTAAGAAGGAAAGATTGCACACATTTAACTTTGAATTATTCTATACAAAAATGTCCATCTCTCTGCCAAAAACAGCAAAACTGGGCTCTCCCTGGTGGCACAACCAGTTAAACCTCAGCGCTTCGAGGTGATTCTCAGTAGACCTCACCTGACCCGTCCCCTGCTCCCTTCAGTAGTGTGTTTTAGTCAGTCAGCCTGTTCTGCTCCCCACTGTCTCTGGTGAATCCTCTCACACACACCCCACACCTCTGGCCTAAATATTTTTTTTTAAATAGCAAAATTATGCTCTTTCAATCCACTCAGAGCACTTTAGTTTAATACCCTGCACAGTTTATTCTGCTGTAGACTAGGGTCAGCTCCTCCTTCCTTTAGAAAATGAAGAAATAACATACCCCCCCCTCCAAAGAACCCCAGTGCATGCACAGGTGCAAGAGGAAATCATGGATTAGAGGAGTGGGTACAAGTGAGTGAGGTGTGGGGGTGCAATGAGGTTGTTGCATCAGCACACCCACACTGAACCAATAACGGAAAGCTATTCCCCTGGGGTATCTACCATCCAATCTACGTACTTAGAAAAGGAAAACACTCATAGTACTTCCATGAATTTTGTTTCTTATACAACCGGAGAAGAACTTGAATATTGAGGTCACAAAATGACCAGCGTGATAGGAAATTTAAAAGCCAAATATTTGATTCTATCCCCTCCCTTTCTCTCCCTGGGCTTGGGGAGCAGGGAGGCTTGGGGAGCAGGGAGCATTTCCATGGTCCTCGTGTTTTGTGAGTGGAGTGTGAAGAACACAGTCCCGCACTGCTGTTACCTGTCTGTACACAGCTCTCCTGTCTTGTGACACTGAAGTCTCCAGCCCTGGGCCTAATTCTTACATTGTTATGAAGCGTTAGTGGCCTTGGTCACTGTTTCTCCGAGAGTGTGAATTGGGGCCACTCACCTGTGATTTCAGCGTCCGCATCCTCCTTCCTACAAAGGAACATAGCTGGTACAGACGATACTTCTCTTCCCCAGGTGGCTGCACCATTCCCACGGCATGATGACTGCGCATTCGTGGGAACTTTCCTCCACCCTCTGGACCTCAACTGGAAAGGGCCTTTGTATATTAACTCTCGTAGAATAAGAAACATTCATTTCTTTGTTTTCTCCACCCAGGGATTCATCAAGTTCAGGTGCTTTGGGGTACACTCTTGGAACAAATACTTTTAGCATTATGATAAAGTTCTGACTTCCAAACAAACCAAGTAAGAACAAGTAACCTGAAAATCATAAAAAAAAGAACCAGGCAGGGGCCCTCCCTGGTGGCTGAAGTGGTTAAAGCACAGCACTATCAAGCCAGCCCCAGCCACTGCTACAGGAGAGCGATCCCCGTCAGGGAGCTGACACACATGGGTGGCAGACCTCTCCCGTGTCCCCTGACCCACA
>NW_004567120.1:23801199-23818995 GCF_000260355.1 Condylura cristata | reverse complement strand
TTAGGTCCAAACATAGCATATGATTTTAAACACTGGTTGTTGTGCATAATATCTTGCAATCTAGACATTAGATGTGGAAATACTTTTTTTCCACAGAAGCAAAATGTCGTCGTGTTGCATAAAGTCAAAACCTTATTTTTCCAGGGTCAAAAATGCAAAATAATGATTTACCCCATTTTAATTTTAACCATTTGATTACTGAAAGGTTTTCTTCACACCATCCACTCTATTATTAGAAACCATTGGTCAAAAATACATCCCAACACCAAAAGTATAATTCACTGGAGTGGGGATGAGGAAGGGGTGGGGGGTAGAATTTCCCTCCTCCCCCAAACAGGCTTAGCATGCTGATGTTAATGCAAACAACAAAACAAGCCTCAAAGTAGAAACATTTTCATGTACAGAACACTGTGTTCTAAACTGCTAAACACTCACAGATATTTTGCTGTTCTCAAAGCAAACAATTTGCTAACCTGTCAATCTTCACCCTTGGGGGGCTGTTCACAGCCCCTGATCACCTCTGCCCTTTGTGCTTCCTCCCTTCCTTTATCCAGCTCCCGTCTGTTCATAATATAAAAGACACTAATATTTGCCCATCAGTTGAACATGTTCACATTTTTTACAAATGTTTATTTTCCTCCAAATGTACTGTTTTTGCTATAATGCTGTGAGAAAAGTTTTCATTTTCTTTTTTCTAAATGTTGAGATTCAAGAAACCAGCTCTCAACTGCACCCTAACCTTCATTTCTTCCATCTCTTGTGTGCTCATTTAGTTACATATGTTATTATACATGTGAGCTTTCCTGAGGGGGTTGTGGCTGTGTGTGTGTAAAATGCCCTCACATTGCATGCCTGCCAAAACTTTGTGTTTGCAAGATTTTCCCTTATCTTACCATTTGGCAATACAACTTACATATGCCTTATGCTGTTATGAGGGTCAAATTTGTGTGTGTGCATGTACATACATATGTGTGTGTATTTGTATATGTGTATGATTATGTACATGTGGTGGGTAACATAATAGCTGGCAAGTGGATTTTAGCTATTCTGACATGTGTGCAGTGGTAGCTCATTGTTTAAAATTACAATTCTCTCCTGAGAACTGACACTCCTGAGAAATGAGTATAATTTCATATGATTCATTCTCATCTATATTTCCTCTCTCTGATGCCAGGTGTTCATATTTTCGAGCATTTCTTAATGGAATTGTTTCTTATTGTTGAATTTTAGGAGATCTTTGTATATTTTGAATACAAGTCTTATATCAAATAGGCAGGTTTGCAAATATTTTGTCTTAGTTTTATAGCCATCATTTTCGTGTCTCTTCTCCATAATTCTCTCCTTTCTTTATGGATTTCAAGTTACACTTCAGAGAGAACACTACTGCTTTGTTAGTTTAGTTTTTTTTTTTTTTTCAATCTCACTGTTGCTGTCTATGCCTCACTAGATAATTCTATGGAAAATTTTCAGGACCATTGACCTGTTTCTGCTTAGTTCAGTATACTACCCAATAATGGACCCCATCCACAAATGTGTTTTAACTTCAGATATTGTATATTCCCTTTGGGTTTCTATTTGGTTCTTCTATTTTAGTTTTTGTATTTCTCCTGATACTCCCTATCTTTAAAGCCATTACATCCACTCTTTCCCATAGATTCTTTAATACATTTACCAGTGTTATTTTGAATTCAATACTCTGGATCTGTTTCTATGCAGTGATTGTTTCCTTTGACTTGTGTCACATTTTTCCTACTTTTTACATGAAAATAGTTATTTTTCTTATTTCTATTTTTTCTCTTTAAAAATTTACTTTCTATTTTGCAAGAACTATTGTATAGAGTTATAAGAAGCAAATAACTGTAAAATATCTGCCTAAATTTTCCTCAATGTATAATGATATCTCTGTCATTTAATTTGTATATCCATACTGGCTAAAGACAGCATACATTTTTACATGTGTCCTGTTATCACTTATATCCTCTTTAATTAAACGTCTGTCACTTTTGCCAGTTTTACATTGGACTGATTAGGCATTTTAAGATTGAATTTTAAGTATTCTTTACCTATTCTAGCTATATGTCCTTTGTGGGCCATGTGGTACACATATATTTTCTTATTTTTTGTCTTTAAAGTATTTTTAGCTTATTTTTTGTCTTTAAAGTATTTTTCACAATGGGGTCTCCCTGGGCAAGGGGCGAAACTGCAGCGCTATGAAGCTCTCCACAGCCACTGCAGCACCAGTTCGATCTCTGGCCAGGAAGCTGACCCACGTGGTGCAGCAGGTCTCTTACCTCACCTGCTGCTCCCCTCAACACTGTATTTCAGTCAATCCACCTGATCTGTTCCCCACTCCACCTCTGGTGAATCCTCTCACCCCCTGCACCTCTGATCTGTACCCCAGTTCTTGTGTGCGTAAGCAAATAATTTTTTGAAGTATCTTTCACAAACCAGGAGCTTTTAATTTCATAAAGTTCAATCACTGATTTTTTTTTCTTGGATCACATTTTTGGTCTCTCTTCCTTTAGTCCTAGGGTCCAAATATTTTTCTCCTTTAAGTTTTTTCATTTGACACATTACATTTATGTCCATTCTTCATTTTTAGTTGATGTATACAAGGTGAGATTTAAGGTTCAGTTTTTTTGTTTTTGTTTTTGTTTTTGGGGGGGGGGGAGTTTTTGCCCATGGGTGTCCAATGGCTCTACCAGAATTTTATTAAACGTCTATCTCTCCTCCATCAAATTGCTTTTGCAGCTTTGACAATAATCAGTTAAGCATAGTTGTGTGGGTCTATGTCTGATCTCTCTGTTCTGTTCTATTGATCTATGTTTCCATCCTTCTGCCAGTATCATATTTTCTAAATTGCAAGAGGTATATAATAAAACTTAACATCTGGTAGAATGATTCCTCTCCTTTTTATTCTCCTTCTTCAAAATTGTCTTAGCTCTTTGGTGTCAATTGCCTTTCCATATAAATTTTAAAATATGCTTGCCCACATCTGCAAAACAACGACTGGGATTCTTAGAGTGAATGCATTAAATAGAAGGACCAATTTAGGGGAATTGGGGGTGCTTTTTGTCTTTTATTTTTTCATTTACTGACAAGCTTGAGGCTATGTACTAGATATTCTGGATTTCCCATTTTTTCCCCCTAAATCATGTTGAGTTTGGTTCTTAGCAAGTAGTTAAATTACTGATTGATCTTATCCATTTTTTAGGACAGGTTTATGTCCCTTTTACCTTTTACCCTAGGCAGCATCTATTCGTCTCAGGAGAATGTTCTTTACTCCTAAGTTGTGACCTTTCTATGGCTTCAGTCAGAATTCTGATGTTTTGCCCAGTTTCCCTAAGTCAGGCTGATTTAAACTCCTGTTTGTACTATGGAGGATACAGCTGAAATGCTGGCTTGTGTCTTTTAACCTTTCTGTTCTTGCTTTGCCTCGCACTCCTTGGATTTTAGCCCATGCGTGTACAGTTTAGGAGTCTGCCAAGAATTCGAAAGGTTTCTGTGCAGATTTGCAAGCTTCCTTCCTCCCACCCCCATGAAGCTCTCCTTTCCTAGTTCACCCCCTACATTCACAGCCAGGCCAGCAACCCTGAACTCTGCTCTTTGACTCCAAAGGCCGGTGAGATTGCAGCTTCTGCTCAGTTTGTCTTGCCCCACGCCACTCACTGCGGGCCTTTCTGTGGCGCACACCTTCAGGGCGTGGATGTGACCTATTACATTTCCCTCCTTCCAGTGACTGAATTCCTCTGGTCTCCACACCCTTTTGGTCAATTTCTAAAAACTGCAGGCTTTTTGTTTTTAATTTGGACCAGAATTTATAATTGTTAGTAATAAATAGTTGGCTTGACATAAACAGGCCCACCAATAATCCCTTTGCTCTTTTTTACAGGCACATTTTGAAGATGCTCAGTTGTGGTTCCACACCCCCCACATTAATGTGAATTTTTAAATAAAGCAACTCACAGGATTTTTTTCTTTTGCCTCCAGTGCATACACAACTTATCTTTACACTATACTGTAGTCTACTAAATATGTAATGGAGTTATGTCTAAAAAACACAATGTACATACTTCAAAAAAAAAAACTTTTGCTCAGAAATGCTAACGATCATCTGAGTCTTAATCTTTCTACTGGTGGAGGTCTCCCTTGGTATTGTAGACTGCTGACTGATCACGGTGGTGGTTGCTGAAGGTTAGGGTTCCTGTGACACTTTCTTAAAATAAGACAACTATTTGCTTCATCATTTGAATTCCTTTCACAAGAAATTTCTCTGTAGCGCTGGGCATTATGAAGTGCCTCTCAACTTTCATAGAATTGAAGAGTTAGGGTCTTTCTGTGGATTAGGCATTGCTTAAGGAATGTCATATTTGGTTTGATCCAATCAGACCACTAAAACTTTCTCCATAGCAACAATAAGGTTTGAGCGACACTTCATAATCCCTATGGTCTAACCTTCCCTTTAAGAACTTTCATTTTGCACTCAGAAATTGGCTAACTATGGGGCCTCCCTGGTGGGGCAAGGGGCTAAAGGGTAGCACTACGAAGCCATCCACAGCCACTGCAGCCTAAAGTTGAATCCCCAGCCAGGGAGCTGAACCACATGGCACAGCAGACCTCTCCTGGCCCACCCACTGCTCCCCTCAGCAGTGTATATCAATCCATCTGCCTGTTCTGCTCCCCACTCTGTCTCTGGTGGATCCTCTCACCCTGCTGCCTCAGGCCAGTACCCCAGTTCATATATGCACAAATAAATACCTTTTTTAAAAAATCAGCTAACTGGTGCAAGAGGCCTAACTTATATGCTTTTTTCATGTTAGTTCTTTCACTTGAACACTGACAATTATTATAAGGTTATTAATTGGCCTAATTTCAATACTTTTGTGTCTCAGAGAATAGAGAGGCCTTTGGAGGAAGGGAGAGAGAGAGAGAGAATGCAGGGTCGGTAGAGCAGTCAGAACACAGCAATCAGTTAAGTTCAACATCTTATGTGAGCGCAGTTAATGGGTACCCAGGGATCTGAGGGACACCAGAGGTTCTTGACTTCAGCATGGGAAAGGAGGCTCACAGGCAGGGTCCTGAACTGACTCGAATCAATTTCGTTCATTTAGCTGAACCAAGACCCCAAATGTTTTTTTTTTTAAGATATATTTATTCATACAGAACAGGGGTATAGGCCAGAGGTGTGGGGGTAAAATGATTCACCAGAGACAGAGTAGGGAGCAGAACAAGGAGATGTACTGAAGTACACTGTGGAGGGGAGCAGCGGGCAGTACAGGAGAGGTCTGCTGCGCCATGTGGGTCAGCTCCCCCTCTGGGACGTGAACTCGTGCTACAGTGGCTGCGGATAGCTTCATAGTGCTGTGCTTTAAACCCACTGCACCACCAGGGAGGGCCCAGGACCCCAAATGTTAACCAAGACAGAGGATGTTTTAAACAAGCAGGTTTGGTCATCTTGTCCCAGAATTTGCACAGATTTTTCCCAGAGTTATTGTATTGTTGGGGGTAGGGGGGTGGGGGTGGGGGTGAAACTGCAGCCTCTAATGTTAAGTTCCTATTCTCCTCACAGTTAGTGCCACTCCAGAACAATTACAGTAATAACCTTGAAGACCATTCATGTAGATCACCACAACAAATATAATAATAATAATAATGAAAAGGCTTGAAATATTTCCAGAATTACCAAAATATGACAAAGACACCAAGTATACACACACTGTTGGAAAAATCATACCCACAGATTTGCACTGTGCACAGCTGGCTATTATGAATAGTACTGCAATTAACAGAGAAGAGCATGTGTTCTCAAGTTAGTTTTTTTCACATTCTTTGTGTAAATACCCAGCAATGGGATTACCACATTATATGGCAGGTGGTTCTATTTTTAAATTTTTGTGGGGCTCCATGCTTTTTTACCTGGTGGCTATACAAATTTACATTCCCACCAATGCACAAGTATTCCTTTTTCTCCATGTCCTGGCAAACACTATTGTTTCCTGACTTTAATAATAGCCATTCTTACAGCCTTGAGGTGAAATATCATTAGGGTTTTGATTTGCATTTCCCTGGTGATAAACCATGGAGAATCTATCTTTCCAAGTGTGTGTTACCCATCTGTATGTCTTCTTTGATGAAATACCGATATAAATGCCTACTTTTAAATTGGGTTATAAGTTTTGTTATTGTGGAGCTGTATGAGTGTTTATATATTTTGGATATTAATCCCTTGTCTTATATGTGGTTTGCAAATATCTTCTCCTGTTCAGAAGTTTGCCTTTTTGTTTTAATGTTGTTTTCTTTCCCTATTCAGAAGCTTTTTAGTTTGATGTAGTCCCATTTGTTTATATTGTCTTTTCGTGAAAAGTGTCACTATGTGCAGAAGGCATGGCATTGTATCAAAAACCCGAAAGTCTCCACCAAAACCCCATTAGCTATGACAAACAAATACAGTAAAGAAGCAGGCTACAAAGTCAATCTACAAAAGTTTCTTGCATTTCTATATATAAACAATGAACTTGCAAAGAAGAGAAATGACAACAACTGCAGCAAAAAGAATCCGTGAGGAATAAACCAAAAGATGTGAAGGACTATACATTGAAAATTATAAGTTCTATTGAAAGAAATTGAGGAAAACACAAAGAAATAAAAAGACATTCCATGCTCATGGATTGGGAGAATCAACATTGTCAAAATAGCCGTTCTACCTAAAGGTACGTACAGATTCAGCACAGTCTCCATTAAGACCCCAAAGACTTTCTTCACAGAAAAAGGACCAAAAAGTCTAAAATTTGTATGAAATAAAAAAACTTTGAATAGCCAAAACAATTCTAAGAAAAAAGAGCAAAAAAAAAGGAGGTTATCTTTTTTGCTAACCAAAGATAATTACGTGGGTAACCCCTACCCAGGGCCCCAGCTAAGGGATACAAGTCACGAGTCAGGATGTTGCTGGTCTCTCCTTAAAAAGATACTGTGCCCATGAAAAATGCCATCTTTATGAAAAAGAAGATTTTCGAAACTGTTACTTCCAAACAAATCAGTAATTTACAAAAATGTTGATTCTAAAATTCCCAGTTCCCAGCAGATAAGACTCTAACTAGGATAACACTTAACAGCCCTCTTTGTTTTCCTCAGTGGTAGACAACATCAGATAGATACATTAAGTCAGCCCCTACTCACATCTTTGTAAAAAAATCCTTGAAATGTTTCATCTTGGAAACTTTTTAAAATCCTTATTGAAAAGTGCAATATTTGGGCAGCTTTCCCAGAACCATCTGGAGGTTATTCTGGGATTTGAATCCTCAGTGCTGATTCTTTAATAACTTCAATTATTGCATGCCTAAATTTGTTTAAGTTAACATGCTCCCTGGCTTCAAATTATACTATAAAGGTATAGTAATTGAAACAGTCTGGTATTAGAATAAAAACAGCCACACAGAGTAATGGAATAGAATGGAGAGCTCAGAAATAAAACCAAACCTATGTGGACAACTAATTTATGACAAGGCACCAACAGTATACAATGGAGAAAGGAAAGTCTCTTCAATAAATAGTGCTAGGAAAACTGGACCACCACATGCCAAAAAATGAACCTAAACCACTATTTTTACTTTTTACATCATTCTCCATCATGTACATTTTTTCATCTCAGTTACAGTCCCCGTGTCCTTCCCACCACCAATTCACCCATGTGCCATCACCATAGTCCCGTGCCCTCTTCCCACCCCAATATATATATCTCTGGCTTAAAGCTGCTAAACCACTATCTTCTAGCATGTACTAAAATGTATTCAAAATGGATTAAAGACTTGAATGTTGTTTTCAATAACCAGGTATAAACGCCTACCTTTGGGCAGGCTAAGCGGAAGAGTGGGGCGAATTATGGCTCAGCTGGCAGGGCTAGAGACCCTGGGTGCCTGCAGGACAGGAATTAACATCTCCTAGCGGGTG
This sequence comes from Condylura cristata, assembly GCF_000260355.1. NCBI lineage: Eukaryota > Metazoa > Chordata > Mammalia > Eulipotyphla > Talpidae > Condylura > Condylura cristata. The sequence continues at coordinate 23,811,048 of NW_004567120.1, read as the reverse complement.
GCGCCCGTTCCCACCCAGCCAGGTCAGTCCCAGCGGGAAAGGCTCCCGCCGCGCCACGCCCCACGCCCCAACCCCCAAAGCGGGGCCCTGGGGCTGGGCGGAGCCATGGCCGGAGGTGCTGGGCGGGGCTAGCTGCGCGTGGCGCTGCCGCTCCTGCCTTCTGGCGGCTGGCGGGCAGCCCCTCGCCGGGCGTTGGGTCCCGCCACGAACCTCTCCGCTGGCGGCCGCTCACCTCGCTGCCACCGGAGACCTCACCCGCCCTCTCTCCAAAGACTCTCCCGTGGAGCTCGGGCCCTTCGCCCCGCGTGTTTAAGCCGCACCCCGCGCCGGCGGCGGCGAGGTTGGAAGATGGCTTGGTTTTTTGACATGGACGAGGTTATCGAGTCCGGGCTGGTGCACGACTTCGACGCCAACCTCTTGGGCTTCGGTGAGGAGTTGAGCGAAGGCGCCTACAACATGAGTGATGTCCTGGCCTTGCCCATTTTCAGGGAGCAAGATCCCAGCCTCCCGCAGGAGGGTGAAACTAAACGCCCACCCTTTCAATACGTGATGGGTGCTGCAACGTCCGCCGCGGTAAAACTGCATGATGAAACGCTCACTTACTTGAACCAAGGTCAGTCTTACGAAATTCGGATGCTGGATAATCGGCAAATGGGACAGATGCCTGAAATCACTGGAAAATTGCTAAAGAGCATCGTGAGAGTCGTATTCCATGACCGACGGCTGCAATATACGGAACATCAGCAACTTGAAGGCTGGAAGTGGAATCGCCCAGGAGACAGACTTCTCCGTTTAGATATTCCACTATCAGTGGGAATAACGGACACAAAGACAACTCCAACTCAGCTGAATGCGGTTGAATTCCTGTGGAATCCTGCAAAACGCACATCTGCCTTCATCCAGGTGCACTGCATCAGCACAGAATTTACCCCGCGGAAGCACGGGGGAGAAAGGGGAGTGCCTTTCAGGATCCAGGTCGACACCTTTAAGCAGAATGAAAATGGAGACTACACAGACCATGTCCACTCAGCTAGCTGCCAAATCAAAGTTTTTAAGCCTAAAGGGGCAGACAGGCGACACAAAACTGACCGAGAGAAGATGGAGAAGAGAACTGCGAATGAAAAAGAAAAGTATCGGCCATCCTACGACACCACAGTCCTCACAGATTGTTCTCCGTGGCCTGATGTTCCCACAGCCTACGTGAGTACCAGGCTGCCTGCAGTGCCCACCCCCGTGGGCACCCAGTGTGGCTTAGCCAGTAGCCTTCCCTCCCCCAGCCAGCAGAGAGCTGGAGCTTTGCAGGCCTCTGGTGATCCCCTTCAGCCTTCAGCCTCCATCCAAGAAACACAAGAGTGGCTACTCAGAAACAGATTCTCTTCCTACACACGGCTTTTTTCCAGTTTTTCAGGTGCAGACTTACTAAAACTGACCAAAGAGGACTTAGCACAAATTTGTGGTGCAGCGGATGGCATTCGACTCTATAATTCACTGAAGTCAAAGTCCATTAAGCCCCGCTTAACCATCTATGTGTGCCAGGAGCAGCCCACCAGCATTCCAGTGCCAGGTCAGCAGCTGGCTGCAGGCGTTGGAGGTCCCCCAAGCTGTGGCACACCCTACATTTATCATGCAATCTACTTGGAAGAAATGGTCGCCTCCGAAGTCGCTCAGAAACTTGCACTGGTGTTTAATATTCCATTCCACCAAATCGGCCAGATTTACAGACAAGGTCCCACTGGCATTTTCGTTCTTGTTAGCGATCAGATGGTTCAGCACTTTGAAGACGAGAGCTGCTTTTTACTCTCTGCAGTAAGAGCTGAAAATGGCAATGATATCCACATAATTTTGAAGTGATGTCTTCCTGGTGTGAACTTTTTTCAGCACCAAATAAAGTCACATTTAAAAGTGAGTAAAGACTGAATCCAAGAAGTCTCAGGATCAGATTTTTTCTGTTGTGTACATGTTCCATGTTGAAAACGCGAACTGACCTTTCTAGTGAGCTGTCTAAGAAGCGAATCTTCTCACTGTCAGTTGCCTCAGCCAAGTATCCACTAGTGAGTCGGATCCCATCCAGACATCACTGCCTGCCTCTTAGGGCCGGTGCAGGCGGGCCTGCCTGCTTCTCTGGCAAAGGCGAGTAGATACAGTTCCCAGAAGCTGCCTTTGCTTCCTCTTTACACTGTGTGAACTTTGGAAATGAATGTAAAAATGTGCTTGGGCATTTGCCTTTTTGTGCCAGTTTGACTTATTTTTGATTTTTTGCCTGAACCTCATGCTGACCTGGGGCAGGGGACAGTGCCTTTGTGAAGCCAGCCTGGAATCCACTGCGGAGAGATGCTGTGGCCAGGTAAGACACTCAGCACCTGGTTAGAAGGAACCATGTCCAGGGGTGTGTCCCTCGTGATCATTTCAGGAGGGGCAGGAAGGCAGGCTTGAAACAGACAGCCAAGGTTTAACTCCTGATGGGCACAGAGACTTGTGTTTGTGCTTCCTCAAATTTTTCGAAAACTTTGTTTCTGCTCCCACTTTAGTATTTTTGTCTCTGATTTTCAGTTTCAAGCCCCATTGCCTTCCAAACTCATGACTTTTCTTCTCTTTTTGCCTTTCTCTGTCTCTAACCATCCTCCGCACCCCTTGTTTTTCTTAAATAATGTTGAAGCTCTAGCCCAGATATGGGAAATATGGAACATAAACCTGGGGGAGGAAGCCAGGGAGGAGGAAGGTGGTAGTTTCTAACTTAATGTTAGGGCTCTCCATTAGCAACATGTTGAAATCATTCCTGGATCACTAGACAGTATCGCACACTAAATTGTACCATAAAAAAATTCTTAACACTTCTCAAATATTGAGTACAAACATGGCTAAACATTTGGTGATAATCTAGGGTCTTTTTATACATCATATACTAGTTTCTTTTTCAGTAAGAAGAGTGCCTCTTTCACAAAACCAAATGCTTGTCAGTCTATTTTCCAAAAGGCTTCTGCGTAGTTGCATTTTTCCCTACTATCTCTCCGCCCTGCTCAATATGCATCATCAAGCATTTTGGGGACTTGTGGTATAGCAGGACCTTTTCTTTTAAAACTTCCAGTCTATTTTAATTATAGCGTCTCTGTCTGTGTTAGGTTTTGCATGTACTGTTGGATCCTTATCTTCTGGCCAAATTAGAAATGAGTAATTTTGAGTTTGAAATCTCTCCCAGAAGAGAAAATCACTTCAGTGAATGAAAATGTTGCCATTTTATGTTTTATTCATCAAGGGGGTTACTTGACTGGAAGAAGCACTGTCTCTAAATATTTTCATCTTCAGCTTGAAAATATCTGTATTGACCACAGCGACCCTTAAGGAGAAGAGCTTCCCTGTCATTTGCCCTTTGCACAAAAGACTGCATTTCCTCAACCAATCACTTGGGGGGGGGGGGATTTTATCTTTTAATTGTTTGAGACTTTTGTTTTTCTACTTAACATTCCTTGTTTTGAGTTTGAAGATTTACAAAAGCAATAAGTGCCACTTAATGCTATGTACTAGTTTGTAATACTCATCAGGTTTTACAAGGGAGGTAAAAATAATTTAATTAAATGTTCATCAAGTAGCATTGAGTATTAGTCTGTCCCCATTGACACAGGTTCAAACTAGCAAACCAGCAAATTTGCTCCTTTTTTTGAATGATAGGATATACACATTTCAGTATAATAAATGTTTCCTGTGTTTTTGCAAAAATATAAATATAAGAACAAGTTATCAGATTTTAAAAATTCTCCAGAAGATATATTTTATTTATGTTTACCTAAGAAAAAATTTGATCACAATTGTTCTGCCTACTAACACTTGACATTTCATTTTGTTAGAGAGCCTGATTATCACACACACTGAAAAATATTTTAAATGTCCAATGGAAAATGTTCTGATAACGTCCTTCCAAACAATCAGAGCACTTTTGCAGAGGTCCAAATGCTTTAAACTTTAATTGCTTAACTTGAGAAATGCCAGCTCTTCCCATGCTAGCCAGATTCTGTCGGGGACCTGTTGAAGCATAATAGCAGTGTTTTTTGAACTATTCTGTTTCTGATGATTATTCCAGCATCCCTGGACAGACAGATAGCAGTGAACCAGAAACACTGCACTTCAAACTTCATTCTCTTTCTCCTCCCCTAAAAAATGAAGAAAAGCCCCTCACTGCTGTAGTCCTTATCTAAAATGTGCTAATTTGGTCTTCTAGAGTCTTTGAGTCATACCTCTTGTCTTTTATGGTGTGTCTTTGTAGAATTTGACTTTGTGTACTATTCAGGGGCACATTTTCTTATTTTTTTATTACAAAGTTTATTTTTACATCATTTTGCACATTTTTTTTTCCATCTCGATTGTAATCCCCGCGGGTTTCCCATCACCAAATCACCTCAGGGGCACATTTTAAAGCAGATTCGGTATAAAATGATTGGGTCTTTCTGTGCACAGTATGTCACAGAGTGAAAAATTAAATGTTGGGGGTTTCAAAAATTAGAGTTGTGGAAGTTCTGAGTGAGGAATTCAGAACAATGTATTCTTTCTTTTCCAAATTTACCGGTTTTCCAAATACACAAAGTTATTTCTTGCAGCTAAACTTGCAGGTCTTTGGACTCTGTAGAGAGAATATCATAAAGATTCTTACAAATGTAAGCATTGCCTGTGCATTTGAGCTCAAAATGAATTTTCAGGGAAATTTGCCTGAAACATGCCCCAGCGCCTCCCAAAGAGAATGATGTTTTAGAGAAGCAACTAGCTCCGGACAAGTCCAGCAGGAAAATGCGATGACAGATCTGCGTAGGGTGTAGAATGTTGTTGAGTCTGGTCCAGGTACCCTGGGTGTTTAGTCAAGATCAGAAGGAAAAGTTCTTTAACAGCAATGTGGAGCCATTTAATATGTGTTTCTGCATAAAGCTGGCAGTGAGTGCATGTGAGTATACTTCTTGAAATGCATGTGAGTATACTGCAGGGGCTTTCTAGAAGAAAATTTTGCCTAGGTTCACCATCTCAACTGCCTTTGATAGTCACCTCTAGTCAGGCAACTGCTGACTCAGGAGCTCACTTCTCAGTTCCTACGCCCCATAGAAACTGTATCTCAAGAGCTTCCTTTCAGAGGATCCAGGGACATTCCAGAAGTGGGGTCAGGTGTTGGTTGGTACCCTCTATCCAGCAAAAATGCTTCTTCTGTCTCGTGTTAGGGATAAGCAAATGTAAGCCCCTCTGCTGGCCCTGGAATCAGTCTTAGGTGGGGCGAAGGTTATTGTGTAATGTTAGGGACAACCTAACTTCATTCTGGAGCCTTGGTGTCTGTGACCTGCATTCCCTGGATGTGTTAACCTGGTTATTTACAGCATTTAAGAAAAGGTCAGCCGTCCTTGGTTGGAATTTGAAGTGTGAGGGTTTCAATACTCTGTGCTACTTGAATTGGCCCTGAGGGCTTCCTTGTGCAATCCGGGTCAGAAGCGAATGGGCAGTCACCTGACCTATCAGTGTTCTGTCTCCTCCCAGGTTGAAAACTCCAGCACAAGGGCAGTTGTTTGCCTGTTATGACCCCGCACTTCTCCAGACCTCCTTGACCTGACGTGGTGACTTGCCCCTGATGTGTTCCAGCTGTGAAAGAAGAGCCCACTCATGGGCACGAGTGCCTTTGGCCTCTACCTACCAGCCTGTCTGAGTCTCTGCATTTAAGATGACGGCAACTATGTTGGGATGTGTGAACTTGACAATCCAGAAGGAAGTTTCTTCATTTTAATGGTAATTTTATATCAGCAGATATTTATATACGAAGCACTGTTCTAGGTCTATGGATAAGATAGATAGTGAACAAGACACAAACACCTCTGCTTGGAGCTTACGTTCCACTGCTGGGGACTGAGGCGATAAGCACAGGAAATCAAGCTGTTACAAGGGAGAGCGCTGCAGAGAAATAATGGAATGGGGGCATGGTGTAAAATGTTTCCAGGTAATGGTATTTTAGCCAGGTTAGGCAGAAAACGCACTCTGAGTAAGTCCTAAAGGTGAGAGAGTAAATGACTGGGGGAAAGCTGTCCAGGCAGAAAGAGCAGCTAGTTGATTTCTAGCGCAAGCACAGCATGTAGGTCGTGGCTGGCAAATGGAGACCTGTAGAAGCCACTTCCGCCTTATTCCATGGGACATACCTTTAATTATTCATTGAGTCTTTTCCCACAGTACACCATAGAGCCTGAGAATCTTCTTGAACATGGAATATAATAATTTGCACTTGCTGCCATAAAAAGTCACCACAGGCCCTCCCTGGTTGCGCAGTGGATTAAAGCACTGCACTGAGAAGCTAAAGCCACTTCCTCATGAGTTCAATCCCCGCCTGCCCTGGAGGTGACCACATGGCTTGGCAGACCTCTCCTGACCCGCCCGCTGCTCCCCTCAGCAGTGTACTTCGTTGATCTGCCTGTTCTGCTCCCCACTCTGTCTCTATTGAATCCGCTCACCCTCCGCATCTCTGGCCTGTACCCCAGTTTTGTACGAATAAATAAATAAATCTTAAAAAAAAAAAGTCACTGCAAACTTCGTCACTTAGAATAAGATATATGTATTCCTCCTAGTCTGGAAATCTAAGTAAAAGGTAGCTCAGCTGGCTCCTCTGTTGAGTTTTAGCTGAACTGTATTCCTTTCTGGAAGCTTTGGGGGTGAATTTGCACCCAATTAAAGTCAAATTGTTAGGTAAATCCAGTTCCTTGTAGTTGTGAAGTGAGGATCCTGTTCCTTAGTGTCTGCCAGCTGGAAGTCAGCTTTTGCTCCTAGAAAATGCCTTCATTTCTGCTCACATTTCTCGTGTGACCTTCCTTCGGCAGACAGTAGTTGGAAGATTCCCCTTCCTTCTGCCATATCTTTCTTCCATTAGCCAGAGAAAGTTCTTGGCTTTTAAGAATCCACTGATTTTTTAAAAAGATTTATTTATTTGTGCATACAGAACTGGTGTACAGGCCAGAGGTGCAGGGGCAGTGAGAGGATTCACCAGAGACAGAGTGGGGACCAGAACCGGCAGATCGACGAAGTACACTGCTGAAGGGGGAGTAGTCAGGAGAGGTCTGCCGTGCCATGTGGGTCACCTCCGGGGCGGGGATCGAACTCATGCTGAAGTGTCCTTAACTTCTCAGTGCTGTGCTTTAACCCGCTGCACCATCAGGGAGGGCCCAATACTCATATTTTAATGACATACACTTTGAAACCAAAATATATAGCATCCCCTACAGTCCTACACTCCTAACATAATAATTCTTCATTTACTATGACTTTTAGCTTTGTTGGTCACATGACCTAAATCTGTGGTTTAGAGAAATTGAAATAAATACGTACTCTATATGTCATGTAACAGATCTTAAATGTACTGGCTATCATTAATCCTGTTTGCTTGGGTTTTTTGTTTGTTTGTTTGTTTGTTTGCTTTGTTTTTACAGTCACCTCCAATTTTAAGCTGCTATCAGGAGAAAACAGCTTATAATTTTATAGGATTTCTGTACATTGTTCACTTTAGCAGGAATGTGATTTGACCCCTTCTGTCTTTCCTAGGGTAGGTAAGTGTTGTACCCATGTATCTTGGCAGTAGCTGCGTGTTGCTCTGCCAACATGTTATCTCTCATTCTTTGTGTCTTGTCTATGCCACTATTATACCCACCCTACAAATGAGAAATCTGAGAACTAGAGAATGTAAGTGACTTGTCTGAGGTCCTCCTGCCTGTAGTGTCAGAGCTGAGTCTTAACCTCATGCCTGTTTGCCATCAAGTTCATGATTTTACCTGCCCTGTTATGGTGACACTAGATGAGTTAACAGGCATGGTAGAGTTTCTGGAATAATTATCTCTTGGATGACACAGCAATAAAAGCAAGTTTGAAAAACTAAATCCTGATCATGAAGTGGAAGATGTGAGGAATATATTTTAGGTAGTACAAGAAGAAAAATGTGTATTGGCAACTTCAAAGTAATAGTCTACATAAGGAACATTCAAGGACTGAGGATCGGAGTGACAAGCATTTAATAGGGTTCTGATGGACTGAGAGAATTTATCTTCTCCTTAAATTCACGAACATCCCCAAGTTGTCACCTCACCTGTTGTTGACAGCAGGGGTTATTTATGTGACATTGCCCTCACTGTCATCTTTCCTCCTTGAGCCAGAAAAGTTGCCTGAATCTAAGACTTATTCTTAATTTTTCTGAGATATCAATTTACAGTGCTGGATAGGTTCCAAGATTGTATTTTCACACCATGTCAGTGACCAAATGTTCATTCACCATCTATCACCAGCCATTGTCCACTCTGACTCCTCTCTTTTTCCTCTGGTAACCACCTTTCTGTTTCAGGCTTTAAGTTTTTTTTGGGGGGGTGATTTACTTTATATCCCACAAATGAATGAAATCATAAGATATTGTTCTTCTCTTGTCTTGTTTCACTTGGTGTTATCCCCTCCAGTTCCTTCCATGTTGTCACATATGGTAATTCACCTTTTTAATGGCTGACTGGTACTCCATTGTGTAATTATACCGCATTTTCTTTATCCACTCATTCCTCCTTGGGCACATAGGTTGCTTCCATGACTTGGTTATTGTCTATAGTGCTGTAATGAACATACAAGAGCATATATCCCTTGAGTTAGTGTTCTTGAATCCTTCAGGCAAATACCTAGGGGTAGAATTGCTCAATCATATGGTAGATCTATTTTTAATATTTTGAGAATCCTCCATACTGTTTTCCATAGGGGCTGGACCAGTTTACATTCTCACCAACAGTGGACAGGATTCCTTTATCTCCACATTCTTTTTTTAAAGATTTATTTATGTATGCATATAGAACTGGGGTACAGGCCAGAGGTGCAGGTGCAGCGAGAGGATTCACCAGAGATAGAGTCGGGAGCAGAACAGGCAGCTGGATGAAGTACACTGCTTAGGGGAGCAGCAGGTGAGGCAGGAAAAGTCTGCTGCGCCACGTGGGTCACCTCCCATGACAGGGATTGGATTTGCTCTGAAGCGGCTGTGGTTTGATGCTGTGCTTTAACCCATTGCGCCACCTGGGAAGGCCCTTCTCACATTTTTGCCAACAATTCTTACTTAAGTTTTTAGTAATAGTCAGTGGACTGTTCTTAATAACTTTCATGCCAGCCTACTCTCAGTAAGGCAGACTTTATGCCTACTTAGTGGACTGTTTGGACAAGAAACAAAGCCAGCCCAAGAATCATCAGGAGAGCAAGAAAAGATAGAAGCCTTTTGAGAGAGAAGCTAAAACGTTCTGTTTCATCTGATCTAAAAATATTTATCATGTGTCATCTTCCTGGTTGTTCTGAGGGACGTACGTTCTTGGTAGCATTTTGGAAGATTATATTGGAGTTAACACTGACTGTTTAAGATATGAAAACAAAATGGTTTGCCTTCATCTTTTGCTGGGTATGCAGTGTAAACTTACTGATGCTGTAAATCATTGTTTTCTCATTCTTCCTGAAAGGAGGTATGAAAAAACATGGTTTCTGTGTTCACTCAGACCTGCTGCTTGAGACATTTTTGGTCTATATTCTTGTATAATTAAAACTTGGCTGAATGATAAGCCACAGGTTCAGAAGTTGAACACTTGAGGATTTATGACTTATTGTAACATACCCCTAACTGTGAAAGTCAGAAGCTGGTATTTACTTTTTTTTTTAAGATTGATTTATTTATGCTTACAACACTGCCACGCCACGTGGGTCAGCTCTGTGGCAGGGTATCGAACTTGTGCTGAAGAGGCTTTAGCTTCTTAGTGCCACATGGCATGGCAGACCTCTCCTGACCTGCCCGCTGCTCCCGTCAGCAGTGTATTTCAGTAGATCTGCCTGTTCTGCTCCCCA
>NW_004567120.1:23730350-23800964 GCF_000260355.1 Condylura cristata | reverse complement strand
ACTTTGCTTCCATGGCTGATAATTCTAGTTATCTGTAGTCATCTCAAGAAATCTAGTGCTTTTTTTTTAATAATTAGTTTATTTTTACATTATTTTGTGCCTTTTCCCATCTCAGTTGTAATCCCTGTGGGACCACCGCTTTTTTATAGTACTAAGGAAAAATCCAGTAAGGAATAAGATAATAAGGTAGTACTTCTTAGCCTTCAGGCTTCAAATATTCATGTTGTGAGGGATTTGCCCATGTGCAAAGCCCTGACACGCTGGTGCAAATTAACTGTGTGTTCTGCTGCCACCTTGTGGTCACATTTTCCCTTGGTCAGTGGAGAAATCCCTTGCACTCGTTTTTTTTTTTTTATTTTACTGTAATAGCTCTAGTTAACAAACTATCTACATCCCTCTGGATGGCTCATTATTTTTTTTAAGATTTATTTATTCGTACAGAACTGGAGTACAGGCCAGAGATGCGGAGGATGAGAGGATTCACCAGAGACAGAGTGGGGAGCAGAACAGGCAGATGGATGAAGTACACTGTTGAGGGGAGCAGCGGGCGGGTCAGGAGAGGTCTGCCTCGCCATGTGGATCTCCTCCCGGGCAGACGGGGATCGAACTCATGCGGAAGTGACTTAAGCTTCTCAGTGCTGTGCTTTAACCCGCTGCGCCACCAGGGAGGGCCCAGTTAGCCCATTATTAAAGGAAGAAATAAGAATTTAGACATGAAGTGACTGGTTTGGACTGGTTACTGTAGCTATCACGAATTATCTGTAGTTAGGCTAATCTACATAACTCGTTATTCCAAAAGAAAATTTCTATTTGAGAAGAATTTGACTTTCAGCTTCTTGACTTAAGTGTTTCCAGTTATCTCTAAGCACATCGTGTAAACTATTATTCTCTGCACCATTAGTCATCTCTCAGATAACTAACAGTTATTGAGAAGGATATGTTTTCCAACTTACGACTTAACTTTATGATAGTAGTGTTTAGTTAGTTACCTAATTATCATTATTAATGTATAATATTAATTCACCAGATTAAAAACTTAGAATCCAGAACAAATTATGTCAGCCCTTTGCTTCAACTGCTTATAGAATACCCCTTGATATGTCTAAGTAGACCCCCAGGGTCCACCACAGGTCTATAATAACAGCTCCTTATCCCAGAAGGAATTGACTCACACTTGATATGAATATGCTTTAGAGTCTTCTGGCTATTTCTCTTTAAATATTGCCTAAGTAAATCTAGTTATCTAGATTACTAATTCTATATTTTAAAAATTAGAAATAAGAAATGAAATTAATGTGTCTTCCAGCTGCCTAGATTCAAACTGTCATTACAGATTTCTGATAAACTAGTTACCTGGTCAACACTGTTTATCTAAAAAAAGGAACATTAAATTGAGAAGGTTGTTACTTTCACATTTCAGCCCCAACTAGTTATCTATAGTTATATGTAAGTAACTACCTATCTAGTTACTAGTAGTTAACTATATGTCTAAATCTTAGCCCCACAGAAAATAGGAATTAGGCTTTTGAGAACTAGTTTTTCAGTTTCCAGATTTAAGCTTATTTCCTAATTCTCTGTCTCTAAAAACAAAATATTTACATAGTTATCCTCAGCGCTATCTCAACCAGGGTGGTCAGAAATGGTTTATCCACTTCTTTTTATTTCATTAATATTGTTTAATATCACATTAAAGATACATACTTAGTGAAAGTGAGAGAAATCACCAAGCCTCTTAAATATTTACCTTTATGCTTTTTGTCCTTGATATGTAAAATGGGTTCACTGTTCTTTCATTTCAGTAGTTCTGTCAAGTGAAGAGCTGAAAATAAAGCTGATAATCAACTGGTTTCATGCTGTTTGTTCTGCCTCGCACCTTCAGAAATGTGGAGACATTTCTCTGTATTGTCGCTTGACAACTACACATGATGAAAGCAGTGAGGAAGAGCTTCCTACGTTACCTGCCCATTCTTGATTAAAGTGGACACCATGAGGATGGATCCTAAGTGGTCTATTTCTAACTCATGTTCACACAATTCTGCTCTAATCTTTAAGAACAAGCAGAGCCTTCAGTCCGCTAACCACCTCCTTGTCGCTGAGAGCTTCAGCAACCAGAGAAGAAACTGAAAGCTATTCCTGGGTCCTCTGCTGGAGAAGATCAAGCCACTCTTCTCCACGTGATTCTCAGAGTAGCCGTCATGACCTCCATTCATTATTTTGTCTTTAGCAAGTGGGTGTGCTGTTAACAGTGCTCCCAGAACCTCTTTTGTGAGGCAGCAGGACCTGCACAGACGCAGAGAAAAGGCCCTTCCCTTTTTCTGGTTCCTTCAGGATCTTTCACAGCAGCAGACTCGCATCAATTCTGTGTGCCCAAAGCAGCTCCTGGCAGAACTACCACGTCATAGCGTCTTTTGTTTGCTTGTTTGCATCTTCCATCTGGTATCAGACAAACGACAGTGTCTCAGCTACACTGCTCTGGGTCTTTCCCAGTCAGACCCACAACAGTGACCTTAATTCTAGCTCCTCTCTTGATATCTACAAAGATGACAATCTCTTTCTCTTCTGCTTCTTTAGCAGGGATGACCAGAGCTTTTTCTGAAGCCCTTTCGACATTGTATTTTCAAGGGACTGAGTCTTGCCCCTCTTCCCATGGACATGGCTCCTTGGCCAGCTCGTGGCACTGTGTGCTGGGACCAGAAACCAGAACCAGACTAATGAGGATGCTGGAGGGGACACATGTGGGCCACAGGCTTTTTTTTTTTTTAAAAAAAAAACTTCTAGATTTAAAAAGAATTACCTGATTATCTCTAGCTATCCCTACTAAACTGGTTATGTAGGTACCAATAATTATCTATAGGGCTAATTTCTGGAGACAATCAGTAAGAATGTAGTATTAAGAACAATGGTTATTCAACTCTCTGAATCACTTTTCTTCAGCGTCCTGGTTGAAACCCATCGTTCTAGATATCACCATTTACATGTTAGTGATAACTTGGTTCTACCAAATATCTATGTGTTAATTTGTTACTCAAACAAATAAAGAGAATTTTGAGTTGACAAGAAATGTTTTATCTCTAGTTATTTCTAGTGTACTGATTACAAAAACAATTAAATATCTCTAGTAATAAGTTATTATCCAACAAGAATATGAGTTTATAATTGGGAAGGTGTTTTCCAGGTCCCATCTTTTAACTATCGTACTTATATTTAGTTCTCCCTAGATAACTATATACTGAGTTACCACTATTTACTTATAGTAATAGCACAATCTGGCGCCTCCCTGGTGATACAGGGGTTAAAGACCATTCTATCAAGCTATCTCAGTCACTGCAGTACAAGTTCCATCTCCCACACATCCCCACTGGCCAGGACCAGGGAGGTGACCCACCTGGCACAGCAGCCCTCTCCTGTCTCACCCACTGCTTCCCCTCAGCAGTGTATTTCAGTAGATCTGCCTGTTCTGCTCCCCACTGTCTGGTGAATCTGATCATCTCCCGCACTTCTGGCCTGCACCCAGTTCTTGTATTCATAAATAAATCTTTGCAAAAATAGCTCATTCTTCCATGAGAAAGAAACAATTTCCCCATATCTTTAGAGCTGAAAGTTTTTTAGCTTTAGTGTTTTAAGCAATCTAGTTATTTATAGATCATTCCAGTTAATTATTTAAATAGATGCCACTGATTATCTGTATTTAACTATTGTAGAAAGAATAATAGTTTTTAAATGTTTTCAACATCCTGGCTTCAAGTAGTTTTCTACTTATATCCAATTATCTCTAATCAGGTAGCTACCTAGGTACCACAAATTATCTATATTACTAACACATTTCTATGAAAAATATGAAGTTAGGTTCAACAAAGATGTGTTCTCCAGCTCCCTGCCTTCAGCTACACATTCTAATTTATATATCATTTTTTTCTATAGAAGTTTTGCCTGGATGACTACTTATTTACAGTGCTACTTCCACAATACAAAGAGATATTAATATCAGATTTGAGAATAATAGGCTATTTTAACATCCTAAATTCCACCAGTATGTCTCTTTATACTTATCACCTTGCTAAAGTAATTACCTAAGTATAACTAGTTACATTAATTTGACAAAGTATGCAATTTAATTTAAGCTATTATTTTATTTTGCATTTCCTAGCTACAAGTCATTATTGCTTTCTGCCCCTAGTTAACTAGTTACCTAGGAACCAGTAGTAATGTATAATTAAACACATTATTCAACTAGCTATAATGCATTAGTTAGAGGAATTCCATTATAATGCATTAACTTCAGCATTTTTAGCCATCTGTATGTTACTTTAGTCAAGTACTGATGTAACTACTACTACATTAATACTAGAGTATTAACAGTTTGTTTCAGGAAAAATTCAACATGATTTCAGTTACTTACTCTCTTATTTCTAAGCCTCCACCACAGTTGCCATCATTTATCTATACTGCCAACTTATTCCAATAAAAGTTGGACATTGTTGTTAACTTCCTACCTCAGAAAAAGTGCTTTTTAGCTTGGTGACTTCAAGTCACTTTTTTGTGTTCTCTCTTGTTATCTCTAGTTAATAAGGAACCCAAAATTTCCCTCATAGTCATACCACTAACTTGTTATTCCAACAAGTTTATACGAATGTAGATTTAAGATTATTGTGATTTTCTGCTCTTTGATGCACCTGGCTATTCTAGTTAACACTAGCTATCTCTTGTCAACTAATTAGATCCCACTCTCTATATATGGTGCCATGTTTTATTTCATCAAGAAATAAGAAGTTAGACTGAAGAACAGTGTCTTTTTACACCTTTCAGACTTCTACTAGTCTTTCTGGTTATCTCTAGATAGCTGTGATGAGTTAGTTACCGAAAGGTAACTACTAGACATCTGTAGGACTTACTAGTTACTTCCACATGGAATTAATAAGGATAACGTTTCTATTTTCTGGCTTTGGCCACTTACTCCAGTTTTTTTTTTTTAACTATACTTTCTTGTATATGACAATATATTCATCTCAGGTCCACGGCATAATCTTTTTCTAGTCAAAACTCTGTTATTTGCACATTCGCATCTTGGTCCTCCACTTCATTGTCCATTCAGCTACGCGGATACAATCTGAAGTGGTGGCACAGCTGCGAGCGTGAGGGTGGGCAGCGAGGATGAGGGTGGGCAGTTATGTGCAGGGCCAGCTTTGAAGTCTGCACTCCTCCGCCTCAGCTTCTTCAGGGCAGGGAGCTCAGATAGCGGCTGTATCGCCACCGCTTCAGCGCCTAGCCTAAGCCCTCCCTCGCGCAGAGACCTGTCACACGAGACGTCGAGCAACCAGGACCTGCTTAATCTCAAGGCAGGGCGCCAGCCGCAGGAGCCGCTGGGACCCTCTCTGCGGCACGAGGTGGGGCGGGCCCGGCGCCTCCGTACGGTCTCGGGGGGTGAGGGTGCTGGTGGGCGGAGGGTGCTGGCTGGCCGGGCTTGCTGGCGCCTGGGACTGGACGACGGCGGTGGCTGTGCTGTGAAACACCGTGATTCACTACTTGTTTTGTTCTAGTATTCTTGAGTTAATTACCTAAGTATTTTTTATCTATCTACAGCAATGACTCATTAACCCTAGAGATTAAAAAAAAAAAAAAGATGAACTTCCATTTCGGCTCCAAATTTTAATTTATTCTCTTTTTCTAAGTAACTAGATTTGCCCCTGCCCATTACCATTATTTATACTACCAACTCATGAATTCAATAAAAACTGAGACATTTGAGAATAGGCATTCAACTATTTATTTTGCGGTTATCCTATTACCCCACCTTAGCTGTCATCCAAATAACCTCTCTACATTACTAACCAAATCCTAAAAAAGTAAGAACTGGGAGTTGAGAAAAGGGTTTCCCGCTTCCTCAATGGAAACCAGTTTTCAGCACACATGGGAAACCAGTTATCTGCCTAATCCAGGCTTACAGTCTCATTTCCTCGCCCGTGATCGGCTTGCACAGCCCAGCAGGGCCCCTTCCCTGGTGGGGAGTGGCCCGCTAAGTCGCCGGCAGGGAGCCGCACGCGCTGCAAACGCAGGGGCTCAATTTCGGCCCAGCACCTCGCTACTTCATGGCCACGCCCCACGCGCGGGCGCGTCCCAGCAGTTCACCCCAGCCGGGGCACAGCCTCTGGGGTAGCTTGAACCGCAGTCATCTAACGGGAAGCTTGTAGGCGTGGAACGAAGCAGACACGCCTCCTAAACGCGGACCCCACGCGGCCATCGCCGCGGACCCAGCGCAGAGTCTGCTGAGGCGCGCGGCCGCAGGGACAGCGCAGGAGTGATGGCGTATCCGCTCGGTTGCCACCTGGAAGACACCGCTTACCGCAACCTGGGAGCTGGTGCATTCCAGGAAGAACAGCTTGGTGAGTGCCCGGCCCGGGACAGGTGCTTGGCGAGTGCAGGGAAACGAAATTTTTTCTGAGCGAGGCGAGCTAACTGTTCATCGCTGCTCCCAGGGCGCGGGACCGCGTCTCCTCAGCTCCGAGTAGCCTGGGCTCCCACGACCTGGGCTCTCCCTCTTCTTTGCAGATTCGAAGTCTGTCATGACATTAACTGCAGCAAAAAGTGAACACGAGGACCACCCATGGTCCCAGCCTGAGCAGGGATTAGCCGCAGATGGAGAAGGCCACGTGGGCGCGAGGGCTCCCGACCCCACGGAAGACGAGAGCAAGGGGGGCGGCCTGGAGGAATCGATCCACGAGGCCACCGACGACAGTCAGCGTCGCGTTCCCCGCAGCGCGTTCACCCGGTTGCAGCTGAAAGAGCTGGAGACAGTCTTCCAGAGCACTCAATATCCCAACACGTCAGCGCGGTAAGGGGCGCCCGGCTACCTAGACGCCCCCGCTCCCACCCGGACGTGTTAGACTGGGTCCCGGGTGTCTTTCCCTCACCTCCAGAGACAGAGCTATGTTTGGGGTGTGAGACCGCTGGAGTATGCCCTCCCTTGAGCTCCGAGGCGGGGTGATGCCTACTGGGCATCAATTTAAACATTACCGTGCAGCACTTGAATGAATAAAGTCAGGAAAATTTTGGTGCCGCTCCGGTTTTTTGTGAATAACATTCTATTCGATGAGGATTGAGATCAAAGTGAGGAGAGTAAGGCAACATTGGGCCGGGGTGGGTCTTGTCTTGAACTAGAATTTTGATAACTTGGTCATTGTGGAATTTTTTGCGCACTGGTCTTGATTTTGAAATCCTACATTAAAAATTATTAGTCGTGAATATTGAGTTTTACACCATTCCCTTAAATTTTGTCAAGGGAAATTGACCTAAAGCAAGCCTGAAGCTAACTATTACAGAAATGCCTGCTAGCATTTGTGACGGTGTAAATTTAAAAACACGCACCCACAACTCCAAATATTAAATATTTGTGATTTTCTCCCCTCAGACGGGAGCTTGCTCAGCGCATGAATGTCGCTGAAGGCCGTGTTCAGGTCAGTAACCCTGGGAAAAAAAAAGCAATGGGGGGGCGGGGACAATGCGGGAGGGGAGAGAGGCTGCAATCAAAACCCCCCTATAGGCCCCCAATGCCTGGAGCTCAGACAGTCTCCTGGTGGTGTGTTGTGTTGCCTTTTCCATGTTTGGGAAATGAGCTTTGAACTGCGGGATCTTGGTGAGTGCAAAATGGGTAAGGAAACTCTAACTTTTGAAAATTGACTATTACCGGTGGGAAAATGATTTCCTGAGAGGAAGGGATAGAAAGAGGGGAGGGGGGAGGGCTGGTGGGAGGGAGAACGCCACAGTGATCCTCCTAGTCTCCCTATAAAATGAAAGGTCAAGGTCAGCAATTCCTGATATGCTCCAGGGGCAGCTATGTGACTTCAGAAACGGGGTGCCTCTCTCTGGGAAGTAGGCACCTTAATAAACTTAGGACCTAGGTTATGGGAGGGTCTACCTGGAGTAAGTTATCTAGAATACTTAAAATAATCTAGAATACAAACCTAAACTCTTAGCCAAATGTGAATGAATTTGTAGCTATTCAGGGAATAATGTGCTATCTGCTTCCTTATGTGGAGACCACTTAAGCTCAGAGAGGTGCCCCCATCTCCTGCTCTGCTCTTGTTTGCCGTTAGTTGTCAAGCAGTGCAGCCCCAGATTTTAATTTTCAGGAGTACTTGGACATGTCAGCTTGAAAAACAGTATGCATTAAGTACATAAATCTTTTTTAAAACTGGAACTAAAACAAAGACAATTCTGAGTAAAGTTCCCCTGACCTAAGTGATTAGAGAAGAATTGCACACAAACATACACTTTACATATCTGGCACAAATTGAACTTGATCAGTGAATATTCTGTTTAGGAAATTTTAATATCCAATGATTTTTTTTTGTTTTGTTTTATGGTTCTGTTTTGAAGAGGTGGGTTTTGTGGAATTTATTTGGTGGAGGGGCAAGGCACTCAAATCAGACTTGGATTCATTTGCAAAATGTCTTCATTGGGCCAGGAAGTGATGACTAATTTGTAGGTTGTGGGATCCTAAGACTACCGTAAGTTGTGGTAGGCTAGTATTTGTCCAAGTCAAAAACAAGTCAAAATCCTGGATGAGTTCATTAGCTTTGCTCTGCTGTGTGGGCGAGTGCAGTGATGGACCTGGGCTGCGGAGCTGCTGGTGAGTTTTAGGGAATTTGGACCCAATTTGACTAAATTTTCCTTAACTCTACACACTAAAAGATCAAGGCAATAGGCAAGGATTGAGCAATGGTTAGGTCCCAGGAAGATAAGCCACAGTCTCCCAGGGGCCTCTGTAACCAAGTCCTCTGTCACAGACCATCTTTTATCTACATCTGTCTGTCTCACATTTCTCTATCCATCCTTCTGTTTCCATTATACACCACCCTTTTAATTCTCAAGAGGTTTCAGAGGATGAATGATTTCTTAGAAACCTTCCAAGAACTCCAATCCGCTCCTATTTTCTTCAGACTGAAGGAGCCTTTACCATGTTCGGCTTCACCACAACCAAGGTGACACTATCCCAGAGGGTGGGGGACAAATGAGCTGATGGCCCACTGACAAGACACTTTCTCCATCCTGTTACCAGCATAGATGGACAGTGGGGGCTGGGAGCAGTGCATCCATGAGATCTATACCCAAGAATGTAAAGACTAGTAAAGTTGGGAGGACCAAGCAAAACAAGACTATAGGCAAGAGCTTGGCATGCAACAGGTGCTCACTAAGGGTGAACCAAAGAAAGGGACCGCAGTGGTCACTTTCTTAAAAAGCATTACAAATAAAGATATAGTGTCTCTCAGTGGAGTTTACAACCTCAATGACATGAAGTGCTGGTGTCTTACCTTGACGCTAATTGCTCAGTATACTAACCCAGCCCCTTTTTGCCCTTTAACTGAAGGTTTGGTTTAAAAATAGGAGAGTCAAGTGGAGGAGACGCCAGAGGACCTCGATGTTAAGAAACTTGCCCCACGTCACCATGGGCCACACCACGGGCCTGATCTTGGATGCGCCCTGCAATGCTGTTGTTATGATGGAGCCTGACTGGAGATGGAATTTTCCAGAGTTGCAGTTCCCTGGGCAGCCTGTGCCACCCAGGCCACCTGTATCACCCAGGCTAGTTATGTCACCCAGGTCATTTCTGCCACCTACACTGCCTGTGCCAGCTCCACCTACATCACCCACCCTACCTGCGTCACCCATGACTCCTGTACCCATGTCTCCCTTTGGTGTAAATTCATTTGGCCTGGGATGGGCCCCTGTTGTCAGGAGCCATTTTATAGTACCCTATCTCTAATATATGGGCTCCATGACAGTTCTCCCAAAGTGTTTTGCTGCAGGGAGTGAGAGGGGAATAGGATCAAAACAGAGGTGGGAAGAGCACAGGGACATTGGTGATGATACACGGGTGAATGGGTGGTGGGAATTTTATGGAGACTTTAAAGCACACATTGTATGAAAAATGATGCAAAAGAAACCTAAATAATTTTTAAAAAATTAAACATAAATAATGCCCCCCCCCCAAAAAAAATGTTTTGCTGTCAGGTTCTAATTGTGCATGGCACATCAAGAGTTCACCAAATTCCTATTAAACAATTTTAGTAAATAAACAAAGTCAGTTCTATTTTCAGTAGATACATTTTTGTAATTTTCAATAAAGAAGTGAATTCTCAGTATGCTTGTTTCTGTGCATTAGATGGGGTTAAGTAGTATATGGGCAGGAATTTCTAAGGGAATGCCACTCAAACTAAATGGCAAGGAGGTCTCCTGTCATGTGGTGACATCTGAGTTACCAGCAATAGCCTGTGTACATCACAGAAGTGTCCTAAGTACTCAAAGTATGTTAACATCGCCCCCCCATACTTTCTCCTGTCTGATGTCACCCCATCATCATCTTCATACTTGGGGGGCCACCTAAAGGTGCAAGGTAGGCAGGAGTCTAGTGAAAGGACAGTGTGTCTGCAAGCAAGGTACACCTCCATCAGTGCCACTTTCAACATTCAGGCCCAAAACTACACTCTGAGGGAAATTTCCAAAGAAGCTCCTCACAGGGACTTGTGGGAGGGTGACAGCTTCACATTCATCCAGAATGCTCCAAATTCTGTTCACTATTCTCTGTTTTGGTGGAGAAAGCAGGGGAATAGGAGCCATTCTGACCCAAAGAACCTGCTGTTTCAAAGGTAACAGGAGGAGTGAGACTGCATGGAGGCGGGAGTGAAGCTTGTTTGGCCCTTCCCAGCTCATGTGCAGACAATCACACTTTCAAATGGCTGTTGTCACGTTCACCAGCCTTTTGAGAACCTTGATTCCTGCTTATTAAACACTGAAAAGGAATCTTTTTGTTTAGTGTTATGCCAAGGAAGAAGAGAGAAGTGGTGCCCTGACCAATGATCCAGAATAATCATTAGAAAGAAAGTTATTAGTTTTCCTTGATATGAGACTGCCATAGTAGAAAGCAATACAAAAATGAGAGCCTACTTTTCAAAGAGCATTAGTTATCAGTACAACATTTGCCTTGAGTAATCTCGAGCAACACAAATCTTCTTTAAGGGAGTTTTCTGTTCAAAGTGGCCAACTATGAACACCAAGTCCTACTGTGAAGTAGGTGCTAAGGTCAGCTGCCCTGTGATGTGAGAATGTCCTTTCACGGGCCATTCACAGAGCAACCTCACAGCACTTACATGCTTCCTGTGGGAAGACCAGCTTTGGGGGAAGAAAGCTGGTTTTCACTGTGTAATCCACTTTCACTCCTCTTTTTGCTCCTCTCTTCACAAGTGTGGGCATCAAATGTCAGGCTACCAGCTGAGTCTTGGTATGCACTCAGGTGTATCCCATGTCCCCCACCAGATGACTGGGAAAACAAAATTTTGTATTTCCTAAAGCTGACCCCTGAGAATGAGAAGGCCTTCATCCACCAGCAATAGACAAATGGCATTTCAAAGAACTCTAAATATCCCCTTGATAGGTCAGAGCCCTTTGTACAAATAGGGCTTGTTTTCTCTCACAACTGGTAGACTTGTAATAGTGCACATCAAAATCTCAATCAAGTAGAATCAACCCACCTCCAACTCTGGCCTGTACCCTAGTTCTTATATGCATAGATAAATAAATCTTAAAAAAAGAAAAAGAAAAGGCAAATTGCCAGGAAAGTGACTTTTTCCCCTTTGTTAAGTTTTAAGTCTTTTTTTTCTTTTTCCTACTATGTCCATTAGAGACGATCCCAGGGGTCAGCACACATTGTCAAATTTCTATCTTCTCTAACTGGAAATTGGATCTCTGGAATAATGACTTCCGTATACCACAACCTCGCCACCAAGCCCCAGTGAATGTGAGGTTCAATTCTAACCCTCCCTCTTTACGGGTCTGTTCCCCCTTCACTATAACAATTCACCAAGATCTTGCATTTTTCTTTCCCTTGTCCCTCCTTTTACTTTGCAGCTTACCCTGTCCAGTTATGGCCTCCTCACCCTGAACTTCCACAGACTTGAAATGTTTATTAAAAAAGAAGAAAATACAATGTCTCTTCTGCTGTATGATTTTTTTTAGTATTTATTTATGCATACAGAACTGGGGTGCAGGCCAGAGGTGCAGAGGCAGTGAGAGGAGTCACCATAGACAGAGTGGGGGGCAGAATAGGCAGACTGACGAAGTACACTGCTGAGGGGAGCAGCCGGTGGGTCAGGAGAGGTCTGCCGCGCCATGTGGGTCACCTCCGGGATGGGCGGGGATTGAACTCATGCTGAAGTGGCTTTAGCTTCTTAGTGCTGTGCTTTAACCTGCTGCACCACCAGGGAGGGGTCCCCCTGTATGATTCTTAAGCAGTGTGTGACACACAATATTGAGGAAATACAGAACTCTCACACTTTAAAAAGCAAGACAAGGACTTCTGGTTTCCAATCCAACATGTAATGAATATGGATATCATCATTCTTGTCCTGATAACCAGAACAAACTGAACAAACTAAAAACAGCTCTTACATCTAACAGAGAATTGAGATAACAGGACAAAATGCTGCCCTGAAAAAAGAGGTACAAAGGCAAATGCAGAGAATCGCATTTTACCAATAATAAGTCAAGAGCAGAAAACCACAGTTGGAGCCAGGATAAATAGAAAAACTTTAAAATGTAATTGAAGAATTTCTTAAGATTTATTTATTTATGCATACAGAACTAGGGTACAGGTCAGAGGTGCAGGGGCGTTAAGAAGGTTCACCAGAGACAAAGTGGCGAGCAGAACAGGCAGATTGTCGAAGTACACTGCTGAGGGGACCAGCAGGCAAGAC
Source organism: Condylura cristata (assembly GCF_000260355.1). NCBI lineage: Eukaryota > Metazoa > Chordata > Mammalia > Eulipotyphla > Talpidae > Condylura > Condylura cristata. The sequence continues at coordinate 23,788,218 of NW_004567120.1, read as the reverse complement.
AGAAGAGGTCTGCCGCACCATGTGGGTCAGCTCCCTGTCTGGGGATGGAACTTGCACTGAAGCGGCAGAAGCAAGCTTGTAGTGCTGCATCCTAACCTGTTGGGTCACCAGAAAGTACCGATGAATGAATTTCTACAAACTCCGTATGTATTATCTCAAGTGCCCTGCCAAGTTGTAAAGACCAGAGAGAGATTACCCTCTTGCTTATAGCAGGGGGAGAAAACTAATCATTTTGACATATGCCCAAAGTTCATTGCTTTTCCTCAAACAAGGCCCACCCTTAAATGAAACTATTTTAACAAAACCTGACCAAAGTGGTTTTCATCAAAATCTAACTGATGAGAGGAAAGGAAAATAACCAATTCCTGCCCCATCTACTCTTCCTGTCACACTTAAAGGAAAGGAAGCGCTCATAAAGGTCACAGCCCAGGGAAACAGGTTCATTGTAAGACTGAGATCTAATTACAAGACGATAGAATGCCACCCCTCTTCCCACCCTTACTAACACACCAACAGTGCTCCTGTATAATATAATATTAGTGGATTTCAACTAAAAGAACTGCAAACCTCAGTCTCTGCTTAAGAATAGCCTTTAGGAAAACTCAAAGATGATAGTGGAGATAAAAACAAGGACATGAGAGCAAGTTTTAGCCTCTGACACAACCAACTATAGCAAACAGCAAACACAGTAAAATAACATAAAATCTCACACTAAAGAAGCTCTCTATTTCAGTTCTTTTACACAATATATCACATCTGGCCTGTAATAAAAAAGAAAGCATAAGGCATGCTGAAAGTAAAAAAAAAAAAAAAAAACAACTTGGAAGAGATACAGCAAGCATTGGGACCAGATTCAAATAAAGTGGATATATTCTAATTATATGACCTGAAATAAAAAATAACTGTACTGGGAGCCTCCCTGGTGGCACAAGGGGTTAAAGTTCAGCACTATGAAGCTATCTGAGGCCACTGCAGCATGAGTTCGATTCCCAGCCAGGGAGCTGTCCCACATGACACAGCAGACATCTCCTGTCTTGCCCACTGCTCCCCTTAGTCCCCTTAGCAGTGTTTTTCAGTAGATCTGCCTATTCTGCTCCCCACTCTGTCTCAGTGAATCCTCTCACCCTTCTCCCACCTCTGGCCTGTACCCCAGTTTTTGTATGCATAAATAAGTGAATCTTAAAAAAATAACTATACTTAAAACACATGCTGTTTCTTAATGATGCACATCTGAAATTTACATAATTTTTAAATCTATTTATAACAGTTTATTTTTACATCATTTTGTACATTTTTTTTCCATCTCAATTGTAATCCCCGCAGGCTTCCCATCACCAAGTCACCCGTGTACCATCACCATATGCACTTTTCTCCCTACCCCCCCCCCGTTTTTGGTCCCATTCCCCACTCCACCCCCACAAAATGTCTCTGGTATATGGCTGTTCATTATTCCTGTTATTTTCTCTCCTGGTCCATTATACTCCTGCTATGAGTAAAACTATCCGGTATTTTTCTTTCTCTTTCTGGCTTATCTCACTAAGCATGGTCTTTTCCAGCTCCATCCAAGTTGTTGCAAAAGACATGTGTGAAACTTACATAATTTTATAATGTAATGTTGTGTCAATGAAAAAATAATAAAATAATTATGATTAATATGATAGTGAATCTAATGAAAAAAGTGAACAACATACAAAAACTGGTGAGTAATGTAAGCCAGTAAATAGAAACTCTAAGAAAAAATCAAAAGGAAATTGCTAGAAACAAAGTAAAAAAAAAGAGAACTAAATATTGCCTTTGATGGGTTCACCAATAGATGGGATTAGGCAGATAACAATCAATGAACTAGAAGATATGACAATAGCAGCTTCCTAAAATGAAATGCAAAGAGTAGAAGCAATAACAAATAATGAACAGAATTTCCAAGAATTGTAGACAATTACATAAGGTGTACAATATTCATAATGGGAATACCAGAAGTTGAAGAAAGAGAGAAAAGAATGAGAGAAATATTTTAAGCAATACTGGCAAAGATTTTTCCAAATTAATGACATCAAACAACAGATGCAGGAAGTTCAAACAATATCAAACAGAGCAAATACCAAAAATTTACACTCGGGCATATTATATTCAAACTGTAAACAAATCAAAGACAAAGAGAAAATCTTGAAAGAAAGTGGATTAATAAAAAACACCTATAGAACAAGGACAAGCATCATCTCAGACTTCTCTTCCATAAATTATGGCCATAATTTAATAAGATGCAATAGACCAATTCCTTAAAATATATAATCTACCAATACTCAGAGAAAGTTTTAATAGATTTGTATCTATTTCTAAAATAGAATCAATAATCAATAACTTTCCAGAGCAGAAAGCACTGGGCACAGATGGGTTCACTGGGGATTCATGCCAAACATTTAAGGAAGAAATAATACCAAATCTTTACAATCTGTTCTAGAAAATAGAAGCTGAGGGAACACTTCCTCACTCACTCGCTGAGGTCAGCAAATACCAAATCCAGACAAGTACTTTAGAAGAAAGGAAAGCTAAAGACCAGTATCTGTCATGAATACAGATGCAAAAATCCTCAACAGAGTTATTAGAAAATCAAATTTAACAACGTATAAAAAGAATTCTATACCACAACCAAGTGGTATTTATCCTAGGCATAGCTTATATTCTAAAATCTATTAATATAATCCATCATATCAACAGGTTACAGAAGAAAACTCACATGATCATATCAATAGATACAGAAAAGGCATTTGACAAAATCCATCACCAATTCATATTAAAAATTCTCAGTAAACTAAGAATAGAAGTTCTTTACATAAAAGGCACATATCTGATAAAAGATTTGTATCCACACAACACAATAAAAAGTGGAAAAAATAGTTGAACAGATACTTCCCCATAGAAAATATAAGGCTGGCAAATAAACATGCTAAAAGATATTCAACATCATAAATTTGGAAGTTGAAAATTAAAGCAACTAGATACTGTTACCCATCTATTAGAATGGCTAAAATCCTAACAGTGACAGTATTAAATGCTAATGATGATGTGGAGCAACAGAGCTAATTCACTGCTGGTAGGAATGGAAAAATGTACAGCCACTTTGGAAGACAATTTGGCAATATCTTACAAAACTAAACAGACTTTTACCATATAATCGAGAAATCCCACTCCAAGGTATTTACCCAAGTAAGTTAAAAACTTATTTCTATACAAAAACCTGCACATGGACATTTATAACAAATTTATTCATAATATCTAAAACCTACATGCTACCCAGATTTCCTTCAATAGGTAACAGATAAACTGATACATGCATACAATGGAATTTTTTTTAGCAATAAAAAGAAATGAGAAAAAATGAGCTATTAAGTCACATAAAGACATAAAGGGATCTTAAATACCTATTGCTAAGTGGATGAATCCAGCCTGACTCTGATTCCAGCTATATGACATTTTGCAGAAGGTAGAGACAGTAAAAAGGTCCATGGTTGCCTAAAAGCTGGGGAAAGAGGGAGAAGAGAACAGGTGAAGAGGGATGAATGGGTGGAAAGCAGGATTTTTCAAGCAGTGAAACTACTCTATATGATAAAGCACTTGTGGATGCATGATACCATTCATTTGACAAAATCCATGAAAAACACAATACAGAGGGTGAATCCCAAACCATAGACTTTAGTTAATTATAATATAGCAATATTGACTCATCAATTAAGATGGAAGTACCACACCAATGCAAAATGATAGTAACAGGGAAACTGTGGAGATAGGTGTGGGGGAGATTACAGAGAACTCTCTGTACTTTCTGCTCAGTTTTTCTATAAACCTACAACTGATCTAAAAACTAAAGTGTATATTAGTTTAAAAAAAAGACAAGATCAAAGGAAAAATATTATGAGCATCTCCATTCATTTGAATCCAATGTTTTCAAGATGTGCCTATTTGGGGTTTTCGGTTTATTGGTGTGGTTTATCTGATAATAGATATAGAAGTACTTCATGTGGTGTTTGCTACCTTTTGCAAAACTGCATTCTGAGGAATTCATGTTCTTTCACTTTTCAAGCAAAAGAAGGGGGAGAAGGAGAAAACCAAAAAGACAACATTTTGAGGAAATCAAATGTCACAATTCCATATTTAATATTTCCCCTTAAAAGAATAAAAACCATGCAGCGCATTTATCATTTAATATAATCACAAGAGTTTTGTATTATACATTAGTAGAATGCCAGTAAATTATAGTTAAGTAATGTATGAGCAGAGGGCTGTAGCTTATTGATTCTCTGTATTCAACCTTCTGTTGCTTTTCTCTTCTCTCACACATAGATGTGAATTGAGAAGTGTTTGATTTTGTTTGGAATCTGCACCACCATAACCATGGTTTGTGTTTTGGGATCTAAGCTGTTTGCCAAATTTCAGGGTTTTCTCCTTCTCCAGTCTTCTCAGACACTGGGGATGGGCTTCAATACACTTCGCATTGGTCTCTACCATAGTTTTGTAAGCTACACCTTATTCCCCTCTGGAAATAGTGGGCAGCAAAGCACCCAAATTCTGTATCCAAATCATGCACTGGGCACTATATTATTCATTTTTCCCTCTTAGTTTGGAACTAAACTGTATGCGCACCAACCATGGGGAAGTTTAGACTAAGCATTGCTGTAAAGTTGACTTTTTTAGGCAATTGATGCATAAGTGTGCAGTCTGGTGTCACAAAAATTGGGCACAGGTTTTCCACTGAAATTTTCCTTATTATAAATTTCCCCAAATGGGACCCTCCCTGGTGGCGCAGTGGATTAAAGCTCTGCACTAAGAAGCAAAAGCCACTTCTGCATGAGTTCGATCCTTGCCTACCCCGTTGGTGATCCACATGGCGTGGCAGCCCTCTCCTGACCGCCCACGGCTCCCCTCAGTAGTGTGCTTCATCAGTTAACCTGTTCTGCACCCCACTGTCTCTGGTGAATCCTCTCACCACCCCTGCACCTCTGGCCTGTACCCCAGTTCTGTAATACATAAATAAATAAATCTTTAAAAAATAAAAAAATTAATTTCCCCAAATGATCATCCCAAATCACATAATTTCTCTTATTCAGTTCAGTTCTTGGCGCAAGCCCCATGGCCAGTTATTTTTACATAGAAGACATTCAACAGTGTGGTTCATTTTTTCCTTTTAAAGCCCAAAAAAAAAAAATTTCCACTAATTAATGCCAATAGTTTTCATGCTCTGTTAACTTAAGAGGAAAAGCCTAGAGGCCATCTAGTTACTCGTAGATTGGGTTCAGGATTTCCATGGCAAACTCATTGTGTCTTTAAAAATTAAACTCAGGCCCTCCCTGATGGCGCACGGGGTTAAAGCACAAGTCCATGAAGCTCTCCGCAGCGGCTTCACCCCGAGCTCAATCCCTGGCCAGGGAGGTGACCCACAAGGCGCGGCAGACCTCTCCTGACCTGCCCATCACTCCCCTCAGCAGTGTGCTTCGTGCATCTGCCTGTTCTGCTCCCCACTCTGCCTCTGGTGAATCCTCTCACCACTCCTGCACCTCTGGCCTGTACCCCAGTTCTGTATGCATAAATAAATATATCTTTAAAAATGAATAAATAAAAAACATTTTAAATTAGGCCCTCCGTGGTGGTGCAGAGGGTTAAAGCACTGCACTGGGAAGCTTAAGCCACTTCCGCATGAGTTCGATCCCCACCTGCCCCAGAAGTGATCCACATAGCGTGGCAGACCTCTCCTGGCCCGCCCACTGCTCCCCTCAGCAGTGTACTTTGTCCATCTGCCTGTTCTGCTCCCCACTCTATTCCTGGTGAATCCTCTCACCCTCCGCATCTCTGGCCTGTACTGTATGAATAAATAAATAAATCTTTAAAAAATTTAAATTAAACTCGATAGAATTAGTTTGAAGGTTTTCATATAAAAATATAACGTGAATAGAAATAATAACCATTAACTATGCACTGCTGACTTATATGAAAGAACTAGTTTAAAGAGTTGAACACTAAAGTGATTAAAAATTCCTATTGCTAGTGCCCGTTGACAGAGATGAATGGCTGAGGAAGAAATACACAGTTTTTCTCTTGGCTAAAAACATAAATGGAGTTTATGAGGTTCAACTCATTAACACAGAATGGGTGTCCTTTAACAAATACGGGATTTAGACATCATAGCTTACAGTTTCGATAAACCCTCCTTATTTTGCTTAATAGTGGAAAAGAGAAGCACACATATAATGGTCCGTATAATACATTAATATATAATTTGGTGTATGCATATGTATATATACATATTCGCACGTAAGCCCATATTATAAAGTGACAGGACTCTTGTTCCGACAGCCGTTCAGTGAAGTGTTCTACCGTCAGAGGTCCGTAGTCCTCTTAGTCTATTCAAGGCTGAACAAAGAACTCAACCTCTAATCCAGTTTAGATTTGAGCAGCCTCACTCGGAACTGAAAGGATGCGTGAACTCGGTTGCCCTATCGGCTTTATAACAGCACACACATCCCTTCTCATTGGCAAGAGGACCGCCTAGGCTTGGGGAAGAGATTTGCAGACGTACCCGGAAGTGTTTCCAAGGCTTTTTTTTTTTTTTCTGGTTCGGGTGGTGGCGCGGCCCTAGGTTCTGGGAGCCAAGGCAACGGAGATCTTGCCAGGCTCGGGAGAGCGCCCCCTTCTCCCGTGGCTTGGTGGACCCCGCGGCTGAGATGGCTCCGGTGTCTGGCTCGCGCAGCCCGGAGGGGGAGGCCTCGGGCTTTGGGGGAAAGCGACGTAGTTCGTCCAGGAGCCCTAAACCCAGCAAGTCCGCCCGCTCTCCGCGGGGCCGCCGCTCTCGCTCGCACTCTTGCTCTCGGTCCGGGGACCGGAATGGCCTCAGCCATCAGCTGAGTGGCCTCAGCCAAGGCTCCCGAAACCAGTCCTACAGATCTCGCTCGCGGTCGCGCTCTCGAGAGCGGTCCTCAATACAGCGGAGTGCCCCATTTGCTTCTGCCTCGTCTGCCTATTATGGCGGCTATTCGCGCCCCTATGGGAGCGACAAACCTTGGCCTAGCCTCCTGGACAAGGAGAGGGAAGAGAGCCTGCGGCAGAAGTGAGTGAAACTAATGCACTTTCCCTTGCACGAGTCCACTTGCCTTCGGGGTCTGATTTTATCATTCATCTCATTCTGACTATTCACATTTCACTCTCTCCACCTGCCTTGCACCCATGTTTGTCCCTTCAAGTCATCCATAACACCTTATTGCCCTTTTTCTTGCGCTAGGTTTTCAGTCATCCTCAGGCTCCTTTATACAGTGTCCTACTCTCCTGCTACCTTTCTGATTCCTGGCTTTGTAGTGGGCATGGCCAAGAGCCCGGAAATAGAATATTTACATGATTTTGTCGTTATCATTCGTGAGCATGTTTTCTCCCACTACTGTGAGTTAGCTCATGGAAAAAGAATCCCTGTTGATCACAAAATTCTCAGTGCCTAGCATGTAGGGGCGCAGTCATTGTTGGATAATTAGACAGGTTTGGCATAACAGGTTAAGTAAATGTAGCAGGAAGGGAAGGTTTGAGACTAAAGGTTTAAGTTGGATGGGAGATAACCTCTGAGATGATGATTGAATAAAAGTAGGAAACATGATCTGCTAAACTGTAAATTAGGCTAAGGTGAGACAGGTCTTATTAAATGGACTCAATCTTTTTGCTAATGTCAATTTTATTTATATAGTTCTTTATATGTGTGTCAATACCTTTTAATAATAGCACTGGTTAAACTAGGTGAGGGAACATTATTGATCTGATATTTTTCTCTTTAATTCTTTGTCGATTTTGGATGCTAGTTTCTTTTAAGGTATATGATGTGCAGATATGTTCTCACATTCACTAGAGTGTCTTTTCATTTTAATGATATTTTATTTCACTGTGCTTCTAGAAGCTTTTTAGCTTGGCAAAGTCTCATTTCTGCCTTGCTATTACAGTTGAAACCCCAAAGACATCCCTAAAACTTATGTCATGTAGTATTTTGTCTGTTTTCTTCTGTGTATTATATTTTATGGTGTTGGGTCTTAACATCCAAGACTTTTTAAAGAATATTTACTTATGCACACAAGAACTGGGGTACAGGCCACAGGTACAGTGAGTGAGCAGACCGGCCAGAGACAGGGGAACAGAATAGTCGGAGCCACTGAAATACACTGCTGAGGGGAAGAAGCAGCGGGTCATACAGGAGAGGTCTGCCTCACCATGTGGATTACCTCCCTGATGGGCATCGAACTTGTGCGCAGTGGCTGTGCACAATCTCATAATGCTGCGCTCTAACCCCGTGTGCCAGCACTGAGGGCCCAACATCCAAGTCTTTAACATATTTTGAGTTAATGTTTGTGGATGGTGTGAAATAGTGGTGTAATTTCATTCTTTTACATATGGATACAAATTAACTCAATCTTTACCATGAGGTCAGAATGAGATCAGGTTTATAATGAGTATTAGAGTGAAAAAATGGATAGTTTGAGAAAGAAAAATGGTTATAAATACTGGTATATCTGTTTTTTTTTTTAAAAGATTTATTTATTCATACAGAACTGGGGTACAGGCCAGAGATGTGGAGGGTGAGAGGATTCACCAGGAACAGAGTGGGGAGCAGAACAGGCAGATGGAGGAAGTACACTGCTGAGGGGAGCAGCGGGCGGGTCAGGAGAGGTCTGCCGCGCCATGTGGATCTCCTCCGGGGCAGGCGGGGATCGAACTCATGTTGAATTGGCTTGAGCTTCTTAGTGCTGTGCTTTAACCCGCTGCGCCACAAGGGAGGGCCAGGTATATCTGTTTTTTAATTGAAGTATGTTGGTTTGTTACACAGACTTCAAGTGTACAGATTTACATATCAACATTTGTTCATAGTAGAGTATGCATCACTAAAAGTCTTTTTTCCGTCCAATCGTGTAGGTCTTGATAGCTAGTGTTTATTAAGTATTAAACTATATGCTAGGCACAGTAATAAGTGCTTTTACATGCACTATGAATTTAAAAAAAGAACAAGAAATTTAAAACTATAGGCACGGAGGGGTTAGGTTAAGTTTCAAACAGGTGGGAGGTGACTTCAAGATTATTTTCCTTTCAGCAGCGGAAGGTCATAAAGCATAGTGATGGAGGGCTGACTCCAGAATCCAACTTCCTAAGAAGTGCTTTGCTACTTGTAGACTTGTGATCTTCTCTCTTTGCTTCCTTCTTTACCATGTGAAAGGGGATAAAATTAACAAAAAGGTTTTTAGTGTTGTAATGATTTAGTGTCCGTAACATAATAAATGATCCTTCAGTAATTGCTATTAGTATTTGGTGCATGGGCAGAGAATCTGTCAGAACAGTCCATATTGGGGCCTCCCTGGTGGCACAACACATTAAAGCGCAGCACTACAAAGCTAGCTGCAGTCATAGCAGCATAAGTTGGATCCCCATTCAGGGAGGTGACCCACATGGTGCAGACCTCTCCTGTCTCATCCGCTGCTCCCCTCAGCAGTGTACTTCGTAGATCTGCCTGTTCTGCTCCCCATTTTGTCTCTGGCGAATCCTCTCACTGCCCCTGCACCTCTAGCCTATACCCCAGTTCTGTATGTATAAATAAATAATTTTTTAAAAAAAGAAATTTGTACATTTAGAAGATAAATAACTTTATCTTAAGAGTACAGAGAAAGCCAAGTAACAACAGAAACGAGAAACTGACTGTATGGTCTCATGTACTATTATGCCTCCCCCAGGACATGTGTTCCAAGTCTGCTTATAAGTCATTCCCCTGCCATAGTGTCTGTTTCAAGTGGGAAACCCAATTTTTTTTTGAAGATTTACTTATTCATACAGAGCTGGGGTATAAGCCAGAGGTGCAGGGGCAGTGAGAGGCTTCACCAGAGACAGAGTGGGGAGCAGAACAGGCAGATCTACGAAGTCCACTGCTGAGGGGAGCAGCAGGTGGGCCAGGAGAGTTCTGCCATGCCATGTAGTCACCTCCAGGGCCTGAGATCAAAAATTCGCACTGAAGCAGCTGCAGCTAGTTTGCAGTGCTGCATCCTAACCTGTTGCACCACCAAGGAGGGCTGGGAAACCTGATTCTGATGCTGCATAACTATAATACATTTTCCCCTAAATAAAGAAATAAAGAAGTAAAAAAAAAATTATCCAAGCAATCAAACCAATTATACTTATTTTGTAAGTTTTTTTTTTTTTTTTTAACAAATGGAGTCACGGGCAGCTAAACTTTGAAGAACTGAGCCTTAGTTCTTTTTTTAATAGTAGCAGGAACTTAGAAGGAAAAAACCACAAAACAACTATCTTCCAAGAGTAGATAGAGAATGTAATTCTTTTCCAAAAAGAAGCAAAAGGCAAAACAAACTCTGTACCTTGTTGAATCGTTTTTGTTATTATTTTTTCTTTCATTCTCAGGGATCCCTTTATTTTCTACTTCTAGTCCTTCATTTTTATTTTCGATATTAAATCCTGGGTTTCTGAAAAACCAAATTCTTGATCAAATCAAGACTCGAGACCTTACTTTCAGAAATATGTTTACATAAATGTTATTTCAAATTTATACATAAATGTAAAACTGCTGCTGTCACCTATGGCAGAAGGTGACATGAGCATTAGGAGCTAGGTCATGACAGCAGAAGGGGGTGCACTCGCTGGCTCCCGCCATTTCTGGCCAGCTGCTCGGGCTGTCTGGAGTCTGCACCATTTGAGGGAAGGAGCAGAACATCAGTTCGCAAGTGTTGTATTTACATGTCGGCCAAGTTTTTGCTAAAGTTTAAAATGTCATGCATTTAAGAAAACAGAATTTATTCATGGAATTGTAATTGGCATGCCCTTCTCTTCTAGGAGATTAAGTGAGAGAGAGAGGATTGGAGAATTGGGAGCTCCTGAAGTATGGGGACTTTCTCCAAAGAACCCAGAACCAGAGTAAGTGACTAATGAATGTATTTTTTAAATTTGTTTCAATCCACATGTTGAATGTCAAAATTTTTTGTAAAGTAAAAAACTTTACAACTCACATTTTTTTCTTTGTCATTTATGCTCTTTCACTCTGTAAGTTTTAAAGACATGGTACATACCTAAGAATGAAGACATGTTGCTAGTGGGTATTAGCTCTGAAGTGCTAATTCTCTTTAAGTTGTAATTCATGGTGTGCTAATTTCCTATCATAGACAGGTTCTGGGATAAAAACAAATATATTTATATTATATGACTTTGCATGTCAGATGTTAGCATCACCAAGGGATTTTTTTTTTAATTAATGTGAAATAGAAATAGTATGGTTTTGTTTAGGTAATTTTCCTATATCCAATACTGTTTAAATGTCTAATGTTTTTCTATTTTCTTTTCTCTTTGGTGTTATTCATAAGTCTCTTCTTTCCTGTTTCTGAGTCTACTTTCTCGTGATTTATCCTTTAAATTTTTAAAACATGGGACATACATAATTAGTATACTATAAACCCGACATATTTAATATATTTCTGTAGTTTTGAATTATTACTTCTCAGTGAACCCAATACCAAATATTAGTGCTACAAAGGACATTTTTTAATTAATATGCCTGCATAGTTTTATTTTCCCTGTATCCAATAGTATCTGGAAAATTAAAGCTTCTGTTTCTTTATTTCTTTTCTCTTGATCACTTCCCCTCTCCCCTTTTTGTCTACTTTAGCTTAATTTGAGATAATATGTTTGAAAGTTATACTTGCCATTTCTGCCAGAGTAATAGAACATTACTACCAGAAATTTGTTCTTATGAGCATCTGCAGAGGGTGGGGAGAGGGTGGTGACACAGGGCACAGAAGCGACTTGCATGGTGACCTAGTGGGTGCCGTGGCAGCCACCTGGCTCTTCTCTGTGGTGGGCAAGCCCAGAGCAGGTAGGCATGCAGAGCTGCTATGAGCAACCCACCATTATTTATGCACATGAGCAGACCAAGCCCCAAGCTTGGGCCTTGCACCCCATGCTGTTTGGTATCCCAGCTGGAACAGTGGGTGTATGCAAGGTGGCAGGAGTTTCTCTCTGTTTTTGGCCACAGGGCTGAATGCTGTGGAGCTTCCCTGGGCCCCTCTGAGGCTCAGCTCCCCTACTGTGTGGCACATGACCTCTCTGCTGAACCTCAGTTAACCGCTCTCCCAAAAGAGTCATTGTGCAGAATGAGTACATGATGCCTAGAACAGTGCTTGGCATACAGGGAAGCCCAAAAATGTCCAAATCCTCTGTTTGAATGATGGCGTGTTGATCTGGCTCTGCCTAACAGCTGAGAGCTTGATGAAGAAATTTTCTTTGGAAAATGCTCAAAAAATCTGAGCTCAAATAATTGTAGTTGAAAACAATTTTATGGGCAATACCAAAATTATTCCAGATGTGATCTTCAGAGGAAAAGGTTTTCTGATATAAGAATTCCCTTCTTAAAACTATTACAGATTTTTAATAATACTCACTTTTCAGAATTCTCTACAACAGATAAAATCTTATAGGTAGTAGGTTCTCCTTGCTCTGGGAGACAGAACATCCCCTGATCTACCACATGTCTGTCAGCCCATCAAATAGAGTGAGGAGCCCTCCCTCAGCATTCTCATCTCCATCTTCTCTCATCTTTCATTATACTTCCCCCTCCCTACATTTGCCCTGTGGGTTCTTCTGAAAATGTAAAGCTTACATGCTACTTCCAGTTTGAATAACTGAAACAGTTCCTGAATACACTTCCACAGTAGGTATGTGTGGACATTTCCCCATACCAACAAGCAATTGCATGTTGGAGAATTTAATTCATTTCTGACTCTACCTACTGGAAACAGCATCAGATTTTACAGGTAAAGGGCTCAGTCTCCCAAGAACTCCCTCTACTTCAGAAGCTAGTTGAAAGCCCAACATATTATTTGTGCTTTTGACCAATTGACTACAGACTGAAGATTCCCATGATCCCAACCTTAGACTTCAGATACCAGTGACAAGCCCATATTGTTACCTGTGCCTCTTACCAACTGCCTGTTCCACAGTCCCCACCCAAGGTGGGATTAATTTATTAGAACAGCTCACAGAACTCAGAGAAACATTTTACTTACTGGATTTATTCATTAGAAAGATATAATTTAGGAACAGCCTGATGGAAGAAATGCACAGAGCAAGATATGTGGAAGTGGCACATAGTTTCTGTATTATGTGAGCACCTCTCTCCCAGCTCCCTGCACTCCCATTCATCACCAGCCTGGCACTATCAGAACCCTGTCCTCTTACATTTTTATGGAGGCTTCATTTCCTAGGCATGCATGATTAATTATGGCCCTGTCAGCCTCCAGCGCCTTTTCCCTCCCTGGAGGTATGTGTGTGCTCAGTAGAGGAGGTATGTGTGTGCTCAGTAGAGGAGGTATGTGTGTGCTCAGTAGAGGTGGGACTGAAAGTCCAACCCTCTACTCAAAGTTTGACTCCACTGGCAAGCAGCTCCCAACCTTATGCACTTTCAAAATGTTGTCTCATTAGCAAAGCTCTCATTACTTCAGAAATTCTATAGTTTTTAGTTCTGCCAAAAGTAGAGATGAAGACCAAATATCTGTTATGCTAAATCACAATGACACAGTAGCCCTTTGTAAATTCTAAAGCAGTAACCACACACTTGATTATCATATTATTAGGGGGTGGTAGACCCTTGGACAGTCTTCTTACGGAGCAGGCCACTGTTTGTTTTTAATGGTTCTTGGACAATCAATTTGTTACTAAAAATTTTAAGCCTATATTTTTATACTCAGTGGTTCACATTTCATCACTTTCTTGATTCTTACTACCACTTTCTTTAAATTCAGCTCTGATGAACATACACCAGTAGAGGATGAAGAACCAAAGAAAAGTACTACTTCAGCTTCTACTTCAGAAGGTAGTTTTAAAATACAGAGCCTTTTTTTTTTTAAAGAAGTTTAAAAGTTTATAGTTAAACATTGGACTTTACTTTTACTCATTGAATTTTTAATTTTCAAAATACAAATACAATAAATGTGATACTCAGAAATACTTTGTTAGAAGTCATTATTTGTATTTTATGTAGAAGAAAAGAAGAAGAAGAAGAAGAAGTCTAGTCGCTCAAAAGAAAGGTCCAAGAAGAGAAGAAAGAAAAAAGCATCTAAAAGAAAACACAAGAAGTATTCTGATGATAGTGACAGTGACTCTGATTCTGAAACAGACTCCAGTGGTAAGAAGGCCAACATTCTGCAAGCAGTGCTTCAGCCCATGGGTCCTTCTTAAACTTAGTTTAAAAGAAGGCTTTAAGACAGTGGCAGCCGAGCTTTCTGAAACCCTGTGGTGGGTCCTGCTAGGTGCTTTCTATTCCTGGTGCCTGTTGACCCCACACAGTGAGTATAGGAGGCATCTCAGGCATGGGGGCAGCTTCTGAGCACCACACTTAAGGCCACACAGTGTGAAGTCAGACCTCAGCCACATGGCTCCAGATGGGTTGTGTCTGTTCTGTATAAAGCAGGTGACACCAAACCAAGTCAGGGCTGCACTGCAAAATGCGTGGTGCCAAATCAGGCCGTCCAAGGCGGCATCAGCCCAGGGAAGGCTCTGTGGGTATCCTCAGTGGTCAGCCTCATGTGACTTCTAATCAGAATGTAAAGGACTGCCTTTAGACTGGAGGCTGATTTAAGGACCACACCCCCCATGGAGTGGTACATCTCTGAAGCCACCTTTTCGTGCCTTCTGCTGGCTGATGATTGACAGGGTGCCTCCTATGGGAACACAGCTCACAAAGGTGCCCCTTACTTTGACATCACCTGGTTTTCCTGGCTTGCCTGGTCTCCTCCTAGGAGACTCAACTTTCTTCGCACCCAAATCTGAGCATGTCAGTCCGCCCTCAAAATCCTTCAGTACCTCTCATAACTTCAGGGTCCAGTCCAGACCTTGGTCCATCCCTTTACTCTCATACATCCTGTCGGTCTCTGGCGGCATCTTCTCTGGCCTGAGAACCACTTTCTGTCCTAGTTTTCTATGTTTCTGTTGCTCAGAACAGAGTCTGTCTGCTTCAGTGCCAGGCAGCGCTTGCGTGTGGCTCGGCTTGCCCATTTTGACGATGGGCCTGCATTACTTTAGTGACAAAACTCATTTTGAAAATGAGTTTCCTGGTCAACGTTCACCCACACTCCCAAGTCAGCCTGGGATCGAGACCCCTGTGTGCGCCCAGAGCACCCTGCACTGCCTCTGCGCTCCAGAGCCTCCTTCTCTCCTTAGCCGTCTGCTCCATCAAGCTGAGCTCCTGGGAAGCACCAGCCCCCCCCACACACACACACACATGGAGGTTTTCCTCCTTCATCCTCAAAATATTCAAACACTCAAAACACTAAAGGGAGTAATATAATTAATACCATACGCTTACCACCTGAATGTTAAGGTAGTAGTTTGACATATGTGCTCCAAACGTGGGGTTTTGCTAAACAGTCAATGTAAGATATCACACTGCACCCTAACTTCCTGTATACAGCTCAGAATGAAGCATATTCCTACTTAATCACAATACTGTTATCTAGGGCAATACGATTGATAATGATACCCTGTATCACCAAATATTACCGTGAATCCAATGTCTGTCCCTAGTGCCTAACACATTTCCTGAACAGTTGCTGTAAATGTTTGAATGAATTAATTTCTTTGTAGCAACAAAAAGGACAGCAATCGGATATTTATCTATTCAAATTAGGTTTAATTTTTTTTATAATGTGCTTTATTTTATAGATGATGATAACACCAAAAGGAGAGCTAAGAAAGCCAAGAAAAAGGAAAAGAAGAAGAAACGCAGATCGTTAGTCTTTTTTCTCACATTTTTATTTTGGAAAAGTTCAAAAATTATATATATATATATATATATATATAATTAAGATACAATGATCCTCTGTTAGCTGGAACAGTTACCAACTCATAGGCAGTCTCCATTGCCCACCCTCCCATTATTTTGAACCAACCCCAGATATCACTCCATGCATATACCATCATGTTTTTCTAAGAAAATTCATTCTTTTATAAAATTATAACCACAGTTCTGTTATCATACCTAAAATATTTAAGTCATTCCTCAATTCTCAGCAATTTTTTTATAAACAGCTTATTCAAATCAGGATCCAAATAAATTCCATAAATTTCAGTTGGTTAATGAGTCTCTGACACCTTAAGTCAATAGGTTCCCCTTCCCTTGTTGTTCCTGCAGTTTGTTGAAGAAACTAGAGTTTCCCTGTACTATGTATTCTGCTGACTTTATTCTTATGGTGTACTTTTGACATATTTGTGCTTTTTTATTTCCTATAGCTTACAGTCTTGACCAAGTCTGGGTTTTAGTTTTCAGCAGGAATACTTAGGCTGTTCTGTGCAGTGTAGCAGGAGGCAGATAATATCTGGTTGTCTCTTGTCATATTAACATCCACTGATGGTTATTGCTCAGGTCCCTCATTTTACTAGGGAATGTGAAATAGCGGTAGGATCGTTTTGGCTGGCTTTCTTCAATTATTGATAGAATAATTCTATGAAAGGAACCTACCCTCATCAAGTATTTGGTTACCCTGAAGTACCATTTGTATTGAAAGGGCAGGACAACTGAAATTTTTGTTTGTTTGTTTTAGTTGTTTTGAAAATAATGAGCTGGGTGTTTTAGTATCATTATGAACCCAAGGTTTAAAATATATTTGATGTATTTAATCCATTACACTTAAAACTATTGATGTTCAACTTAAGAATTAGAACTCATTTTTTTAACTGCTTTATTTCTGCTCTCTTTCTACAACATGAGAACTATATTTCTTTTAGGAATCTTTTGGTATAATGAAACATGATTTGGTTAAATAAGTAACATTTTTTCATTAAAATTCTTCTCTAACAAAAGTTTAAATAAGCTGAGAGTTCAAATCATATTAAGTTTTTCATTGCCTTGAAAAAAATAATAATGTCCTTAAACCTAGGAATATAAAGTCAATTGTATTGAATTATAATCATTTCAGGAAGAAATATAAGAAAAAGAAATCTAAAAAGAGCAGAAAAGACTCCAGTGATTCAAGCTCTAAAGAGTCCCAAGAAGAGTTTCTAGAGAATCCCTGGAAGGATAGATCAAGTAAGTTCTGGTAGACTGACTCAGAACAAATAAAACAACTGATAAGTCAAAATGTGACTATGTTTCTGAACATCTTTCATGCAGAACCTGAAGAACCCTCAGATTTAATTGGCCCAGAGGCTCCAAAAACACTTGCCTCTCAAGATGATAAACCTTTGAAGTGAGTAACAGCATATTTAGAGTATCTAAATGACCTTCTCAAACTATAGTCTTTCTAAATGTACCTCCCTCCACTCCCTTATTTATTTGCACCCCAGTTTCCAGCTGAGCTGAACTAATAACCCTACCCCGTGTTTATTGTGCACTTCCCTGCTATTGTGCCTCATTCAGCTTACCTCTCCCAGCATGCCTTGCCTTCTTTTCCCAGCTGTTATCTTTACTACCCCCAGTTTCTTGCTGTTAAAATCCTTATCATCCTTCAAAGCCCCTATCAAAGAAAGTGGGTATGTGCAGGTTCCCAGTATTTTCTATCCATAAGAAGATGACTTCTGCCCCTCTTCAATCCTTTAGTCATCACAGCATTTCTATTTTGTGCAGCACATTATATATACTATATACATTGTATTGCAGTTATATCCTTATTAATATGTAAACTCCACAAGAACAGAAACTATTTTTGGTATAAAAGCTTTGAGTTTAATAGGTATTTAAGATGCATTCAACGAATTGAATGAAAGATTAGTAATTTTTAAAGTCTCCCTGAATGAAACTTAATAGATAATTATTGTGCTCTCCCTGGTGGTACAGTGGGTTAAGGCACTGCACTGTCAGGTTGTCCGTGGCCACTGCAGCATGTCCAGTGCCTAGCCGGGGAAGTGACCACATGGTGCAGCAGACCTCTCCAGGCCCACCCATTGCTCCACTAGGCAGTGTATTTCAGTGGCTCTGAGTTCCTCTGCCTGCTCTGTCTCCGGTGAAGCCTTTCACCCCCTGCACTACTGCTCTGTGCCCCAGTTCTTGTGTGCATAAATAAACATATCTTAAGAAAAATAGATAATTCCTACTACACGGCATTTTTAATGGTTATAAGTCTAAAAGTATGCTAATTAAGGTATATTATTTCTTTTTTTAAGGGGAAAAGAAAAGGGTATTGACTGGAGGCAGAAGTGTGAGTCAGTACCTATAGGAATAAATTGTTCATACTTGTAAACCATTAATCTGTATTCACTAATGTCATTTCTTTTGTTCCTCCATAGTTTTTCTGTATTACTAGATTAGTTATAAAGGTCACAATACAGTGTGCACTAATTAATTCACAGTGAACTTCCCAGCAACTGTTTTTTCAGCTGTTTGCTGAGAAAAAAGTTTTATTTTGTGCTGTCTTCGGATTATGAGATTTTTATAAAGAACCTTTTCTGAATTCTGCTTTTCTTCATAGCTATGGCCATGCTCTGCTACCCGGTGAAGGTGCAGCTATGGCTGAATATGTAAAAGCTGGTAAACGTATCCCACGAAGAGGTGAAATTGGATTGACAAGTGAAGAAATTGCATCATTTGAATGCTCAGGTTATGTAATGAGTGGTAGCAGGTATGTACTTGTCACTGAGGTCAGTTTCCATGATTAGATCATTTCCTTCTCACTACCAGAATTATATTTTGATGATTGATTTTCATTAAGTGATCATTCTTGGTTTTATTGGTAAAAATGGGGCTATATAAAATTCGAAGTATGTATTCCATTTAGCCTCAAAGTCAGCTATGACTCCAACCTCAAAGAATTGATCTTTCCAATTGTCCTTTCCTAGTTTATATTTTGGTACAAATAGTTCATCTTCTGGAGAGATAGTTTAGTTCAGCTATTACTACTGCTCCAGGAGGAGTGTGACATTTGGGTAGATTTTCAAAAGACAGTATTTCCTGGTTCTGAGTCTGCCTGCAGTTCTTTGAGACTCTGAGATGAAGACAGAAAAGGAATGTGATAGACATCAAAGTCAGGATGGGGAAATGAATGTAAAATTAGAGAAAAGAAAGCAATAAACTAGAAGGAATAGGAATGAGGAGAGTGAGTTAATAGATTCCAGTAACAAGTTCAAACTGAGTTCTGGACTTCTTAAATCTTTAAAAGTAGGTAAATATCTTTAAATGAAATTGAAGGCAAATATTTGAAGAAGCACCTCCAAAATCTTGGAATTCTAACTTTTGAAAATATTATATCAGAGAACTAGCACAGGAAAAATAAATTAGAGATATAAGGATTAGAAGAGAGATCGATCAGTTTTTGTAAATATGATTACATAGAAAATAAAGAATCTTCAGAAGATTCATAAGTGATAGGGTTTAACAAATGCTTGGATATAAGGTTAAACAAACTCCAATTGCATTTCTACTATTAGCAGCAAACAACCTATAATTAGTAATTAAATAAAAGAAAATATTGGGCCTCCCTGTTGGTGCAACAGGTAAGGACGTAGCACTGCAAGCTAGACACAGCCACCTCAGGGTGAATTCAATCCCCCACCCCAGAGCTGATCCACACGGTGTGGCAGACCTCTCCTGATCTGCCTGTTGCTCCCCTCAGCAGTGTACTTCATCAGTCTGCCTCTTCTGCTCTCCACTCTACTTCTGGCTAATACTCTCAGCGCCTGTAGGCCTCTGGCTTGCACCCCAGTTCTATATGCATAAAAGTAAATAAATCTTTAAAAGAAAATAACACTCACGTGATTTAAAAAAAAAAGATTTATGATCATAGCAGAGTTGATAAAGGACTTAAGACTAAATCTTTGCCCAAAAAATGCCTAAGGCTTCTACAGGGAAAACTATAAAATATTATTAAGAGACAGCAAAGAAGAGCTAAATAAGCAGATACCATCTTCATGAATGGGAAGGCATTATTGAAAAGTTATCAGTTATTACCAAAATGATCTATAGATTCAGTGCAGTTCCAGTCAAAATCATAGCAGAGTTTTTCATGATACTTAGTAAGATGGTATTAAAATTAGTATGCCAGACTAGAGGGGTAAGAATAGCCAGATGACATTCACTATATTGACAGAAAGCAGAGATCATTATCGGACTACTAGAAATGAACCAAAGGAAATGAAAATCTTGAAAATCTAACCTTTTACAAAGCAGTTTCTACTTGAAAACTTTTTAAATAGACCACTTTGTGTTAAGAAAGGATTAGTGAGTAAGTGCTATGACGATAACTGCTGAGAAATTAAGCCAAAACCAAAATTATCCCCAGGCATCGCCGAATGGAAGCTGTGCGGCTGCGCAAAGAGAACCAGATCTACAGCGCGGATGAAAAGAGAGCCCTGGCATCCTTTAACCAAGAAGAGAGGCGGAAGAGAGAAAACAAGATTCTGGCCAGTTTTCGAGAGATGGTATACAGAAAAACTAAAGGGAAAGATGACAAATAAGGGTTTTCTGGTTGCTCAGCAGACATTTTTAGTAACAAAAGAAAGTCTGGGTTCCATATACACATTCAAAAAGATGGCCATGATCTGGAAGAGCTTTACAGTGCTACTGTGCCTTCTATTTAATTCTTTCGGTCCTTCAATAAAAAGCTGCTTATTGATATAACTTTAGCAAGTTCTTTGGGTTAATTTTTGATTGACCATAATAACTTTCTGGTTTAAAAGTCCAAGTTATATAGGAAATCCTACCGTTCTGGAAGATGCAGCATTGAGAAAAAGTATCAGTGAGATGAAAAATTTAACCCTCACACCATGGGGCAGTGCTACTGTTAATTCTACCTGATGCCTACCCCACCCCAACCCAACTGAACTTGTGGGAAATTATCATTTCTCTGTTTTAAAAGTGTTATAAATGGACTTGATAGAAACATACATGTGTTAACAAAGTGAAGGCATTGATTTAAAAAAAAATTAGCCATTAGGAATTTGAAAATTGACTTGTATAATACACTGTATAGTCTACCCTGGAAATAATTTATTTTGGTTTTAGGCTCCCTACCTCTACCCCCAAACCAATAAGCCAACCACAACCCAGAGACTTGTTGAATTGAAAACGTAAACATTAGTACTTTTAATTTCCTAATAGGTTACTTAAAATGGTTCTTTCAGAGATAAAATATTGGAAAGACTTCTGCTGTGCCAGTGTAAGATTCTTTCCATCTAAAGAAGGCCCATCTGGATCTTTATTGGAATACTGGAATGAGGGGGAGTAAACGATGGTCAGGAGTTTAAAAGGGAGAAATATAATGAATCATTGTTTTAGTTGTTTCATATAAGGATGAAGCAAAAATAATATTAAACATTTTTTAAGTCTGCCATTATGTAATAATATTTCATTGTTAACATTGGTAAACCCTTCAGTTGTTTTTTTTTTATCTGCCTTTCAGTTTTACTTTTCATTTTGTACAGAACCCCCTTACTTTATTACCTTTTTATGGTTAATAGACTTTTCAGTTTGGGAGAAATGGAAAATTCTGGAATTACGAAATAATGATCTTTTACTTTCCCTTATTGTATTCAGTTTTGACTGAGTCACAAAAGTGAAAAGGGAGGGGATAATGAAAACTTTGACTATTTGTGTTAAGATTATTTTGAATTGCATTATTATTATGTGCCTCAGATTAATTTCCTGGGTGATAGGGAAATTGATTCTGCTATTATAAAATGCCCTCCTTATAGTAATTTAAAGTAGTTTTTCTCAAAATTTCAAATAAGGCCATCATATTTCTAAGTATAGATCAGAATTTTACTACTTAGCATATGTTCCAGGAAATTATCTACTTTTAGCCCACAAGTAATAAACTAGACAGCCAGTTGGAATGTCACAACACTCATGACCCCCTAAATTTAAAGTGGATTTCCATTTATCATTGCTATTGCCTAACCTAATAAATCTATTCTTTCCAAAAGTTAAAAGAAAACTAGGCCCCAAATTTGTGAGTCTTAATCCACTCACTTCCCTGTGTAATAAAATTTAAATGAATAACCTTCATTTGAAAATGTTCTCTGAAAACGTTCTTTTTTGTTACCAGCTCCTTGAGAGTGAAGGAGTTTGTTCTCTGATTTTCTGTCAGCAAGGTAGTTTAAATGTGACAATTTGGTGATATATGAATATTGTGGATTTTCATTTAATTCTCCTGTCTCCTTCACAGATTAGATATTCAACAAATGCTTGTTGAGTAAATAAAATATATTAATTTATTTCAGAACTTTACCATTTCTTTCATCAAGATTTATTTGGAAAAGATCTACTAAAGAGCAGCTTCAGTAGCAGATTCTTTGGGAAAGAGGAGGGAAGAATTAAAGGGCTAGAAGTATTTTATTTTCAGTTTATGAGAGTTATTCCTTCAAACTGTGTTCATCCACCTGAGCCATAAGTCAAATGGGAGGGCTATTGTATTTGAAATATATTTTTTATTCTCTAAGAAGAATTATCTTGCCTGTTGCTCTGATAAGATGTTCTATCCTTTCTCCTTTATTGTACAAATTTACAGTTTAAAAAAAAGAAAAATTACCCACAGTCTTACCACATCAACTGTCTTTAGTGTTGTGTTCCCTGCCAGTGCTTGCTTCCATGACTGTGTAACCTGACGTACCTGTAAGTAATTATTCGTAAGGTGACTTTGTCTTTGGTATTTTAAAACTTTGCAACTGGGCAAGATAGCCTCACAGGGATGGTAAGAACAAGTGATGATCTGGTGTGAGGCTGGGAAGAAGGCAAGAAATAAGGGTGGTGATTGATCCTGTCTGTGTTTTATTGTCCCCAGCTTTCAGATCACCCTAGCATTGTGGCAGGCTTCAGAGTTTCAGAATGAGAATTGTTTAACAGTGAGGCTTAACTCACAGGAAGTGAAGTGAGCCCTGTGAGTAAGAAAGCCCCTCAGTCTGGTTATATTAGAAACTGTGGAACTGTTGCCATTTTGCAGTTTTCCAGTTGTGCCCATAAAGAGATGTGCTGGCTAAAGACTTAGGCTCAGATGGGCAACAAGAAGCCAAGTACCCATCCATTTTAGTCTTACAGATGGGTTTTAGCAGCTCTCTTAACTCAGCTCTGTACCTGTAAGTCTCTGGGTGACGCAGATAGTGAAGGGGAAATAGAAAACAACTTGGTGATCACACTAATGTGATGGAAGTTGCCAACTGGAAAATAAAAATGTAAAACAAAATACAGCTGAATTATGTGCCACAAGTTTATTATTCAATAAATATTCTGTGGTTTGGTGTGCAGTATCATATTTTTAATGCATTCTAATTAGAAAGCTTAAAACATTGTTTAAGAATCAGATACAATTCAATTAGAAAGGAAGTGACTCCAGTAAAATATGTTTGCACTCGACAATTTCCCTCAGC
Organism: Condylura cristata; assembly: GCF_000260355.1. Lineage (NCBI taxonomy): Eukaryota > Metazoa > Chordata > Mammalia > Eulipotyphla > Talpidae > Condylura > Condylura cristata. The sequence goes on along the minus strand of NW_004567120.1, from coordinate 23,764,866 downwards.
CAGTTTTCTCGAAATCGAATCATTCCTGGCCTACAGAGGAAAAAACAAACACACCAAAAGCTTTTAAAATGAACTAAAACTTTAGATAGAAGACGGATTCCCTGCTTACTCTGCTACATTCCTACTGAGCAAAAACCTTTTGGGGTAGGAGACAATGGTTCTTCTCTCTTAGTTATACTTTACTATTCCTTAGACCCAGTCAATAAAAAGATAATGGCTTTATATGTAAATATTCTTTAAGAGAGCTGCCAAGCAAATAAAGGAAATTATACGTGATTTAATTCCATGTGATTTTTAAGTTTTTCATAGAAACACTAGACATGCCCCACTTTGCTCCCACCCAGTTCTGACAGCAGCTTTTGCTCAAGTTTCTAATCACTGTAAAATGAGACACTGAAAAAATTTTTTCTAGGAAAAGAATAGAGTCCTACTTTCTCCCATTCTAAGGTGGTCCAAAGAAGAAAACTGATCATTACTTGAATGGTCTGTGACTGGGCCTGCTGGATTCTTAGTGTGTAATTATCTTTTTATCACCCTTTTAAAATAAATCAAATATTCATTACCTTTGAACTAATGATTGACCCTCAAAAATATAAGAGACATCAATGGGTGAATCCTAAAAGAGAAAAAGACACCAGTCAGCCTGGACCAATCATGCCGATTCATAATTCCTTTCATTCCTTTAGTTGTTCATATACATACTCAAGCTTCTAGAATTCATCTTATGATTTGAAAATCCATAGGTGTTAGTTCTTTGTCACTTTCAAACCTCTGTTCCCCAAAAAGATCTTTTTGGCAACAGTAATTTTAAGAATATCCACAAAATTGAAAAAAGAAGTTCCTTGTTAATAAGAGTAAACCATATACCATCTTTCTCTCTTCCAGTTTACTGAACAGTATCTACTTACCTCTCAGGAATAGCATAAAACAAATGGCAAGGAATGAAATAATATGGAGGAACAAGGTTTGGAAACATTTTTAAAGTAGCATAAAAATATAGGTTGTAATATTGTCTCAGTGACCCCCTACCCATCCTCCTTCCCAAATATATTTGAGATTCAGAACAAGAACCTCCTGAGCCCTTTCTCTCTGTGTTCTGTAGTCGTGGTCTTGCTTACTGCCACCAGCCTGACTTTCCGACCTCTGACCTAGCAAGTTAGCAAACAAGACAGCTGACGGCAGGACATCTGAACACAATAATCACATTTTACCTCTTTGGATTGCTCCAGGTTCCAAACTCTGAATATATGAGTTTAGGATAAAGTGAAGATAGGACATAGCAGGCTCACTGCGATCAGATATAAATCCATAGCATCAGACCAGGCCTCCAATGAACAGGGGCCAGATGGGTAGGCAAAGGAGTCACACTTTCCAGTTTGCTGTGACCTAGGCAATGTACTTGGTACTAACCCTACTCCTCTGAGGCTCTCACCCTGGATTCATGGATGATCTTTTGGCTCCTTTCATACCAGCTATAAACATAGTTCATAGTCATCTTCCTGGTGGCTGCAAGGAGTCATTCCTTCAAGTATGTATTGCTTACTATTTTTCAGGCCTTGTTTTAAGCAAGAACAAAATCCCTGCCTTTGTGGAGACTATATTCTGGTAGGAAAGGGATAATAAATTATGTCAGCTATCAGAAGATGGTGAAGTTTTACAGAAAGAATGGAAAAGCTTGGGGTGGGGGAGCAGTTCATGCACATACCTAGAGGAGAGAGTTCCAGTCAGAGAGAACAGCTAGCAAAAAAGTGGGAGCATATCTGCATTATCTGAGAAGCAGCAAGACCAGAGCAACTGGAGCAGAGCCATGAAAGAGAAGGCATGCTGGGAAAGCAGAAGTAACAAAGCAGGCCTCACAAGACCTTGTCAACCCTCACTGCCTATACAGTGTGTGGACCCGCAGCATCACCACCACCAAGGCACTTGTGAGTTACGCAGAATCATAAGCCCCACCCCAGACATCTGAAGCGGAATCTTCCTTTTAACGGGATACCCAAGTCATCTGCATACCCTCTAAAGTTTGAGAAGGATATTGGAACATTTTAAATAGGAACGACAAAATAACCCCTATGTTATTTTAAATGGTCACTGACTGGCTGCTCTCCTGACGAGACATAAGGAGAGCAATGGTAGAAGAAGAGAGACCTGTTTTAAGTCTACTGAAATAATCTTGGTGAGAGATTATGGTGTCTTGGACCAGAGTGGTAGCAATGGAGTGCTAAGAAATTGGAATCGGGGGCCATTTTAGAATGTAGGGCCAACCGGATTTCTTAATGAATTGAATGAAGAATGTAAGAGTCAAAGATGGTGGCCAAGGGTTTTGGCCATCAACTGAGATAGGAAGTCTGTAGATATGTGTATGTGTGTTTGGAAAGGAACATTGGAAGATACAGTTTTGGATACAGTAGGTGAGCTAGTGAGTAAACATTCAACTGGCAGAGGTCTGAACTGGGCATAGCAATTTGGGAATGGTAAGCTATAGGTGGCATTTAAAGCCAGGACACTGGGTGAGGTTACCAAGTAAGATGAGTAGAGAGCAGAGGTCCATGCCCTTAATTTTGGGGCACTCCACCATTAAGAGTTTGACAAGAGGAGAAACCAGTTGAGAGTGAAAAGGAATAGTGAGACAGGAGGAAACTCAGGAGAGTAGGTTCTAGAAGTCAAATGCAGCAATTGAGGAATTCTGGAATCTGTTATGGCAAATTATCCAGATCACTGAGTGAGATGGTTACAAGTTTCACAAAGGGATCATTGATGTCTATGGCAAGAGAAGTCTTCATTCTCACTGAAATCTCACAGAGAACAGGTCAGGGAAAGGAAGTTTACCGGAGGTTTGTTTTTGGTGATCTTGATGGTAAAGAAAGCAGAGGCACTGACTCGTGGCACAGGTCTCCGAGCAGTTGCAGGGCTCCATTCAACACAGTAGATGTAGTGGAAGCTGTGAATCCAGTCTTCTCTCTGTATAAACTCCGTGTGGTGTGCCCACCGGTCCCGATACTCCCAAGTCTGTCTCACACAAAAGAAAAAGCACACAGAGAAGAGCAGGCTTGTGTTCAAATCCTCTAAATTAAAGGCAATGCACAATAGTGGGGCTTATAGCCCTGCCTCTCAAGTTCTTTCTACCACTCTTGATTGGGATTCAAACTAGAGCCAACACCCAGTTATCTTCACCAGCAGAGAAAAGAAAAGGTAGAGCTAAAATGAAACAAGTGAATGATACAAACATCACTTGAGATGTGTGGAACTTTGAATGCAGAGGTGCATGTTCAGTTGTATGTGTGCATATACACTACACACATACATGCTGACCTTCCAGAACTTTCCTTGGGTGGCAAATTTGGTTAACTGGAAAACAATAGAAAATTATTAGAACATGTGTTCTGCTCACTGTAGCCGGGAGCCCAAAGGTATAACAGGACAGTAATAAGGCTGGATTCACAAGCTATTAGTGAATAGCTGACTCTTCATTGCAGGATTAAGTGGTCTATAAAGTCAGAACAACTAGGGAATAGGATCATCCAGATTCTTCAGACTCCCCTCCCCTCATCTACACCCTTGGAGAAGCTTCTCCCCTGAAAACACAAATTTTACCAGTGTCCAAGGCCCACAGAAATCATAACCCAGCCTTAATTCTTAACCATGAGACCTCAAATGCTCCAGGTACTCAACAAGTTCAGTTCAACTAAACTCCCTGGTGTTGGCTATTGTGGCACAGGAAATTTCTAGGTCATAAAAAGCCTGAATAAAAATGGAGGTCCACAGAGGAAAAGAAGTGAGGCACTCAAACAGGCCTAGTGATCTGAGGAAGAAATGTGGCCAAATAAAAATAAAAGATCTCAGGCCCTCACTTATAAAATGAGTAGACTGATCTTTTGGCCTATGTAACTGGCAGTTTCAGTCAGCAGGAAGGGCACCGATTCTAGTGTCTTTGCAATCGGGGGCTGTCTTCCTCCATAGAACAATATTTGCTATGAATGAAGGTATCTGACAGCCCAGCCTTTTAGAGCCTGCTTCCCGTCCACCCTGCCCAGGTTTTCTATAGACTTCCATTTGCTTTTCCAGCCCCAAGTTTAGCAGACATAATCACAGACTTTGTGATGGGGGCCATTGAAATAGTCCCTTGAGATCACCTACCAGTGCCCCTGATTTTGCAGGGGTTGGGGGTGCTTTCAGGAACTGGTGGTAGGTCAGAACAGTCTAACACAAGCACTGGGACTGGGCCTCAGCCCACCTGAGCAGCAGCTCGGTGCTCTCTCCACCCGCCAGAGCCTCTATTTTACTATTTTCTTCCTTTCAACCTGGCATCTTAGTGGGGTTTTTTTCTCCTCCTGTGAACTAAAGCAGCCTTAGATGTGACATTAAATGCAACTCCCTCCCATTTTTATCACTGCAGGCAGCCAGCTTTCATGCAGCTTTAGCAGTGCGTATTATCTTTGTGTTTTGTGGTTTTTACGTAAATGCTTCTTATACTCACTTCCAGGAAACTGTATGTCATCGTGCTGCTCTACAGCAATGGCTCAGCCAATTACATATGATTGGACACAAAATCAATAGTTATCTGGAAGCATATGCACAAAACCGTTGTCAAATGGTAAGTGATCTTTGAGGGAATAGATCTGGGTGTTCGGATGATGTCACTAATACATGGAATATAAAGCAACTTAAATGAATAGTGAGATAAAGACAAGCTGGAAAACTAACCCTTGATAGCTGACTTCAGAGTATTTTCCTGTTTATTCTGTGCCCCAATTCACTCTCGTTGACACACCCTGGGTACAGCATGTCTGGAGACATGCTTCAGAGCATAGCAGCCCAAGAGCAAGTAGGGCTTCATGTCACCCCTCTCACCATGTGCTAGAGTCCCCTGTAATGAGTATGGTGAGAAAAAGAGGCTCTGGAGCCAAAAACCCTAACCTTTCTCATTGTCACATCCTACTTTCCTAGGACCTCAGGATGTGCCTTGTGGGGCTATAAGTTTTGATGAACTGGCCAGAGGCACAGAGAGAGCAGAACACTTCACCCAGAGCTTGGGGAGTTTCCCTCCACCCATTTCAAATGGCCTCTTTTCTGGGGAAGTACAATGAGAAGAGATTTCAAGTCATTCTTTACCCACCTTACCAATTATTCAAAGCAACCCAAGGCCTTCTCACCAAAGCTTTTAGGGTTAGGATCAAACACAGGAGGAAAAGGAAAAAAGAAAAATCGACAGGCATGGACATCTTAGTGTGGGGGCAGTTAAAGCAAAAAGACTTGTGATCCCTCCCCAGCCTCTGTTACAATGATCATTCAAAATCAGGAATGGAGAACTTACTTTGGAGAAACATCTTAGGTCACAAGACCTCCGTGAGAACACCAACATGGGGAAATTGTTTAACTGGGAATATCAGCTTTTCCTAGGGAAATATAGGCTAGGATGATACAAACACAGGACTATGGTTGTGCTTTCTACCTTCAAAGACTGTCCCATCTTGAGTTTGGAACCCAGATGAGAAAACTCTTTTACTTGTTCTGGTTGCCTGTGATATTATCTCCTACGGTTTCTGATTTCTAATTCTGTTTTCAAATTAGTTTTTTTACCCTCTATGCCCAGCTGGACTGGCCAACTAGCTTACCAAAATGAACCTCTCGATTTCATTACGGCCTCTTTCTGCTGTGAATTCACCATGTGTGATCCACTTGATATTTTTGATTGGATTTTTGGCTTCTGCAAACAAGGTATACAACGATTAGTTGCCAGGAAGTGTGTGTAGCCTTACATAATGAGACAATCCTTTAGGTACCCAACAGGATTACTACCTTCCAGCATTGTAACAGCTGAATCGATGACACTTTCAACTATATATAGAGCTACTTCAGTCACATTGCTGGTATCTATGCCCTTTCTTATCATCTGACTTGTAGCAAGTTCATTCCTCATTGTTTCCGTAATTCTGACTCTCTTAGTTGCATTCATTTTCTTTTGCCTAGAAAACAAAAAACACTCAGGAAGTTACCATGTAGATTCTCTCTCTTCCCTGCTACTGCTTAAGTCTCTTCATTAATGAGAAATCACTTCCTTCTAGCAGTTATAAATCTCTTGTATTGATTAGGGCTGCTGCATGAAAATAGAGCTCTCTCCAGAGGAGTTATTTTCCACACTAGCAACTCCCCATTGAAGGGGTTTAATGTGCTGTATTTCATTGACACCTCCCCCCTCCTCTGTTCACTGATGCCTTCCATTTGCCTTTCCAAATCTACTCTTCCCTACTCTGCCTCAGAAGACTGACCTGACTGGATAGAATCAATGAGCTTTCCATGTCTTCTGTCTTCCAGGAGGTTCCACACATGGGGGAGACCGTATTGAGGGGAGAAAAGTGAGGCTTGGGAATACATACCCTGGGGAGGCTTCCCCCCCACCAGGTCACCTGCCTGGAGAAGTCTCCATCCCCCCACCCCCTCCACCACCACCCCCCTGCTCAGGGCAGCCAGCTCACAGCTTCTCTGTGTGGTAAGGGCAAGCTACCTCTCTCTTCAGCCTTCTGGCCCAATGTTCCAAACCCCTTAGTTACTAGCCATGGGAAGCTGTTCTTGGCCTTGTTTTCATTGCTGCCTGCCCCCACTTTTGTAAAGATTCCCTTTCCTTAGCCTGTGTCAACCTATGCTAGTTTTACTATGTCAGCAGTCTCCAGTTGGGAGTCTGTATCCTATAGAGAGGCACATTTGCTACCCTGTGAGAAGAGGAGGCCAAGCTCACACACCGTGTCTGGCTCCACAACTCATGCTCTTAACTGCACAGCTCTCCTCCCACCAGGAGTCACAAAGGGTTGTGGGGCTCTAGTCTCCCGTTTACTCCTGGAGTCCAAAATGTGCTTACTTTGTGTCTGGGAACCTCCTTTTTTTTAAAAAAAAGATTTATTTATGCATACAGAACTAGGGGACAGGCCAGAGGTGCAGGGATGGTGAGAGGATTCACCAGAGTCAGAGTGGAGAGCAGAACAGGCAAATGGTCAAAGTACACTGCTGAGGGGAGCAGCAGGTGAGACAGGAGAGGTCTGCTGTACCATGTAGATCACCTCCAGAGCCGGGGATCAATCTTGTAATGAAGTGGCTGTGGCCAGCTTGCAGTGCTGTGTCCTAAACCATTGCGCCACCAGGGAGGGTCCTGTTCCTGGAAACCTCTTTTAAGAAGGACTACACCATGTTCCCTGTCATCGGCCCAGTGTGGTGGATGCTGAACAAGACTACACAGTGCCTGTGGCAATGAGCCCAAGGCTGGTTTAAGCAGCATACCGTTAATAATGGTGACTTGTGTTCATTGGGGATGAATCTTCAAATCAGCATGTTGCTGCAGCCTGGGGGTGGGAACAGTGATGGGGCAAAAGGAATCTTTCCAGGCTGTACCTCCAGAGACTAGATAGTAGGCAGGGAAGGAGTCAGAAGGCCCTTAACCCTTGAACTGGTTCTCCCCAGCCTGAAAACCATGCCAGTTTGGCCAAAGTGATTTCCTGTAAACTCTGTAATTAAAGATGATAGCAGAATTTTGTTTTGCTTTAATTAGTAAATTTGGTAGGCTTTGGTGAGTTAACCATACAGCAAATTGATCCTTCAAGTTGGGCCTTCAATGGGCCAGAATGGCCCATTTGGTGACTCAGTTGTTCAAGGATTTGGCTTTCAGCAAATTGTTTCCTGATAAATTGACTGGAAGCCAAATCTATAACTTCCATCACCCAGCAAGTGTTGGGGTTGGGACTTAATCCAAGGAAGGGCCTCCTTAAGATCTTTCTGGGGAAGCCTTGTGGTCCAACAGGAGAGAGAAAGGGTAAGGAAACAAGACTCAGGCAGCAGTTCAGGTCTTATCCTCACATTTCTGTGGGACAGATCACTCAACTCTCCCTCCTACTGCCCTTCCCTAGCTGCTTTGCTCTCCTTCCGTTCCTAGGGACAGAATCCTTAGGAAGGGTCAGGAGTATGGTCTCAAGTTCGGGATGTAGGCAATGAATAGGGAGAACCACCAAAAATGTTTTTTGTGAGCATCCTTAACACCCTTAACAACGCCCGTACCTGAGTGAGCAGATCCTTGTTTAGAAACCCCAGAAGAGGCCTGTAAACATTTGTTCCCCAGAGTTTCCAGAAAGAATGTTTGTAAGTGCTGTCATGGCAACAGTTTCAACCAATGAGAAGTAAAGTCCAAATGTTTCTGCCTTTTCAGATCTGCCAAGAGGGGGAAATGGGAGATGGCTGAGTGAAAGAGAGGAATCTGTCACAGTAAAATCAGACCTCAATGACATGAGGAAACTGCAGATTCCATACCCAGTTTCTACCAGAAACTGGAGTTGGGCTTGTAGCTCTGTGCTGGGAGGAATGACTGCTATGTACTGGGACCCTGACACTCTGCCAGTCACTGTGTGAAGGCCTCAGTATTTATTAGGTCACTGACTCCTCACAATAGCACCATGAGTTAGGTATTAATATTTTCACTTGAAGCTGAACAGACTAAGCACAGAGAATATTAAATAAGTTTCCCAAAACTCAAACCCAGAGTCATCCAACCTCATAGAGTCTTTATTTATTTATTCCCAAATGCTTAATTGGACTTCCCTGTGCGCTTGATTGTTTTCAAAGATGTCTTTTATGAATCAAGGATGAAAGTAAATTAGAATGATTATTCTCATAGACTCAGGAACAATTTATGTACCATTCCTCTTCAGTTCCTCACCTATGAAATGGCTTTCAGCAAACTGCCTCTTGATTCGAGTTTCACTATATTAACAATGCCCATAGGTTAGGCCTTTTTTTTTATGAGAATCAAAACAGATAATTCATGTGATGACTGACAATAGCACTGTGTATATATCATCAGCTCTCTCTATAATGGTTAGGTATTATTTCTAGTAGAAGTAGAAATAGTATAGTTCTTTCATTTTATTTTTAAAGATTTAATTTATGCATACAAGAACTGGGGTGTAAGCCAGAGGTGGGGGGGAGGGCTGAGAGTATTCCCCAGAGACAATAGGGAGCAAAACAGATGAATTGACTAATATACGCTGCTGAGGGAAGCAGTGGTGGAGGCAAGAGAGGTCTGCTGTACCATGTGTGTCCACTGGTGGCGCAGCGGGTTAAGCACAGCACTAAGAAGTTAAAGCCACTTCAGCATGAGTTCGATCCCAGCCTGCCCCGGAGCTGACCCAGATGGCACAGCACACCTCTCCTGACCCTCCCGCTGCTCCCCTCAGCAGTGTACTTCATCAGTCGGCCTGTTCTGCTCCCCACTCTGTCTCTGGTGAAGCCTCTCGCCGCCTCTGTACCTCTGGCTTGTACCCCAGTTCTGTATGCATAAATAAATAAATCTTTAACCAAAAAAAAAAAAAACATGAGTCATCACACTCAATGATGAAGAGACTAACCACAGCAGACAGAATCAAAACGTAAAAAATTCAGAAAGAAACCCCCACCCCAGGCTGGAAGAATTTGCCAGAACAGTAGGGAAGTGTGTCTTGAGCTCTTACTGGTTACCCCAATATTCAGCAGCCAACCCAGGAGGAGGATTCGTGTGAAAATGTCGTGGGGCAGAGCGCAGGCTCCAGATCCACTGAACCTATTTATCATGATGGCCCCGAAGGCTTCAGTTCTGTTCTCCCGCCTAACTCCCACACAGCCCAGGCTCTGAACCTTGTCATCACAGCAGGTACTGATCCACAGCCCGTCCGTGTCATGTTTTTCTGGGCAGGGGCAGGGGGAGCCCCTGGCAGGGAGGCAGGCATGGGATTCTTAATTGCCCAGAGGAGAACGGCATGCAGACAAGCCAAGAGAAACTCCTGGTGGGCAAAATGCAGTGGTGGGGGGAGCCAGGAGAGATTTCCCAGCCGATTAGAAAAGCTCCTTCTTTGAAGCAAGAACTTAAACTCCTGAGGCCAGAACTTTACCTCCTACCCCCGGCCAAGCCCCTCACTGAAGCGACAAATTCTGGCCCCGGGCTCTGCACTGTAAGAGGCCTTTTGAACTCTCAGGCAGCACCGAGGACAAGTTCTTCCAAAGGGCGCCCTAGTGGCTGCTCCGGCTCTTCGCGGTGCAGCGAGTGTGGCGAGGTGGCCCGGAGCGGAGGAGGCAGGAGAATCGCGGCCGCCCGCGGAGGGTGGACAGACCCCGCGACGGCCCGGCCCGCGCGGCCCTGCTGCCCGGGGCGGGAAAGACACCCCCGGAGCCCACAACTCCGCCCCTCCACGCGCCACCAGCCCCCGGGCGCCCAGCCGGGCTTCCTGCGCCCGCCGCCGCGAGGCGCCCGCGTTCACCTGACAGAGGAGGAGCTGCCCGACGCCTGCGGCACGCGTGGCTCTGGGCCCCCGCCCAGCGCGAAGCCTCCCCACGGCCGCGGGAGTGCGTCCGTCGCCCGGGGAGACGCAGGGCGGGCAGCCTGCCCTGGGCCAAAACTGCCCTCCCCACTATGGCCTGCGGGGACGCAGACGACAGGCCCCTCCCGGCCTTTGGTGGTGGGGGCAACTGTGTTTCCAGGAGTAGCGCCAGCAGGGCACAGAGCAGGTTCTCTAAGATCCGGGGGACGGGAAAAGGAGGGGTCCTGGAACCCTTGGTGGCTTTTTCGGGATTTTAATGATCTTTCTGCATCTTTTGTCGTGAGGCAAGGCCCGCGGCGAAGCTTCACTCTTTCTGGGCTCTCTGGCTTCTCCCGTGGTCTCTCCGCTGGTTTCGAATGCAATCAGCCTCGGGGGTCCCCCGGTGCGGAGCACCCTTATATGCCCAGCCCCCAGGCTCAGGTGCACCCAATCATGCCCTCCTATTCCACGCTCTAGGTGACCAGAGGTGTCAATCATTGGTGCTAATAGCAAAAGGGCAGAAAAACCAGATTACTTTCCTTTTCCCTAAGTGCCAGGCGCGGTGCTTACTATCGACAGTTGCTTGGGAGACCGGAAAGATGGCGCTGTGACCCTTTTCTGAATTGAGGCTAACTAGAGAGTCCAGTAGGGAAGGGAAAACAAGGAAGTGAGACCAGAGCTAAAGCCTGGGCCTTGAATGGTAATCTGCACCACCATGGTCCCTTCAGTCCTTTTTACTTCCTCTCAGCTTCTGCCTGTCTGCCCGTTAACATGCTCAAGCTCACCCTGTCATCCCCTTACCTTAAATCAAGTTCAGGTGCACAGATGAGCCAAAGGCGAACCCAGGATCTGAACTTCACTGCCAGTGATGTGCCTCACCTTGAGAAATTAAAGAAACCATTCCTTGATGGGGCAAATGGAAACTTGGGATGTTGCACCTACCTGACTTTCACATCAGGAGGCCTTACCACCTTGGGGGTAAGTGACCTTAGGCTAGTCACTCATTGCTGAGGAGAGCATGTGTTGTGAAGTTGTTTGTGACTGCACGGGTTGTAGTTGTGAGCATACATCTCCAGTGGAAATCCCCTGTATTTATGATCCCAAAGAACTGCAATTATTATTTTCAGGTAGTGCAATGTTTATTTTCAGCAAAAGGAGAGAGAAAGTACATGAGATCCAGCCCCTTGCAATGTGTTGGTGCTCACGGCTGACAGATCCAGTCCACACTGAATGTGGGCAGCACAGTTGCACGTATCCTACTTCATGGGACAGTAGAAATACCCTAACCCTGACCCCATGGCATCTGATATCCAGAAAGTTGAGGATAGGCCTGAAGACCATATAATCCTGCAGAGCTAAACAGTTACAAGAGAAATTTGCACAATCCCTACAGACAGAACAGAATGTGTGTACTGGCCGTGCTGTGAGCTCTTCATGTGCAATGAAATTTGTGAGCATATCGGCACTTCCTTTATCAAGAACAAAGGGACATATGTTCCTGGGGACATATGGGAGGGGATCCAGCTACACCTGAACCCTTTCCACATAGCTATGAACCATTTTTCTTAGAAGACTGCAAAAACATTATAATCAATTATGATGTTGACATTTGATAACCAATTAAAGGACGTAAAACTTCCTTTGCTTATATAACCACAGCTGGTCTTGTCAACATCCCAAAGAACAGGAAAGCTATGTGCTATTCTCATTTCCAAATGAAGAAAAAATTTCAAGGAGATTTCCAAATCTACCCAAACCCCTCTGTAAATGAGTGGTATAATTCCTTAGTGTTACAATTCTGGTCAGTTAGATATGCATTTAAAATCTGTCAACTAGCATATTTTATTTGAGGCTTAAAAGATTTGAGACTAAGCTTGCTATCTCTGAAAATGCTGATTAGGTCTTACTGGCAATTACAAATACGAGGAAACATTTGAAGTGCCTTTGCATCAGACCTTTTATAAAAAGCATTTTATAAATGTAGTGTTATTTCTGTATTCCAATTATGGAACACATTGATTGGAATTAAGGTTCAATTGCAAACTTCATTCTTCAGTATTATTTATAGAAAAATGAAAAGAACTAGTTTTAAAGATAGACAATTACCAATATGGGCATGTTCCATTGAAATGCCATAAAACAAGTTAAGCTTATGACCTTATAAACTAATTATATAACTATGCATCTCATTACTTGTTGTTTAATATGCTATTTCAATACTTATATCCTGAACCAAACATAGTGCATTATCACCAGTTTAACAAATGTGAGTATTGTACCTATGTGTATAAAGCTCTGTGCTCACTATTTCAGGAACACAAATATTAAGCAAACATGGATTTCCCCTTTCAAGTAGCTTTTTAGGATCTTTACTCTAAGAGAGATGAGACATGGGAAACATTATTAGAATATCAGAATACAGTGCAGAAAGATAGATACTAAGAAAACTCCATAGAAAACTAACACGGGGGGTTAGATAAAGAATAGGTACCTGTACTAAGGAGATAAGGCTGTAAAGAAACATTGTGCCACTCGAAGTAAATAAAGTCCACGTTCACAAATGAGCCAAAGGTGACCCAGCATCTGAACTTGAGTGAAAAAAGAACTAGGAGTAGGAAGAAGGGGAATTGTTCCCATATACTCCTGAATAACTGTAGCCCCGCACGTTTCTTGATAATCACTCTGTTACTCTTCACGGTTTCTCAGTCTCAGCACTATTGACATTTGGGCCCACTAAGACTGTCATGAGGGCTGTCCTGGGCCTTACAGGATGTTTAGAAGCATTGCTGGCCTCTCTCCACTAAAGGTCAGCAGCACCTCCCCAACTACTCCTGTTGCCACAGTGAAAAACCAACTCCAAGTATTTAAAATCTACCCTAGGGGCAAACTTAACCTGGTTGAGACCTACTGCCTTCAGTCCTCTGCCCAGCAGCCAAGCACATGTCACCAATGGCCACCCCACTTTCCTGCTTCCTACCCTGCAGACACCCAGAGCCTTCCTGTGTACCCCAAGGGTGTGGGGAGACTTGCCAGGTCCTTCAGTTTTGGGCACTGACTGTGTCTCCAGTCCCTTTACCCCCTCCTTGCTGCCTCTTTGCCCTAGTTCTGCACAATTGCATATAGCTTTTCCTCACAGAGCCATGCTTAGTTTGCAGACTTTCTGTGTAATGTGCCCCCCACCCTGCTTTATTTCCTAGATCCAATGCAACCTTCAAGATGGCTCAATAAAGGAATCACCTGGTAATGTACCCTAAATCCTTCCCCTTTTCCCCAATGTAATGCCGGTGAAGGCCCACCTCTGTGCTCCCATGCGCCTTCTTTAAACTTCTGTCACAGACCCCTCCACCAGATCCTGTAGTTGTCTGCCACGCCCACTGTGAGCACCTCAAGGGCAGGGCTGTCTTATTCAGGAGGCATAGTGCCTGGCATTTCCTCAGCAGCAGCGTTTATGGATTTGCATCACACAGAGCAGTTTAAAAGAACTCTAGGTTGTGAGTCAAAACACCAGAATTGCAGTCCCAGTTCTGCCACTAGCTGGCTAAATAATCACTTTCCATCCCTGAAACTGTTTACTCCTCTAAAGATTAAGGATTTTACTGTCTAATGGCCCTTCTAGTTGGAATTGTTTATTCTCAAATGTTCTTTTTTCATACATATTCCACTAAAAGGTGTTTCCTGAAGGGCAGGACCATCCTCTTTCTCCCCCTCTTAATGTGCATGACTTCCTCTAACCTCTTTCAAAATCCTTTCCTACTGACTATATCAAATGGCCACTGAAGTAACTATAGCAAACTGGTATACTTGCAAACAGGAACCATTCTTTCAAATGAGTACCATAAAGGTAAACAGTATGTGTCAGATATCACGTTATGCAAGAGAGAATATTTATATATTTTTTTAAGATTTATTTATTTATACACACAGAACTGGGGTACAGGCCAGAGGTGCAGGGGCAGTGAGAGGATTCAGCAGAGACAGATTGGGGAACAGAACAGACAGATCGACCAAGTACACTGCTGAGGGGAGCAGCGGGCAGGTCAGGAGAGGTCGACTGCACCATGCGAGTCACCCCCAGGGCGAGGGATCAAACTCCCACTGAAGAGGCTGTGGCTCGCTTACAGAACTGCGCTTTAACCTGTTGCACCACCAGGGAGGGCCGAGAATATTTATATTTCACATATGGAAACCCTTCAAGGTAGTGTGGCAATGAGGAAGGTGCTAGACAAGGGAATACAGCAAGTCACTTCAATGAATACCTTATTTGGATCTTTGAAGCTTTGTGAATATGGCATCTATTTGAAAAAATAAATAGAATAAAACCTAAGGAATGGCATTGTTCCCCAGTCATTTCAACTGGTGCGTAAGTGACCAAATGGCCTCCCTGCTGATGCAAGGGTTAAAGTCTCAGCGCTATCAAGCCACTGCAGCCTGAGTTCGATCTCAGCCAGGGAGCTGACCCATGGTGCAGCAGACCTCAACTGTCTCATCAGCTGCTCTCCTCAGCACTGTATCTCAGTATCTCAGCCTGTTCTCCCTACTCTGTCTCCAGTGAATCCTCTCAACCCCAGCACCTCTAGCCTACACTCCAGGTCTTATATGCATAAATAAATAAAAATAAATCTTAAAAAAAAAGAGTAAATGACCAAGGACCCAAGGTCAATGATTGAACCACACCTGTCAGAGCTGCTGTAAGAAAACTTTTCTGGCTAATAGCATTTGCAAAAAAAAAAAAGAAAAGAAAGAAAAATTCTGGCTACAAAGCATCACTATTATCTAGCTTCAGAATTTGGTTCACTTCTCAGGAGTTGCATAGAAAGATAAGGCTAATGTTCAGAGAAACTGCCACAAATAGGGAACGGAATAATTTGAGCCCTAATGCTGAACCTGATTTCCACCAGTCACTCTGTAGTCCTTCACTATACAGCCCTGCCATTCATCAGAGATCAACTTAGTAGATGACCCCCACCTAGAGGCAAAGTAAAGAAATACCAGACCTAAAAGTTAATTGATTTAGTGAAGTCAGTTCATCCTCTCTACCCAAGGCTCCGTAGCTGCGCCACCTGCCTTCCCTTTTCATTTTAGTATAGTTCTTGTGGAGCCCTAAATAGACTGCAGATTGCAGTAAGTTTATCATCCTGACCATGGCATTCCTTGCAGTTTCATCTTCAAGGTGGCACAATATGAAGTATTACTCGTAAGTCTCGAACTGTCTCCTTCCTCCCAAGTTGTACTGAAAGGTCAACTGAAACCACAGTGGAGAGGTGATGCAGGTCATCAGCAGATCAGATGTTACATCAGATGTTACATTGGATAAAAGATGAGATGAATAGCAATTTCACTTTCTCACCCATAAGTCCTTTGGTCACCTAGGGTGTACATACATGCAACATCACCATCATTACAATTTGTATACATTTTCAGGCTTCATTTATGTGGTCATCTTTAGTGCTGAACATGCAACTCTACTTCACCTTAATATTATACTCACTTTAATAAGCATGATTATTGTTATTGCTCTACAATATAAGAAAAATCGCCACTTAAGCAAATAGTATGTTTAGATACCACACAGAATGCATGAAGGTTGAAGTTGTAATCTGATTGTTTTTTTACATTTTAAAAGGACAGTTTTATTAGGAAAAGGAAAAAAAGAGAGGTACCTGCACAGCCACAGGTGGGCAGGGGAGCTGCTACTCCTGTTTTGCAAAGGGGAAAGTTTGGTGAAAAAGATGTTATGTTTTAAAAGCATCCTGATTTGAATTTTAGACACTGGTAAGACTTCTTTTCCTAGTCCCAGAAAAGGAACTAGGAAAAGAAGTACCACCTTTTTCTAGTATTTCCCCAGTGATCTCTGAAAAAACAATGTTTTCCAATATATTACCTGTTAAAGTAGCAAATATCATTTATGACATATTAGGTGCACAGTGACAGGCTTCAATTGCCTTTTCTTTTAAGGCAATGAATCTTACACTAGGTAGATTTCTTGATCAAGTGTAATATCATTTTCCAAAAATAAACAGAACTTTGAATTTATTTTTCCAATTTATTTTTATTAAGCACTACATAATACATTTGCCATACTACCTATTGTAGTGCAGAATTTACTAGTAAGGGTAGATGTGCATAAGTTATTTTTCATCAATCAGGAAACTGCTTCTTTAATCAATGTTCTCCAAGCCCTGAAAAACAGTTTAAAAGGGAAAATGTGAGAATTCTGTTCCCATCAAAGATGTACGTGTACTTTAATCCTCAGTGTCCCTGAATGGCATTCTCAGTTATAAAAGAAAGTACTTTCACATCCCTCATTTCTCTAACTTCAGCAATACACTAGATTAAGTTTTATAATCACTAAAGTAAAAAGAATAATCTATATTGATTTCCAGTTTTCATGTTCTAACAGCAACAAACATATCACTTTAATGCACCCTCAGAGAGAGGACAATAAAACTGTTTTATAAAATAAAGCCAGCATGAGGAATATACTGTTTGCTCTCACTCTGCTTTTTTACAGATGAAGAAATGAAGACTGAGAGCAGTTACAAGTCTCTTGCTGAAGTCAGTAAGTAGCAGAGTCAGCACTCAAGATAGGGACTCCCCCTACCAACTCCAGAAAACATGACACTATTTCAAAGAACCATCTACTTTATACCCAAAAACTGCAGAAGCTATAAATTAAAAGCTTAATCAGTGGTAACATTTCTTCCAGGTGTTAAACAGTACAGGTATTTTGTTTACTATCAAAAAAATCGCCTATTTGAGAAATTAAAATTGCACAATCCTAATTCATTAGAAATGTGCATTTTATCCCATGTGCTAGGTGATAATGACCATAACTGTTTGTTCATATTTTGAAAACTACTTTTGGAAATGAGCCGATATCTACCATCACATTAAAATATCAAATAGCTCTATACTGAGAAGCAAGTGACCTAGGTCAAGTCTATATAGGGCTATTTAATCACTTGGACCCTCTGTTTTCTCACCTATAAAATGGAATTAGTATTTACCTAGGTTTACCAAGAAGAATAAATGAACAGGAGAAAGTATAAAAAAATTTTAAAAGAAGGAGTATGAACTACAAGAGATAATATACTGTTAAGTTAAGCCATATGAAAATGCTAATAACTAGCCATTTTGGAATTGTAAAAATGGCAACTGTGATAAAATATAAATTATAGTAATTCTTTACATAAGGTATTGGTGCAAGAACAGAAGAGCAGTCGTGAAACAGACTTGTGTATGTATGGAAATTGAGTTTACTAGAGTGCTGTTTCAAATAAAAAATGGACTCTTCTATAAATGACTAATTGAGAGAGCTGGCTACCTCTTGTAGAAAATAAAGTTATAAACTTGCTTCTCGTTATCCCCCAAAATAACATGTACATGAATCAAAGTACTAAATTAAAAAAAAAAGAGGGAGAACAAGAAATTGTAAGTAAGGAAATCCCTTTTAAAGCAAGACATAGAACCCAAAATCCAGATCAATAAAATATGATAAACTGAAATTCAAAATTGAAAAAAAAAAACATCATGAAAGACAGATTGGGAAAAATAAAGTTGCCACATATAAAAGACATTCAATATCCATAATGTATAAAGAACTACAAATCAAAAAGGCAAAATAGAAAAAGTAAAGAGTACAGGCCAACAACCCACAGAATAAGAAATACAAATGATCATGAAATATGCAAAAGGCTGTATGTACCACCTCCCTAGTAGACAAGAAACGCCAAACCAAGCTAGCACCTTGAGACCTGGTACAAAGGTAACAGAACCCACCGTGGAAAGAGCGAGCTCCAGAGCCCTCTTACCTTCGACACATAGTACCGGTTAACTCCGGAGATGCGTCTGTCTCTTTCCAGCATCTTCCACTGATATGAATAATAGGCAACCCTTTTTTCCTATAGTGAAAAGAAATAATCACTGCAGCTTATCGTGAATAACCCACAAGAAGGATGCTAGAACGTTTATAAGTGACACTCTAGGAAAGTGGAAACACTACAAGAATAAAAACCAAATTAAAAAATTTAAGACTTGAATCCCAAGTAGAATCAGACCAGTAAACTTCAGATTAATAAGGAAACCATGAGTTCTTATACTTCCAGCACCACTATCTTGTTCTCACCTTTTAAAAACTGTTTTAAAAGACTTGTGTATTTGGCCTTTGGGGATCTTAATGACTAGAAACAGCGATAGTTCACACATGAAGGCCAATCACAAAACTAGAAAGCAACTAAGTTTATATTTTGTACTTAACGATGATGCAAAGGACTGGGGGGGGGGGGAGAATGACAGTGGTGTGAAAAACGGGATCCTGCGGTAAATGCCTAAAGGTGTGCAAGAGAAGGGAGTGGGCTGGGGAGAGCAGCCAGGGAGAATGTCGGGGAAACCCTAACGAAGTAAAGAACGGGAACCTACCAAGAAGTGGATGGGAGAAAGGAAAATCCGGCAAGAAAGGGGATTAACAGTCGCGGGCAGTGGGGACAAGAGAACTGGCGCCTCTCCTCCGCCCAGGCGGTGGATCAGCCTCTTCTCAGCACCTAGCTCTGCACCCCGGGAACCTCCATTCTGCTCTCTGGCCCCCTCTCCTCCGCCCCAGCAACTAGCTGTTTCTAGCCCGAGCGCACTGTTGTTTTCCTTGGCCTTCGTTCCGCCAGCTTTTAGGTCACAGGAAGAAAGGCGAGGGCTGAGTCTGGCACCTCGGAGAGGCTGCGAGCCTAACGGTCCCCCCAGCCCAGCACCGCCCCCCCGCCGACTCCGAGGCCGGGCAGAAGCCGCCACCTCACCTTGCCCCCATTAGAGAACCGATGGATGTAAGCAGTGGCCACTCCCGGGATGAACAAGCACGCGCCCATCACGGCGACCCCGGGGAGGATCTCGAACCACATCGCAACTCCGCTGCCTCGGACAAATGCCGGTGCCGACGCCTGAAAGGTGACCGGGCTCCGGTTCCTTCCGGGGAGGCTGCGCGGCGGCCGGCGAAAAGGGCGGTCCCACGCACGTCTCGGGAGGAAGCTACGGGGCCCGGCAGGGCTCAGAAGTGGCGCGCCCTTTCGCTCTCGCACACGCCTGCGCTGCGCTCTTCTTTCCGCTCCGGCTTTTGCTCCAACTCGCGGCCTAGCCGGCGCAGGGCATCCGGAGAGCCGACGCAGCCCCGTTCGAGCAAGCACCACACTGCGGTTCCGGAGCTCCGAACCCGAATATGGCAGAGCAGCTTTCTCCAGGAAAGTCCGCAGACCAGGTATGCACCTTCCTCTTCAAAAAGCCTGGGCGGAAAGGGGCGGCGGGCCGCAGAAAGCGCCCGGTCTGCGAGCCAGAGCCCGGAGACAGCAGCAGCAGCAGCGACGAAGGCAACACCGTAGTTCGCCCGGAGAAGAAGCGGGTGATCCACAACCCAATGATACAGAAGACCCGTGGCAGTGGTAAACAGAAGACGGATTATGGTGACTTGAGTAGCGAGGAGGAGCAGGAGCCCGAGAGTCTTGGCGTAGTCTACAAGTCCACTCGCTCCGCCAAACCCGTGGGGCCAGAGGACATGGGAGCGACTGCTGTGTATGAGCTAGACACAGAAAAGGAACGTGATGCACAAGCCATTTTTGAGCGCAGCCAGAAGATCCAGGAGGAGCTGAGGGGCAAGGAAGATGACAAGATTTATCGGGGAATAAATAATTACCAAAAGTACATGAAGCCCAAGGATACATCTATGGGCAATGCGTCTTCTGGAATGGTGAGGAAGGGCCCCATCCGTGCTCCGGAGCATCTACGTGCAACCGTGCGCTGGGATTACCAGCCCGACATTTGCAAGGACTACAAGGAGACAGGCTTTTGTGGCTTCGGTGACAGCTGCAAATTCCTCCATGACCGTTCAGATTACAAGCATGGGTGGCAGATCGAACGTGAGCTTGATGAGGGTCGCTATGGCGTCTATGAGGATGAAAACTATGAAGTGGGAAGCGATGATGAGGAAATACCATTCAAGTGTTTCATCTGTCGCCAGACCTTCCAAAACCCAGTTGTCACCAAGTGCAGGCATTATTTCTGCGAGAGCTGTGCGCTGCAGCATTTCCGTACCACCCCTCGCTGCTATGTCTGTGACCAGCAGACCAATGGCGTCTTCAATCCAGCGAAAGAATTGATTGCTAAACTGGAGAAGCATCGAGCCACAGAAGAGGGTGGTGCTTCTGATTTCCCAGAAGACCCCGATGAGGGTCCAATTCCTATTACTTAGGTTTCCCATAATTCTTATCTCATAATAAATATTTTGTTGTTTTAGAAATCTTACTTGGTGTCTTTCTTTTCTAGAGGAAGTGACAGTTGAATAAGAGGGTAGTGAAGTAGGGCTCAGGATGGAGGCTTATAAAGCATCAAGGTAGGTATAATCTGGGTTTTTATCTAGTAGAAATACTGCTTGTACCTAATATGTACTTTCAGAATTCTCTGGCATATTCCTGGAATGGCAGAAGTTCAAAAAAAGGACTGCAATTTGCTTGAAGTAACCAGAGCTGACATGAGAGCAATAATTGAATCTATTTCATATATCATATTCTTGACTGGCTTAAAAGTTTGCAGAAGTAATTTCATACATTATCTCTGTTGGGGAGCCTGTAACACTTAAAAATACACCCCAGCCAAGGGTGGGGGGAGAGTTGGGATCAGTACCTAGCAGCTCAAGGGGGATGTGTTGCTTTCTCTGTAGCACCACTTCTGTGGCTGATGTAAATGGTCTGTGTTTATACTGTCTCGTGTGAAAGCCACTAGCTTCAGGTGGCTGTTGCATGCACATTGAAGTGTGACTGGTGGCCAAGGTATTGGAAATCACAGTTATAGAGCAAATCTGTAAACTGGCAGAGGGCAAAAACCTATTTTATAACCCACTGTCAGAAACTCTCTTGAGTTCTCACAGACGGATAGAGTTGATGATGCCTATTAATGTTAACCTAGGTCCCATTCTTCTCAACTGGCTTGTGAACTCTCTAGTGATTATCCCAGTGCTTGGCCTATAAAATAAGCACTTAACAAATAAACCTAGAAAGGCTTCAAACAGGAGGTTGGGGCTAGAACCTTGGATACAAGCTGAGGAACTTTGTCTAGGTAATGGGGAGACAGCAGAGATTTTGGGAGGAAACATTTTTTTTAATGTTACTGTGCAGGTTAGTAGATAGATTCATAGGTCACTTTGGCCAATTATTGGTGCAGTTTTATTGACCTGATTTGAATTTGGGTTGATCCCAGGAAACTGACAAAAATAAACTGTGGGTTAGAGTATTTTTTATTCATTAATCCACTTAAAGATAATCTTTGAGCGGCTACTCTGTCAGGCACTGTACTTGGCATAGCAGGTATCAGTGAACAAGACAGACACAGCTCCTGTCCTTAAGGAACTGGACATCAGTGACAAATGTGATGAGTGCAAATTAAAAATTGCACTGACTTGATCTCAGGATTAACCGAATGCCAGCCATGGAGAAGATGAGAGAGAAACTCATATGATGTGACTATATATTCTGTAACAAAATGTCAAGCACAGTGAGGATACACAAGCAGCCTGCTGGAAAAGGGGCATAAGGCAGCGTCACAAAGGAAACAGCATTTAAGAGATAAGACAAAGAAACAACAGGAACAGGGAATGGGATGCTGTACAGGCAGATGTGATAACTAGGAGTGAACACTGCCATAGGCTGCAAAGGAAAAGAGTGTGTAAAAACTCAAGGAAATATGGCTTTGAGTAGCAAAAGAATCATAAAAAATGGTTCCTAGATACACTATTCCTGAGAATTCATACTAGAAAGTGACTCAAAAATAGGATAAAACTGAGAGAAGAATCTATGAGAAAACAAGCTGAAAGAGAAAGAGGCAGCTGATGTTCTAGAAGACAGCAAGGGCTGAGAAGGGATGGGATAGTATAACCTTTTTTAAGGTTTATTGATTTATGTATACAGAACTGGGGTACAGGCCAGAGGTGCAGGGGCGGTGAGAGGATTCAACAGAGACAGAGTGGGGAGCAGAACAGGCAGACTGAGGAAGTACACTGCTGAGGGAAGCAGTGGGTGAGACAGAAGTCTGCCACTACATGCAGCCAGGGATGGAACTCAATGTTGCAGTAGCTGCAATAGCTACACTTTAACCCGTTGTGCCACCAGGGAGGGCCAGAATAAAGTATTTTTAAAGTCAATTATTTTGTATCACCCTGAATTACATGGCGCAGTTTCATTTCATAGGTGAAAACTAGCTAGTTTACTTACAAATTTAAAAAAAGAAATAAGGTAAGAGGTAATTTTGTAAGCAAGGTAAGATTGCAGTTGGACAGAGTTAACCTAGCCTGAGCAATTATAGGAGGCTCCCCTTGAAAATGACCCATAAAATGAGACATGAAAGGGAGAAGGAGAATCCAGGCAGAGGAAAAGTACATACTAAGGACCTGAGCTGAGAGCTCGCCTTTAGCTAAGAATTCAAAGCAGTTCAGGGTGACTGGAAGAAAAAGATAGTGGCCAGGGCCAAACAGCAGACACCTTGCAAGTAAGTCCTGGTTAGGGCTTTAGCTGAAGGGCAAGGGGATGCCATCAAAGAGTTTTAAGAAAGGAAGTGAGATGATCAGCTGTTAATATGAAGATCATTCTGCAGTGTAGGAAACAGATGGTAGACTGGGTGAGACTGGAGGCCACAGACATTCATTTAATAGCTTCTGAGAACCCACTATGTGCCAGGCATTCATTTAAGAAGTGAAGCTATATAACTATCTAAATGTGTATTAACTGAATATAAACGGTAGTGGATGGGGAGGAAGGTTAAAGAAATGAAACTGAAACTAGCTTACAATCATAACAAAGACAAGTGGCTGGTGTGATAAGAAGTAGTGGAGTAAAAGCACTAAAAACTCCATTATTGTTTGGAAGAGTGATGTAGTTATTCACTTTAAGAAAAACTAAACATGCATGTTGAAATTGTAAATCAATAATAAAAAGACTGTAAAAACAAAAGCATACATCTAAAATCCAAAAAAAAAAAAACCCTTAAATAGCCAAATGAACTAATGAGAAAATTTTAGAGGAAACTATGAAAAATTTAAAACTGAATGACATTAAAACAATTGTAAGATGCACCCAAAACAGAATCATGAAGACAATTCCTAGTGTTAATTGCACTTTTAAAAAGTATTTCAAATGAATGCATAAAGTATTCAATTCATGAAGCTAAAGAAGAGCAGAATAAAACCAAAGAAGATAAAGGGGGGAAATGAGAAGTTCAAAAATTAATAAAACAAAACAAACACAAAAGTTGGAGATAATCAACAAAACTGAAAGCTGGTTCTTTAGACTCTCCTTGGTGGTGCAACAGGTTAAAGTGCAGCATTATGAAGTTATCCACAGCCATTACAACACAAGTTTGATCCCCAGCAGGGAGGTGACCACATGGCGTGGCAGACCTCTCCTGACTGGCCTACTGCTCCCCTCAGCAGTGTATTTCATTAGATCTGCCTGTTCTGCTCTCCACTCTGTCTCCGGTGAATCCTCCCACCCACTGCACCTCTGGCCTGCACCCCATTTCTTGTATGCATAAACAAATCTTCAAAAAAAAGATAACAAAAGTTGGTTCTTTGAAAAGACTAATAGAACAGACATAACTCTTCAAAATTGATCTATTAAGATCAAAGGCATACATAAATAATATTGGTGAAAGACACAACTGCAATTCAATTTAAATTTAAAGCCATACAGAACACTTTGGAAACATGGCAGAAATGAATATGTTTTCATCTGCACAAATCTCTGAACTATCACTAAAAATGAGAATAGATAATTACAAAATATGTGGACCCACAAATACATAAAACTTGCTTAGCTGAATGGAAGAATAATAAAACTAAGGACAGGCAGGGGATGGGAGAGGATCAGCAGTAATTTATACTGCAAAACTCATAAAAGTTTTGAAACTTGAAGGCATCAGCATAAACAATATGTTATGTTTTGTGGCACTGTAACATTCTAAGAAAAGATCTGTAATTCCTATCATACTCTGAAGTACTGTTAATACTGCTGTTGTCTGCTGCCAATGTTCATAATTAAAGGTAATGTGAAATTTTATGTAATGGTTAGTGAAAATAAGTGTGCAATTTTTTCCCTTCCAAGTTCACAAGTTCAATCTATGCACACCTACCACCAGCAATTCCAAAACAATACTTGCATGAAGAGGCCCTCCCTGGTGGCGCAGCGGGTTAAAGCACAGCACTAAGAAGCTTAAGCCACTTCCGCATGAGTTCGATCCCCGCCTGCCCCAGAGGAGATCCACATGGCGTGGCAGACCTCTCCTGACCCGCCCACTGCTCCCCTCAGCAGTGGACTTCGTTTATCTGCCTGTTCTGCTCCCTGCTCTGTCTCTGGTGAATCCTCTCACCCTCCACATCTCTGGCCTGTACCCCAGTTCTGTATGAGTAAATAAATATTAAAAAAAAAATACTTGCATGAAGAAACAGGCATAAGAATAGCAACATTATGTAACAGGCAATAATTGAAAACAACCAAATGCTCAAAAACAATAGAATGTCATCCAGTAGAGAGGAATCTAAGAAAGGAAAAGCAAGTTCTCAGGATAACATCTGTGTAACAGGCCTAAAGAGCAACCAATCCTTGGAAGAATTAACATTGTTAAAATGGCCATTTTAGGGCCTTCCTGGTGGCACTGGGGTAAAAGTCTCAGTGCTAGCAAGCTATTGCCAGCCTCTGAGGCATAAGTTTGATCCCTTGCCAGGGAGCTGAACCACAGGGTGTATCAGACCTCTCCTATCTCACTAACTGCTCCCCTCAGCAGTGTATTACAGTAGATCTACTTCTACTCCCCACTCTGTCTCTAGTGAATCCTCTCATGTTCCATACCTCTAGCCTACACCCCAGTATGCATAAATAAATAAAAATAAATCTTTTTAAAAAATAGCCAGATTACCAAGGCTATATAAAATTTTAATTCAATTTAGAGGTTCAACAGCATTATTCAAAGAAATAGAATAAGCAATACTAAAATTCATATGGAACCATAAAAGACAATGAATAGCCAGAGCAATCCTGACAGAAAAAAGAGAAAGGTGGTGACACTCCAAGACTTCAAACTATATAAAGCTATAGTAATCAAAACAGTGTGGTACTAGAATAAAAACAGACATGCAGATCAGTGGAACAGAATTGAGAGCACAGTTAAACTACAACAAAGAAGCTAAGAATATACAATGGAGAAAGGAAAGTCTCTTCAACAAATGATGTTGGGAAAACTGGACAATCACATGCAAAAGAATGAAACTAGACCACTCCTTCACACCATATACAAAATTAACTCAAAATGGGTAAAAGACTTTGGATGTAGCATCTGAAACTGTAAAATACATAGAAGAAAGCATAAGCACAGTACTCCATCACATAGAGTTCACTAATGTCTTTATATTTCCAACAGCAAGAGAAACAAGAGACTATAAACTGGGACTACATGAAACTAAAATCTTCTGTACAGTGAAAGAAACTATCAGTAAAACAAAAGGACACTCTACTTAATGGAAGAAAATATTTGCACACCATACACCTGAGAAAGAACTGACGTTGAAGATCTACAAAGAACTGACGTTGAAGATCTACAAAGAACTTATACAACTAAACAAAAACAAAACAAACAACTCTATCAAATAAATGGGCAGAACGAAAAAGACACTTCTCCAAAGAAGACATGCAGATGGCCTCAGACCCGTGAAAAAATGTTCTTCATTTATCATCAGAGGAATGCAAATCAAAACCATAATGAGAGTCCATCCCACATCTGTGAGTATTATTTACTCAAAAAGACCAGAAACAGAGCCCTCCATGGTGGCCCAAGGGGTTAGAGCACAGCACTAGGAAGTTCTCCGCAGCCACTGCAGCACGAATTCGAATCCTAGCCTGGGAACTGGCCCACATGGCGTAGCAGACCTTTCCTGTCTCACCCACGGCTCCCCTCTGCAATGTACTTCAGTACATCTGCCTGTTCTGCTTCCCACTCTGTCTCTGATGAATCCTCTCCCCCCACACCTCTGGCCTGTACCCTGGTACTTGTATGCATACATAAACAAATCTTTTTAAAAATTTTTTTAAAAGGCCAGAAACAAAAAGTATTGTCAAGAACATGGCAGAAAAGGAGCCCTAGCACTCTGCTGGTGGGAATGTAGACTAGTCCAGCCCCTATGGAAAATAGTATAAAGGTTTCTCTAAATATGAAAAATAGATCTACCATATGACCCAGCAATTCTTCTCCTAGGAATCTACCCAAAGAATGCAAAAACACTAATTCAAAGGGATATTTATGTACTCCTGTATTCATTGCAGCACACTTTACAATAGCCAAGTTATGGAAACAACCTAATAAAAAAACACAACTCAATTAAAAAATAAGCACCCATGGGGAATACACTTAAAAGGAGAAAGCATATTGTTGGAGACCCTAAAGCATGAAGTGCTGAGAAAAGGAGAATGTCAGGGTCATGACTGGAAGACTGGCCAACATGGACTGGAAGACTGGCCTGTGTCCAGACCACGATGTCCTTGTATCAGCAAAGTTAAGCCTGAGAAACAGGCATGATTAGAAAGGGAGTAGAGTATACCTGATAACGCCAGGACCTTGGCAGTGAAAGCGCGCCTGACAAGGCTAAAGAGTAAGAGAATGATGCATTGTCTAGTAACTAACAAGGAGGGGAGGGGTAATTTGTATCAATAAAAATGAGTTTCACCAGGCACTCAAGACATTTGAGCCCAGAATGAGAGGCCTTGCATGCCCTGGGTCCCGTTTCTCTTAAACTCTATTATGTGTCTGTCAGTTCTTTGTTTCCAAGTTCTTTCAGTTCCTTTTCCTCAACCCTGTTCACCAGAGCTGGACTCTGGCAGCATACACGTATACAAAAAAAGTAAGTGCCCAAAGGCAGATGAATGAATTAGGATGTGGTATAAATACACTGTGGAATACTACTCAGCTATAAAAAATGACAAGCTATTGCAATTTGTAGCAACATGGATGGAACTGAGGGGGATAATGTTAAGTGAAATAAGTCAGGAGAAAGATAAATACCAGATGGTTTCACTCATAGGTGGCATACAGAGAAACAAAATAAATACAGATAAACCAAACCAATAGCAAACTCTATGACTGCAGAATTGAGGCTACCAGTGTGACAGAAAAGGGGAAGAGCAAATTGAGAAGGAACATAATGGACTATGGTAGAGGGCTGTATATGGGTGTCTGGATGGTGGGTATCGTATGATAACATGTATCTGAAGAATGTGATCCTATACCTCTGAATCATATACAGTGTAGTAAAAACATCTCAATTTAAAAAGTATTGCAATCAGTCCTTCCAGAAGAAGGGCATATGGCAAATGTCTCCAAATATAAAAAAATAACAAATAGATTACTTGATTTATTTGACATTATGGAGTAGATTTTACATCTCTGGAGGAGTTTGGCTGAAAAAAAAAAAAGTAACTTGTACAAGCAACCAAATCAATCAAACAAAATGACCAAAGTAATTATTAACTACAGAAAGACACACATTGTAGACTATGAAAAGAAGCATACTAATAGTGTGTCTCTATGTTATGAACAACATTTTACATAGTCATATTAATGTTAACACTGAATTATGATTTAGTGAAAAAATTTAAATGGGCTAAGGGGAAGATTATGCAAGAACAAGACTGCATTGTGAATAAGTCCTGTCAAAAGCATAAATGTTGTTTACTTGTGGTTTGTTAGTCTGCCATGACTTTCCATAATTAACTAACAGATGTAATTTGTGAGCTGGAACTCTTTTCTACAATAGATATGTTTACAACATCATTAAATTCTCCAAAACATGTTTTACAAGCTATTGGAACTTAAAAAAAAAAAAAGCTATTGGAGCTAATAGAGGCTTCAACACAGGGTGGTAAAGACAGGTTCTTTAGTAAAATATTGCAATGAGAGCCTTACCCCCTTTTACTGAATGTTGGAGAGGCACAGTAGTTTATATCACAAGACCCTCATAGCTTGTGATAAAGGACAAAGTAGAGGCAAATTTACTTACTTGGAAGCTTGCCTTCAAGGTGATTAGTTAGGCAATAAGTTTTCTTAATTAGTTCAGAGTCTTAAATTTTCTCTTGTTTGTTTTTAATTAGGATGGAGAAAAGCAATCATTAGCACAGCACAGCATATAAATGAACAGAATAGTTTAGGTCTAAAACAGTGTTTTCTCTCTGCCTAATACTTTTTTTTTCTCTTTTAATTGAGAGGGGGCAGAATAGACAAATAGTTGTATTCTACATTTCTTGTCTCAGATACTCTCTGACTCCAATCGTGTGCCCACATGTGTGTGCTTGGGGGGAGGTGGAGACGGAAAAGAACCCGGTAAAAAGTCAGCACATCATTCGCGTCTTCCTTTCTGCGAGAAACTGAATGGAGTAGGTGAAGGATTAGAGGGAATTAATTAGATAAGTAACCTTTGTTAAGTTAGGGGAGAAAACCAAAGTATCTTTTAAAATTTGTAGCTGAAAGACTCATTTGAAATTACTCATCTTAACATTGTCAAGGTGTAGCTTTTCTATTTTGAATAGCTTGTTCTTAGCTGATAACTAAATGATTTCATTTTTAAACGTTATTCATTATGCATGATTAGTTGAATAATAGTTATATTTGAAACAACCAAGAGGCAAAGGATGCCTAATGTCTAGGAGGAGAAAATGATGACTTAAAGTTATTGGGATATTGCCCGACAAGAAATTAGAAAAGCATTCATTTTGAATCATCCACTGAAACCTTAGTAGTTGTTTACCATATCTTAAGAAGAAATATTGCATATCTTTCTTGTTTTCTTATATATTCTTCTTTAATTCCCCCCCCCTTTTTTTTTAACATAGCTCTAAATTCCCCCAAATCGGAATTCCATCATTTCTCAGGAACCTCCCTGGTGGCACAACAGATTAAAAGCACAGCGCTATGCATGCTTAGTGAAATAAGCCCGAAAGAAAAAGAAAAATACCGGATGGTTTCAATCATAGAAGGAGCATAAAGGACCGGGGAGGGGGGAATAAATAATAATGAACAGCTATATACCAGCGACATTTTACGGGGGTGGAGTGGAGAAAGGGATCAAAAACGGGGCAGGGGTGGTGAACAGGACTATGGTGATGGCACACCAGTGAATTGGTGATGGGAAGCCAACGGGGAATACAAATGAGATGGAAAAGGGCACAAAATGATGTAAAAATCAACTATAATAATAATAATAAACAAATAAATAAATAAAGCACAGCACTATGAAGCTATCGCAGCCACGGCAGCATGAGTTAGAACCTTGGCCAGGGAGGTGACCCATATGGTGCGGCAGACCTCTCCTTTCTTACCTACTACTCCCCTCAGCACTGTATTTCAGTCAATCTGCCTGTTCTGCTCCCCACTCTGTCTCTGGTGAATTCTCTCACTGCTCCTGCACCTCTGATCTGTACCCCAGTTCTGTATGCATAAGTAAATAAATCTTTTAAAAAAATACATTCAGGACTTCTGGCCCTGAGCCAACTTTTTACCTTGAGGTTCTAATTACATCCTTAACATGGTTCCTGATCACTATAGGTGTCTTATATCAAATATATAAGTGTTACATAAAAAGATGCTGGTCTGAGATTCAATGTTATCTTAGATTTGATGAAATATAAATGCTCTATCATTTGGGGCAGTAACGTTCAAATTTTGCATTTTTTTAAATTTGGGGGACTGAACTTTATTAAAATACATACAATTTACACAAAATAAAAGTCACCAATTCTAATTGTACAATTTAATGAGTTGATACAAATATGTTCAGTCATGCAACTGTTGTGCCCAGATTTCGAGTTTCCCAAAGACCACCAAGGAGCCTATTCGGATGCAAAGCACACAAGGGTCTTTATTGCAAGCTCAAGTCTGGGCTCCCAACATGCACCTACGCAGTGGCTGCAGTTGAGAGCCTAAGCTCAGGGAAGGCAGGGTTTTTATTACAGAAAAGGGAAGTTTCAGCTCAGCAGTACATTGATTGGTTGACATTGAACAAAATTGTCTTGTCTTAACCTGGTTGGTCCATGCATGCGCCAGGCTGTAATCTGTGAGGTTCGCGACTCGGCCCACACATCCTGGGACATCTGGTGCTCTCCTGATACATACTGGTCACTTGCTGACTGGCCGTTGTCATGGGATGAGTAAGATTGGGACATTTACAGCTAAACTCGGACTTGGCACCTTCTTGATAGCTGAAACTGAGGCCTGGCTGGTTCGGAAGCATTCTGAAGCCTGTCATGGCTTCAGTTTGGTCTTTCACAACTACCACCAAAACGTGATAAAGAGCATTTTAATCACTGAAAAAAGTTTCCTGGCATAGTGTCTGGGTACTTTCAACATTTCATTTGCCCTTATTGGTTCATTTTAATTGCTGATTAGTATTTCATTCTATAGATGTACCATATTTTATTTATTGCTATTCACCAGTAGACAGACACTTGGATAGTTTCCAGCTTGTAACTATTATGTATAATGTACAATTGACTTCGTTAAAATAGGAAGGAGACTAATCTTTACTAAAACAAGTTGGGTTTTACTTTTTTTCTTTTGTGGTGAATCAACAACATGATAGATGTCACTTAGAAGACTAGGAAGAAAACAAATCTCATACATTTTGGAAATATTCCTTTAAAAGTCACTATCTTGCGAGTAAATTATATGTGACCCCTAATCAATATAAGGCAAAGAAATGCTAAAGATCCTGATAGCACTTTTGAATCGACGACTGGAAACACCGGTGTTCCCCTAAAGAGGTAAATTTGGCGTAATATTGAGTGTATCTGAGGAAAGGGAAGCAAGGTACAGCCCGTAGGACCTATCTTTTGACCTGAAAAAAGTCCACGATTAAAAGATTTTACAATATTTACTTAAAAATTGGGACCCTGAGATAGCTAAGGCTCCAGAACTCCTAGTCACAGCCGGCTAGTTGCTTTGCATGCTGGGACTTGTAGTCCACTAAAAGCCGCCATAATCAAGATGGCGGCCTTGCAACTGACGTGCGAAGAGCGGCCCCGAGGGAGTCTGGGTCACAAGGGGATTGGGCGGTGCGGGATTCAGCGGGCGGGAAGTCAAGACCAGGTGTTAAAACCTTTCCACCCAGAGAAGCCGGGTGCTCTGAAGTCTCGCGAGATCCTGGCGGGGCCCAATGGAACGCGGGGCCCGGCTTATCACTAGGGGCCTTTGTTGGGGGCGGAGTCCTGACGCTCGCTGGCCGGGAGTCGGTGCCGGGCGTAGTGGCGTTTAGGCCGAGCTGCCGCTGCGAGCGGCGAGACCGTGGCCATGAAGGAGGAGAAGGATCATAGGCCCAAGGAGAAACGAGTAACCCTATTGACCCCCCCGGGGGCCACAGGCAGCGGCGGCGGGGCTTCGGGGGACTGCCCCAAAGGGGATGATAAACAGGATCGAAACAAGGAGAAGAAAGAAGCTCTGAGCAAGGTGCCCGACCGGCTGTTAGCCCGGGAGAGGGCGGGACGGGTCCCCCACCCGGGAGGATGGTTGGGAATGGGGCTGCTCTCTTCCTCTCCCAGACTCCCGCCGTATTTCTTTGCCTGAATGAAATCGCATCACCAGGTCTCATCCACTTGTCCGAAATGGGGGGAACCTCTCCCGGCCCAGCTCCAGGGTGGGAATGAGGGGCTGGGGATTCCCAGACGGGAAAGACTTAAATCTGAGTTGGGAGATGATAATGGGAGGGAAGGGCTAGAAAAGAGAATGAGTTATTAAAAGGTTAATTGGGGGGGGGTTGTTAAATCACGAAGGCGCTATCGGAGTGGGAATATGTTGTGGTAGTATTAACGGGGGGGCAAATTGAGGGAGGCTAGGAGGCTACTGGTCGGGGGCACCCTGTTTTGGGAGCAGTGAGTGAATTTTCGGTATGACTTAGAGTTTTGTACTATTTGTGCTAAATGAGGAAAGATTCTGTTTTAGGATGTGTCGGATGTGGGAGAAAAATAATAAATCAAGAGTTTGTGGCAGGCCTACTAATTTTTTGCTACATTTGTTAAAAATTGTTTGATGGAAAATGATGCACAAACCTAGTAAAAAAACTGCGGGTCTGCGGGTTAACAGGACCTGAGTTATTTTTGATTCAGGCAGTTTGCATTTTAAGAATTCTTTAAAATCGCGTCTCTTTTATGTTTGACTAATTCTGAGTATTAAAAGGGTATTTTTTCCCCTGGTTTTTATAAGTGATCTCATCCCAGCTTTCTTCAGGGATGGTGACTCAGGTGTGACAGAACGCTGATTTGCACTAATTTTATTTTCCTATTCATTTCTTAAGGTGGTAATTCGGAGATTACCTCCCACTTTGACCAAGGAGCAGCTTCAGGAACATCTTCAGCCTATGCCTGAGCATGATTATTTTGAGTTTTTTTCTAATGATACTAGGTAAAACATATAAATAAAGGGAGGGGGTGGGTAAATGAAAGACTCCTTCCCTTCTTTTTGCCCTACTAATGTTTTCTATTTGATTTTTAAGCCTGTCTCTTTAATGTATGCATACTTGTAATTCAGGCAGACACCTGCAAACACATTTATATAATTGCTTTCCTCTCTGCAGTCTGTATCCTCATATGTATGCCAGAGCATACATCAACTTTAAAAATCAAGAGGACATCATTTTGTTCAGGGATCGCTTTGATGGTTATGTATTCCTTGACAATAAAGGTGAGTCCTTGTAACTGAAGAGTTGCTTTGTCATTTGTATGTTTAAGACAAAGTATTACAGTGATTCCTAATACCTTTATAGCTTTTCTAAAATCCTGGGTAATAAAGTGTGCAACATTTAAAGTGCTTTACATGGGTTGATATGTCTGACTTTTCACAACCCATAGGTATTTTTATTAACATGTTTTATCTCTAATTGATAAACTGAATGAAATTGCCACAGTTTTCTCCTGTGACAAACATTTTACACTGGATAAGAGGTTTTGATTTGACTGGTTTCAGCAGTAAGTAATACTGATTAGTGGTTCTTTATATGAGTTTTAAATATTTTCTTCTCATCTTGCTCTAAGGACCAAGATGAATTTGCTTTTCACTACATTAAATTGAAGTTATTTAATTCAAATTCCTTTTAAGCCAGTACTTCCTAGTTGAAAAACTGTTTAAAATTCTAAGTTATTGTAAGACATCATACTTGCTCTCACTTTCTACCCAGGAGTTGGTTATATTTCCATGAAATCAATGATTTAATATAACAATTGTGAAAAAAAAATCTGAACTCCACCCTCCGCAGTTTTGTTTATTTGTTCCTCAATGTATATAGCAGCTGCTAAAATGATCTGATTTTGTATTCACTAGGATTTCCAAAATCATGTTTTCTCCATGACTGATTTGTGATCAATTCTGGTTATTTTATTCTGGCTTTGTCTACATAATAGTGATCTAAGAATAATATTTTATACCTTGTATGTCATTGTAGCCGGGATCTGCTGGGTTTTTTTTTTTTTACTAGTAGTCACTTGATTTTTTTTTTTTGAGTTCTAACTCACATGCCATAAAATTTATCCTCTCAAATACATGCTCAATTTAATGGTTTTTAGTATAGTCATCACCACTATATAATCCCAGAATATATATCAATTAGAAAAGAATCCTGTATCTATTTTCCTCTCACCTCAGTCCCTAACAGCTACTAATTTACTATCTATGTATATCATAGAAACAGAATTATACAATATGTGGCTTTTTGTGACTGACTTCTTAACTATTTTCATTGTTCATCCATGTTATAGCATGGATGCCTCATTCTTTTTGTTTGCATTTTTTAATTGTAAAATACGTACAAAGTAAAATTTATTATCTTAGTAATTTTTAAGTTACATTTTAAGAGCACACTTAAGTATATTCATATTGTTGTACAACCAATCTCTAGAACTTTTTCATCTTCCAAAACTGTAATTCGAGAGCCATCAAAAACCCCCCATTTTGGGCCCTCTCTGGTGGTGCAATGAGTTGAAGCTCAGCACTGCAAGCAACCCACAGCCACTTCAGTGCAAGTTCCTATCTCCAGCCCCAGAGTTGATCCACATGGCATAGCAGATCTCTCTTGACCCGCCTGCTGCTCCCCTAAGCAGTGTACTTCATCCATCTGCCTGTTCTGCTTCCTACTCTGTCTCTGGTGAATCCTCTCACTGCCC
>NW_004567120.1:23692510-23729626 GCF_000260355.1 Condylura cristata | reverse complement strand
AAAATAAACTTTTTAATAAAAAAATAAAAAAAATAAAGCTCCCCATTTCCTCCCACCTGCAGCCCCTAGCAACTATCATTTTACTTCTGTGAACTACCATTCTATGAAGTTGACCATTCTAGGTACCTCATATAATTGGAATCATGTAATATTTGCTTTTGAGATAGGCTTATTTCAAAAGCAAATATAGCTTAACATAGTAGTAGCCTCAGGGTTCGTCTATATTATAGCATATGCTAGAATAACTTTCCTTTTTAAAGGCTGAGTAATATTCCATTGTATGACTATACCAATATATATATATATATGAGGACACTCAAAGCATAGACAATAAGGAGTAAAAACAGATAAACTGGACTATATCAAAATGAAAAGCTTCTGTGCCCCTGAGGAAGCACTGTTTATCCACTGTCTCTTGATAGACGTTGGGGTTGCTTTCACCTCTTGGCTATTGTGAATTGCGCTGCAGTGAACATAATGTATATCAGGATTCCAATCTCTGCTTTCACTTCTTTTGAATCTATACCCAAAAGTCAAATTACTGGGTCAAATAGTAATTCTATTTTTAAATTTTTGAGGGATCACTGTACCTCTTTCTGTAGCTACTATACCATTTTACATTCCCATCAGTAATGCACAAAGGTTCAAATTTTTCCACATCCTTGCCAACAGGTACTATTTTTTGTTCTTTGTTCCCCCTTGAATAGTAATCATTCTAGTGGATATGAGGTAATACCTCACTGTACTCTTGCTTTGTATTTCCCTAATGATTAGTGAGGTAGTCATTGCATTATTTGATTGAACATATGAGCTTTTTCATATGCTTGTTGACAGTTTTATATCATTGGAAAAATGTTCAAAGCCTTTGAACATTTTTTTTTAATATTTTATTTATTCATACAGAACTGGGGTACAGGCCAGAGATGTGGAAGGTGAGAGGATTCACCAGAGACAGAGCAGGGAGCATAGCAGGCAGATCTACAAAGTACACTGCTGAGGGGAGCAGCAGGCGGGTCAGGAGAGGTCTGCCGCACCATGTGGATCTCCTCCGGGGTAGGCGGGAATCGAACTCATGCAGAAGTGGCTTAAGCTTCTTAGTGCTGTGCTTTAACCCGTTGTGCCACCAGGGAGAGCCTGAACATTTTTTAATTGGGTTATTTTTGTTGATTTCTTAACATATAGCCTGTATATTAACTCTCTGTCAGATACATGTTTTACAAATATATTCTCCTATTCTTTTTATTCTGGATTGTCCTCAGGGGCACAGAAGCTTTTCATTTTGATATAGTCCGGTTTATCTGTCTTTACTCCTTATTGTCTATGCTTTGAGTGTCCTCATATATATATTTAATAATAGCTTTATTGAGATATAATTCCCAGGTCTTAAAATGTTCCCTTTGAAAATGTGCAGTTCTGTGCTTTTAGTATATTCACAGAATTGGGCAGCCACCACCAGTCTCATTTTAGAATACATTTTCACGCCAAAGAAACCCCATACACCTTAGTTGTTACTCCGCCTCCCCCACCCCCCAGCTCTAAGCAACTGCTAATACACTTTCTGTCGCTATAGGTTTGCTTATTCTAGAGTTTTCAGGTGTATTCTTTAAATAAACATTAGTCTATAGGTTTTTTTCTATACATACCAACATATCACACTTTCGAAGTTGAATTTAAATGAATATTTTACTTCCTGCCATATCTTTTCTTATGTTGTTAGATGAATTTAGGGACTCTTTAATATGTTTTTAGTTGTGCCAGTGTGATTTGTGCCTGTTTGGAGACCATGTTCAGATGACTCCTCCACCCTTAAGGAATATATTGTTCACTATTGAGTAGGCCTCCATCAATAAAGTCTGGAGAGCAGTAGGGTAACTTGTATCCAATTTTTGCCTTTTTTTAATAACAAGTATGGTATTTTTTTCTAAACAGGTCAGGAATATCCTGCTATAGTAGAATTTGCACCTTTTCAAAAAGCTGCAAAAAAGAAGACTAAGAAAAGAGATACCAAAGTTGGGACTATCGATGATGGTACAGTATAGCTCTAGTTGTGTAATGTTACTGCCATGGGATTTTAAGAAACATTACCTTTGTGAGAATTAATGGGACTCCAATCTCTTACATAAAAAACATATGGAAGAAATGTGATTCTGACAGAAGCTTTGTTTAATTGTTAAACTGGGAATGGGTTTCCTGCAGTTTCTCCTCTGGCCAGCGCATTTCATTCCCTCCATCACTAAGCAATATATTTTTGTCTCTTGAATAGTAAATCACATTAGGCTTCTTGATTAGAATACAATGGGAAAAAGTCATATTTCAAAGTACAACTCCTTGAAGCCTGTTAACCATTTTTATAGTTATTTGACTTCTGGTTTCCATTTTCATAAAGAGGAATGTTTACCATTGAGAGCTGTAGTGGACAATTTTTACACTTGAGTAATTTAATGTAAAGTAGCTAAAATGGCCAATCCTGTTTTGTAGGATTTGAATATGCAATTAACTACACAAATTATAATTACATTAATTCAAACATAGGAATTGAAAAACTGGAATAATTGACATTTCAGATAAACTGGATCCAGATTTTGAAATTTCTGTAGGGTTGTTATATTGAGTAACCATTGCATTAATTTTTTTTTTTAGTGTAGTTTTACATCATTTTGTGCCTTTTTCCATCTCGGTTGTATTAACTCTTATGTTAGATAAGGACTCAGCTGCAATGTTGTTTTTTTTTTAACAGTATAATAGTTCATTTTTACATCATTTTGTGCCTTTTTCCATCTCATTTGTAATCCCCAAGTGCTTCCTATCATCAAATCACCCATATGCCATCATCACAGTCCACTGCACTCCCCCCACATTTTTGATCCCATTCTCCACTCCACCCCCGTAAAATGTCTCTGGTATATAGTTGTTCATTATTATTATTATTTTTTCTCCCCCAGTCCTTTATACTCCTGCTGTGAGTGAAACAATCTGGTATTTTTCCTTGTCTTTCTGGCTTATTTCACTGAGCATGATCCCTTCCATCTCCATCCATGTTGCTGCAAAAGACAAGTGCTGAGTAATATTCCATTGTGTATATGTACCACATCTTTTTAATCCAGTCATCTACTTTTGGGCATTTGGGATGATTCCGTGTCCTTCCTATTGTAAATAAAGCAGCAATAAACATGGGGGTGAGCTGTAGTGTTTTTTGAGAGGTGGATATTTTAGAGTCATTTAGTTTGAGTTCCATTTTTTGTTACTATCACTGGTTGTTTTATAAAGAAAACACAGAGAAGACTGAAGAACATACAGCTTCTTATTATAGATTCAGACCTGGAAGGCTAGATCAAATGCCATATTCAACAGTGTGTAGAAACATCAAATATAAGCAGTGCAATGACTCAGGTGTATTACACTTCCTAGTGATGGAAGCATATGGGAAAGAACTCCAAGAATTGTCATCACAATTAATTAGAGTCCCATTAATGCTACATCTAAAAATTCCCCCTAATGTATCTTTTTGGAACACCTGATTTTTGTTTGTTGAAGTGTACTTAAAGTAAGGTACAGCCATATCGGAATTGCTTACATGTTATACATAATACTATCCAAAATTTCTTAACTTAGAGTTATTTCAGTTCTCCCATATGTGTGAGTATAGATTAGTAGGAGTATTGACTTTTAAATGCAAGCTACAGAACATTCCTAGGGATTCTGTTATAATGTGCAGTGTCTCATTTCCCCTGGCCCTCTATTCCACCAACTCCCCCTGTGGGTATCTCGAATAGGCATTCTGAGAGTAAGTGGCCAAAGAAGCCCTACATAGCCTATCTTGTGAGCATGGTTTGATTTTTTTTCTATCTTCCATGAAGTAGGAAGTTATTTTATTTGATCGGTACCTTAGATAATATTTCCTACTTTGTTTAAAGTTTGCTGTATTCTCTGTTTAATTAAACAACTCCTTAGATCCAGAATATAGAAAATTTTTGGAAAGTTATGCTGCAGATAATGAGAAAATGACATCTACTCCAGAGACACTGCTGGAGGAAATAGAAGCAAAAAATAGAGAATTAATAGGTAAGTAGGCCAAAGGGAATTATGGGCAATCGTTTTCTTATCTGTCTGACTCCCATTTCTGTCACTTGCTGTGTGATCCTGGGGATGACACTAACCGAGACTGTTTCTTCTACTGTAAAATGTGGATGATATGCCTGCTTTACAAGATTATGAAAATGCACTGATGAGATGGGAAAAATTCTTGGTACCCTGTTTAGTGCCACACAAATGTAACATAAGTATATAAAGTTTGAAGACTGATAGGGGACCTCTAGATGTTGGTAAGCCTTTAAAGATCATTTGGTGTTTTCCAGTAATAAGCTCCTATTACTAAAAAACCTTAGATATGAAAAATAGCCAAAAACTAAAATACATAATTGAAAACCTCTTAAGAAATTCTAACTTGGTTCTAGTAAATTGTCACTACTGTGTCAGTAGCTCTAGATACAAGCCATAGTCTTTGACCCCATAGTCAAAAAAGGTATGTATTCAAAAGGAGAGCTACAAGGCTACGTAGCATTGTTTCAAAAATACTGAAAAATGAATGAAATGTTTTTCTAAAACTTTGTTTTTGTTACTGTATGCATAGTATAAGCCTTTCTCTGATAATTTCCTTAGAATAAGTTCCCAGAATTGAAACTATGGGGTCTAAAGGATTAGATATATTTACTCCCTTCCCTCAATTACTTCCCAGTTAAACAAATGTATAGTTCTTTCTGTAAAACAGGAGAATATCCTTTGCACTTAATTTGACATTGGGAATTACGCTTTAAAATTGTTTTATTGTTTTCATTTGAATCTCTTAAAAACTATGTTCAGCCTGCAGAATTGAAATGGGAATACTGTAAAACTTCTTTTTCACAATATAGTCATGAACTTTCTGTTTAATGGGTAGAGCTTTTCCACCTTGGGTGGTTGGCAGGGAATGTCAGAAAATGGAATCCTTTCTCTAGGGGTTGATAAGTATTATTAATAATCTGTTTACATTTATGTAGCTAAAAAGACAACCCCACTTTTGAGCTTCCTGAAAAACAAGCAGGTAAACCTTTTGATTTTTATAGTTCTCTCAATATTTTTTATTTTTTGGTTCACATTCTGTAAATATTTAAAGAGCATTGGGATTATGCGCCCTTCGATAGCTTAGCTGCTAGAGCGGAGGACTGTAGACTGGACTTGTGTAAAGAGCATTGGGATCTTACAAGAGAATAGCTGGTTTTTCTACCCTTGTTCTTTATCAAGGCTGGCTCATTGGCCTCACCTGTTGTGCCAAGGACTCACTGTGCGAACCCAGAGAGTCCTTAACTTGTTCCAAAGATGTTCTCTTAACTTTCTGGAATTCTCTGGAAGTACAGCAAGGCAGCAGTAGGAGAGTGCTATCATTCTGTCGTATTCTGGATAGGGTGGGGTGGGAGTCAAGAAAGTAAAATACCTGTTTATAGAAAGTAGGGGGGAAAGATAATTCAGATGAGTGGGTACCCACTGTGCCTTTGAGTTTGATTGTTTGGTGATTATCTTGTTTGAAAACGTCTATTGATGTTTCTTTCTAGAGAATGAGAGAAGAAAAAAGAGAGGAAAGACGGAGGCGAGAAATAGAAAGAAAAAGGCAAAGAGAAGAAGAAAGGAGAAAATGGAAAGAAGAAGAAAAACGAAAAAGAAAAGATATAGAAAAGCTAAAGAAGATAGACAGAATTCCAGAAAAGGACAAATTAAAGGATGAACCAAAGATTAAGGTATTAACAGAACTTAAATGGAAAAGTGCATGTATCTGCTTTAAATGTGCATGCATCTTGTGTTGGTGTAAAAGAACTTTTGTCTTTCGGGGGGGGGGGGACGAAGGGGAGGAAACCAGTAGAACTCTTTCCTTGTAATAGTATTTTTTAAATTTAAGATAATTTAAAAAGATTTTATAGTTTATATAATTTCTTCAGTGCAGATTTTATGTGTTATTTTTAACATTGAAATGTTCAATTTTTAGATTACTCTTCTCTCAGTTCTTCATAAATGAGGGCTTAGAGCTGGCTGGCATGAATTACGGGTTATATTCAGCTTTTTCTTCATATTTGATACATGAAGTTGCCTCATCTGTTTGTTTTCCACTGTCTTCAGGTACACAGGTTTCTGTTACAAGCTGTGAATCAGAAAAATGTAAGGACCAAGTACATGATACAGAGCACCTAGTATCATGTCACACACACAGGTCTTAGTTAATAAGTCCTTCTGGTGGCGGTGATAGTTACCTGTAGAAATTCCTTCAGACTGACTGAAGTCTTAAAAGCTGAGCCATTTAAAATCCCTGCTTTCAAAGGAAGCCCAGATGACTTTCTGGTACTCTGCTGTGTACCAGAAGTTTCAACAATATACAGCCAGAGGACAACCTGCATAATAGCTTTCCCATCTCTTTGTATGCTTCCGTAACTGCCTGCCTTATGTAGGAGTAGGAGGGATAAATATCCGTTATGTGCTTTCCCACTAACAGTTCCCACATTATTGTGCATCTGGCTGAGAGGCTGTGAGCTGCAGATTGTGATTAACGCATTGTATGTAGGAAGAAGGAAAACCCATGGAAAGATCCCAGCCTTTCTGCTTCCCTTCTGAGGGTGCGGCTTGAGGAGTCCTTGCTGTGATGAGCTTCCTGGGGAAATTCAAAGAAAGAAAATCTCCCAGAGATGGTGGCAAGATCTCCTTTTACTTCCTCAAAGTTCAGCAGTTTATGTGGCCAGCGTTCCCCACAGCTTTGCTGGCTGATTATTGGTGATAGGGCGCTTGGCAGCCAGTGGGGAAGTTCCCATCTTAATTCCTTGTAGCAGTCTCTCTGTCTGCCGTGCCACCAGTGCGAGTGGCCTGCTTTGCTATTACTGTCAGCAAGGTAGAAGGTAGCGCCAGCCCTATTAGAGACATGCATTAATGTTCTTATCTGAGTAATGGATGTCTTTGGCTTCTAACAAAGATGTTCATTAGAGAAATAAGAACACTTCCAATGAAACCTGCACATGGTGTCCTCACTTTACACTGTGCCTCGTTAGTGTCCAGTTTGGACTTGCCATTTGCAGTGGCTGTATGTGCTGAAATACTTCACGCTTAAGTCCCGTGGTGCTTTGCCTTTTGCTTGATTACTTGTATGATGCCTCTACCCTGAGACGAAACTTTGTATGATGCCTTCACTGTAAGACTCAAAATTCTCTATTTTAAAACTCTGAATATCCAGCAGCTTGGGAGGGAGAATACGGGGCAGGGGAGGGTGTTGTATTCTAGAGAGATAAGTACCAGTGATGTGAGAAAATAATCATTATTAGAATTTGAGTTTAGAAGCACTTGTATCTTAGAAATGCATGCCGTCACATGTGTGTGTGTGTGTGTATAGATATATAAATATATATGATGTTGAGCACATATATATGTGTATATGCATATATATATGATGTTGAGCACAGAGCTCCTACTTAGTGAAAATGGAAGTTCACTGTTCCATTTTATAAGGTATTTGAAGTTTTAAATCAAATGTCAATTATTGCTGTTCATCTCTATAATATGATTGTATCATCATAAGCATGTTACTCTCAGGCTCAAGGCAAATCATTCTCGCAATGGATCTCTCCTTTGGTGACCAAGGTATTTGTCGTTCCAGTGAACTACATAAAAGCAATCCAACAGTGGCAGTCCACCTAGCATGTTAAATGTGTGACATATTTTCACATCAAGTCATATTGACATCTGGTTTGCTACAGACGGCATATTATTTGCAAGTATGCATTGGCTCAGTTAAAGATCGACCCATTTGAAGCCAAAGGAATTTTGATCTGATTGCCACAAAGTGATTAAACCACTTCACTTGAGTGGCTAACACTTTTCGCATTAATGGCATCCTTTCAGTAAAGTACTGCTGTTGTGCACTGTTTGTTCACCTGAAAGTTTAAGAGCACCTGCAGTGATAGGGTCCTTCTGTTTAAATTTAAAATAGTTGGTATGCTATTTTTGATAGAATCCAAAGACAGTGTCCCACCTTTCAAAGTAGAAATAAAGTTGTTCTCTTTAAAGCTGCTCAAGAAGCCAGAAAAAGGAGATGAAAAAGAATTGGACAAAAGAGACAAAGCAAAAAAATTGGACAAAGAGAATCTGAATGATGAAAGAGCTTGTGGGCAAAGTTGTTCCTTGCCCAAACGTCCCGACGGTGAACTTAAAGAAGAAAAGCCTAAGAGGTCAGTGAGTTAAGGACTCTTTGATACAGTTTTCAGCATTTTGCTAGATGGTATCTTTGCTGATATGTCCTAGACTTGTACCTGAGTTAAATAACCTATTTTATGGTTGGCGAGGCGGGCGGGGGATGGGGGGCAAGGAGGAAAGATTTCAAATAGTCTTGGGTCTTAATATGGGTGAATGACTTTTGTTTTTTGTTACTGCTTTTTTCAAAACATTGGTTTGTTTGTTTTTTACCTTGCTTCAAAAGTACAGCTTCACTGCAGTGACCAAATCAGAATCAGTGTTCTGTTCCTGCTTTTGTGATTAGAGGGTCTTTGGGGGTGCACTCTTCACGTATCTGTGTTTTTCATGCAGACCTGAAGATGAAATCAGCAGAGACTATAGGGAGAGAGACCGGGATTATGAGAGAGATCAAGAGCGCATCATGCGGGAAAGACTGAAGCGGCAGGAAGAAGAACGCCGTCGGCAGAAGGAACGCTATGAGAAAGAGAAGCCTTTTAAAAGAAAGGAAGAAGAAGTAAAAAAAGAGAAGGAATTACTTCGTGATAAAGGAAAAAAGCCTGAAAGTGCAGAGTCTGTAGGTGGCTCAGACAAAACTGAAAAGAAAGAGGAAGTGGTTAAGCGAGATCGGATAAGAAACAAGGTGCCGCTTTTCGTCAATCTTGCTTATTTTCATAAGGATTCTTTTTTTGTTTCCTGCAAGTATAGAGGAAGAAGCTAGCATCTCATAATTTATTACTGAAATTTTATAAAGGAGCCCTTGATCTACAACTTTTTCTTAGTCTTAGTTGGGTTTGTTTATTAAGTTATTATAGAAATGTCAAACAATCACAAAAGTAGAACAGAGAATAATATGATAACCCCCCAGGTACCTGTCAGTCAATATTAGAGACAAGGACCTTTTCTTAATAATA
Organism: Condylura cristata; assembly: GCF_000260355.1. Classification (NCBI taxonomy): domain Eukaryota; kingdom Metazoa; phylum Chordata; class Mammalia; order Eulipotyphla; family Talpidae; genus Condylura; species Condylura cristata. Next base: position 23,720,474 of record NW_004567120.1, on the reverse strand, counting down.
TAGCCTAACAGGATTATAGTATAGGATTTTCACACCAAAAAGAAAACTAACAGTAATTCATTAACATCCTATCTAATCAGTGTTCAGATTTTTCCAGTTAACTCACTAATATCTTTTTTATGCTCTAAACGAAGTCCACACACTGTATTTACTTGGAAGGTTCACTTAACTCTTGATCCATCACCCTCCTTGTGTTTCCTGTCCTTCGTTTGTTGCAGAAACCAGTTTGTCCTTTAGAGCATCTCACTGTCTGGGTTGCCTGATTATGTCCCTGTGGTGACATTTGACACATTCCTTTATCTTCTGTGTTTCCTGGAAAACTGGTAGTTCTATCTAGTACAGCTCAGTTGAGCTGTATGCATGAGACCATGCAGCCCTCACCTAGAGGCCTGGATCTGTTTGGGCAAGACTACTTCAAAGGTGGTACTGTACACTTCCTCTTGCGTCATTTCAGAAAGCATCTAAAGCCTGAATGTTCTCCGTGTGACGTTCATCGATAGCAGTTCTGTTGTGCTGTGGAATCGGGTGGCCTTGTACGTAGGCTATACTTGCTGTGATACTTAGGGTTGGAAGGTGCCAATGTCTGCAATCCACTCTCAAATAGATGTGTAAGAAATATTTGTGTATGAAAAATGGACATGTCACAAAATGTTAACAATTGATGAATCTAAGGAAAGGTTATTGGGGATTCATTTTATATTTCTATAGATTAAAAAAATTGGAAGATAAAAATGTTGGAAAAAAAACTGATCACTAGGGTCACGTATTGTAAGCCTGATCCAGCTATTATGAAAAATGTTACTGGCTTTTTTCCTAATGTTTTGCTTATTAGATTCATTATTTCATCAGTGGTGGGGACTTAGCAGGGCCTGAAAAATGGTGACATAAGAAATTTACACTTTCTAATGCATGTCTCTTCTATGTTCTCTTGTAAAGCGGAAGTTTCCCTCATTAACTGCTCAGCCTGAAAATCAGTTTACATAGGAAAAGCAAGGTTAACTCTTGATTCTTTACCTTTATTTACCAGTATTCCGAGTAATGAGTTGGTGCCCCAGCAACTTCTAGAGTTTGCCAGTGAATTTTTTTTTTTCAGTCTTCAAGAACTTGTGAATTTGGAAATACTTGGTGCATTACAGTTTGTTTTTATTAGGGCCTTGTCAGTGTTTAAATTACCCTATCTTTGCACAAGGAGACCCCATCATCCATTTCTTCAAATACTGTGCAGGAGTTTGATATATTTTAACATTTCATTTTGTGAAAACAATGAGATATTTTGCTGGAATTATTTGATTGAGAATAATGCTGGAAGAAAGGGTTGTAAAGGGACATGTAATTTTTGTTGGAGTCTAGAAAAGCCCTATATACATTGAGATTTTTGTTACAAAATAAAAAAAAACATCATTTGAATTGAGGGGTACATTGCAACTTTATCTGAGGTTTATTTAGGAATCTAGGCTCTAAGGTGTCACCTAGACAGTCTCTCTGGGGTGTTTAGGTTGTCGTGCCCAAATTAAGAAGGAAGACAGTCTCTCTGGGGTGTTAGGTTGTCGTGCCCGAAATAAGAAACAAACATGTTTGTGGTAAATTTTTAACTTCAGGGAGAGCTGTTCACTTAAAGACTTTGCACTCTTTTGTTAACTGTTGTTTTCACACCAAAAATATTTCTTTTGTGGCGGTGCGTTTTAAAGCCAATTGACTGATGGGAAGGAGAGAGGCTGTAGTTACTAAGTAAAAAATAAAAATTCAGGCTGATTCAGTTCATCTGAAGATAGAAAAGTTAGGCAGAGGTATAAAAAGTTTACCTTAGCATATAAACTACTTAGGAAATGGCTGCCTTTCTTTGGAGATAGGGGAAAGGAAGCATGCAGTTAGCGGCAAATTATCTATTAACAGGTGTTAGGCATGATGCCCTTACATTTTTGATCTTGTATGAATTGTTTTGGGAATTTATCAGTACACAACTTATGATTCTGAAAATCCCCTGTAAATGCTTGGTAGCAATTGTAATGTTATATTTCATTTTACTTCAGGATCGCCCTGCAATGCAGCTTTACCAGCCAGGAGCTCGAAGCCGAAATCGACTCTGTCCCCCTGATGACGGCACCAAACCTGGAGATTCAGTGGTAGACAGAAAGCAGGAAAGTGGTATTAGCCATAGGAAAGAAGGAGGAGAAGAGTGATAAGTCCATATGGCCTTAGGTGTCCTGTCTAGGCAGCCAAAGAGCACATATTAAGCAATCCAGAAGTGCCTTCAGGGCAAAGGAATAGAGAGAAAGAAAGGGGGTCGCTGTGCTGGTGGGGGTACACTGCAGAGGAGTATGTTTTGCGTCAAAGCAGGAACCGGATTGCAGGTTCAGATTGGAAGTACATTTTCATTGTTTATGCAGTTCCTACAAATTAATTTTAAGCTGTTGGCAAAGATGATGGAGAGGACATGCATTACAATTTGTAGGCAGGAAACGTCAAGTGAGGACTTAATTAGGTATGATATGGGAAGGACATAGAGAGCTGGCTCTGAAATCAAAAGATTTTGTTAATCCTGGATTGAATTTTCTTAATTTGAGTGGAACAGAGTCACTTTGAAGTCTTGTTCATGTCTAGTAATAGTCATTGTTGGTGGTAACTGTTGACTTTGTGTAGTATAAATACAACAAGCATGTGATCGTAGTTCAAATAAAGTGAATATAACAAAATTTCGCTTATGCAAAAATTTAAATCACATCATGTCTCTATCCTAAAGTATTAGGATTAGTTTTAGTTTTTTGTTTGCTTATGTAAGCTTAGCATAAAGAATATTTTTAAACATCGTTTGCCTTTGGCAATTTTTATATTAATCAGAAAGATGTAACCTTTGTTTGGTTCTTGACAATCCAGTCTTTGTTTTACCTTAGGTCTCGTGATGTGAGTGCATAACCTCTCCAGGAAGGAAACTGCACCAGTATTTGTTCCTGTTAAAATACAACTACCTTGTTTTGTATTGTTGTCAATAAAGATCAGCACCACTGAAGTGAAACCTGAGTGTTTATTAACATTAAGTAGCTACTAATTTTAAGAAATTAAAACTTTTGAGTTTTTTGTTTTTAAGATTTATTTGCTTATGTATACAAGAACTGGGGTACAGGCCAGAGATACAGGGGGTGAGAAGATTGACCAGAGGCAGAGTGGGGAGCAGAACAGACAGACTGACTGAAATATACTGCTGAGGGGACCAGTAAGCATGGCAGGAGAGGTCTGCTGTGCCATGTGGGTCAGCTCCCTGGCCAGGGATCGAACTCATGCTGCAGTGGCTGCAGAGATCTTCATTGTGCTGCACTTTAACCCCTTGTGCCACCAGTGAGGGCCACAAATTAAACTTGATACTGAATTAATCATTTGGAAATTTTGAAAGCAGCTGAGTAATATTCATTTTTCCTTCATTAGCACTATGCCTTCTTTATTTTGCCCACCAGGAAGATCAGATCATTCACTACACTTGTTCTATAAGAACCAAATGTCCGGGCAGCTTCCTTGAGCTGCTGCTTCATTTTCATCCTGCCTGCTCCTCCTGTGGTGGTGTCACTGCTTTGTGTCTGTGTCCCTAAAGGGGTGGCTGTTAGTGTCCCCCATGCCACCCAGCAGTAAAGCAGATGAGAGATGTTGAGTGGTCATTGAATGAAGCAGTACTGACTTTAGTGCCCTGCAGAGACAGAAACCAGGGCATAGTGAGAAGTAGCTGTCAGGTAGAAGAGGGGGTTAGGGCTTTTCAAATGGGTCTTGGAGCTCAGAGAAGAGATTGGGTAGAGATAGATTTGAAGTTAATTTATAGGTGGCCATTGAAGCCATGAGCTAGGGTGTGGAGTAAAGTGAGAATAGAAGCTGACAGGGGACCACGCCTTGAAGAATTCTGTGGTAACTCTAGGGTGAAGAAATGCATGTACACAGAAATAGTAGCTAAGAGTGGGCAAAAAAAAAAAAAACTGGTATTACCTAGTCTAAGAGAAAAGAGTATGAGAGAGAGCCAGTGGCAGGGAGTGTTAGAAGCTGCTGGAAGCTGTGGAACCTAAACAGGGCCACATATTTAAACTGACTTCATACAAATCACTGATGACCGGGGATGATGGAGAGTGGAAGCCAGGCTAGGTTGGGAATGAGCACAGACAGAATTTTGGAGAAATCTGGTGGTGAAAAAAAGCTCAGTAAAGGATGTTGAAGGATTATGTCTAATATGAGAAATACTAAAGCATGTTTCGAAGCTAAAAAGGAGGCTCTGAGAAAAAGGATAAATAGCCAAGGGAAGATGAGCTAGCCAATAGGGGATGTTTCCTGAGAAGCAAGTGAAAGGAACCTGGCAGCAGTGGTTGGAGGAGTTGGCCATACAAAAAGCCATATTCCAGAACAATCAGTCGTAAGTTGACACCAATTGCCTCCTTACTCAGCCTGGGGCATGTTGCCATCCTCTTAAGGCTGTTTTCACAAAGTGAAAGTTGGCACCTCTTACTGTAGTTGGCTTGCCAGTCAACTGTGGGTAAACTATGCTACTGCCTCCCAGATGTCTTCCACTCTTCGTATTTGCTTAGCGAACATTTACTGATCACTGACTGGTCAGGCCCTGGAGATCAAAGGCTCAGAAAAACCCTTGTCCCCGAGGAGCCATGGGCCAGTGGTGGTAGGGGGTGAGTTGAAATAGCCAAAGCACAGTGCTATGTGGGAAAGACTGGCGGCTTGGCCCAATGTGGGGTGGCCCTGCTGGAGAAAACCCCTAAACCAGGTGAACTAATGAGACTACAGGAGGACCCACTTTCCTGCTAAGCACTTTTTTTTTTCAACTTGCAATCTTTTTTTTTTTTTTTTTTTTTTAAGATTTACTTATGTATATAGCACTTGGGTACAGGCCAGAGGTGTGAGCAGCGGGGATGAGAGGTTTCACCATAGAGTGGGGAGTAGAACAGGCAGATCTCTTAAACACACCAGTGAGCGGGGCAATGGGTGGGTCAGGAGAGGTCTGCTGCACCATGTGGGTCACCTCCCTGGCTGGGGATGGAACTCTGTGCTGCAGTGGCTGCTGATAGCCTCATAGTGCTGAGACTTAACCCCTTGCACCACTAGGGAGTCCCCAGTAAGATTTCTAAGGATGGCTAATACTTTTTAATATTTATGTATACAAGAACTGGGGTTCAAGCCAGAGTATGTGTGGGGGGAGGTTGAGAAGATTCACCAGAGAGAGTGGGAAGCAGAACAGGTGGATGACTAACACTGCTGAGCCAAACCATGTGGGTCAGCCCCCTGGCCAGGGAAAAAACTTGTGCTGCGGTGGCTGCTGATAGCTTCATAGTGCTGAGGCTTAACTCCTTGTGCCACCGGGGGAGGCCTCCCAAGATGGCCAATACTAAGGGTGCAACTCAACAGTTACTTTCCCAGGGTTAACCGAGTCTGAGCCTGTCTGCTACCTTGTCTTCCTTAAGACATTTTTTTTGTGTAAAAGCCCCTGAGACAGTAAATTCTGGATAGCCCCCATGAACATGAAGCATGGACCTACTATATAGCAACAGTAAGCCATAAATCTCCCTTCGCTTTTCTCCTATGGAATTTATGTAATAGTAACATAGAACATTAGATCTTAATTCATAATCAAGAGTGAAATCATCTCAGGACTGCCCGCTCAGGCAAGGAGGTTCAGCTCTTGATTTTCAAGGCACGGAAACCTCAGGCATGCCCACGCCACAGCTTCTTCACTGCCCTGGAGTGCCTCTTCCCACTGCCCTCCTTCACCCTTGAATTTTTTCTCCCTGTTTCCTTAGCATCACTTTTCTCCACAAAAGCAGTGAACCCCCTGGGGCTGCCAGCACCACACACATGCTCAGTGAATGGCCAGCAGCCCAGTGTCTGTGCTGCTCCATCCTGTCCTTATTTCCAAAGAAATCAAATCTGTGTCTGGAGAAAAATAAGCAAAAATGGAATAAACGCTTACTTTTTTTTTAAATCAGAGTGTGGTTTTAAAGACTATTTATGCACACAAGAACTGGGGCACAGGCCAGTGGAGGGGGTGGGAAGATTCACCAGAGACAGAGTAGGAGCAGAACAGACAGATGTACTGAAATACACTGCTAAGGGGAGGAACGGGAGGGTCAGGAGAGGTCTTCCATGCCATATGGGTCACCTCCCTGGCCTGGGATTGAACTCATGTTGCAGTGGCTGCGGACAATTTCATAGTGCTGTGATTTAACTCATTGCGCCACTGGGCATGGCCCAATATAGTTTCTTTAAAAAAATTTTATTTATTTATGCATACGAGATCTGGAGTGTAGGACAGAAATGGGGGCCTGTAGGGGGTTGAACTCATGTGGCAGTGGCTGGTGATAGCTTGAGAGGCTGTGTCTATAACCCCGGGCCACAAGGGAGTCCCCTACAATAAAGCTTCATTTCTAACTCACCTAAAATGAATGAATGAATGAATAAAGCAAAGTACACACAAAAGAAAACCAATTGTATTGTAATTTAGTAACCAAAATACTTTTAAAACAAATGTGGACTTAACACTACTTGTACTTCTGGCGTCTAACAATTTACTGCAATTTCAAAGCAATGAGTGTATAATCATTATTTCCAGACAACTACCATCATCTGTAATGCAATGTGAAACTATCTGATTTCTTTTGGTGACCAAGTCACAGGTACTGCTAATGCCACTGATGCTTGTTGCCCACATTTGTAAATAAAGAGCACACCGAGTTTCAGTCACAGTTTGAGGAAAATAAAGTGGTATGACTTTTTTTCCCCATCGAAGCTCATATTCCCTCTGCAATCTATACTGGACCCTTATGCACATCAGGATAAAACCCCTTAGCTTGATCTACTGTTGCAAACATGTGTGAGGTGTCTACAAAGATACATAGCAGGTTTTGTTTTTAGATGGGGAGAAGAAAAAGGTGAAAGGAAGTATATTAACATCCCAAACGTGTGCCTTTAATTCCTGTGCATTTTGCCAAAGGTGGGCTACGAAGTCAGTCTGCATTACCTAGAAGTCAAGGAAAGGGTCTTGTCCAGCACTCTCTCATCTGAAAGCTTGATCGGCAATCTCTGGCCCAGTCTAAAATCCCATGGCGTCCCCGGGCTCCCCGGGGCCTTCTAGGCTACACAAAAATCTCTTCCCATCGCACACCACCTGCTAGGTGTTAACCCATCCCGGGTGTTGAGACAAGGAAAGCCAACAGCCAGCCAACCAGCGCGGGTAACGCTTCCCCAAATCTAAGACCAAAGTCCCTTGCGCTCGGAAGTGACGTCTCCCCCGCCCTCGGAGCCAGGCCTCTAGTCCCACCCTTTCCGCTCCCTCAGCCGTCGGAAGGGCTTTTCCTTAGGCATTTTTCAGGGGTTATTTGCTTCGCCTACGAAGCAAGGCCCCACTGCCTCTCCGAGGAGATCCTAAGGAGCCCACTCGCGGAAGTGAAGCAAAGTGAATTCCATTTTGTGAAACTGAGCGCGGTTTCCCACGGCCCCACAGGGAGCAGCGGCCCGCCCTCCTAGCTGGAGGCGGCGTTCAGCGCATGCGCCGCCTCCCAAGCCCGCCCCCATCAGAGCCTTCTAAATACGTCCTTCCGCAGCCTTCCCCCCTCTCGCTCCTTCCCTCCGCCATCGTGTTCTGTGCAATCTTCCCTTCCCTGCCATGGTAAGTGTATCTGTTGTCATCGGCTCCGGGGTGACTTCCCAAGACTTGATGTCTTCGCGAGTTCGCCGGGGCTGCCAGCTGCGTGGAAGGGAGCGAACCTTTCTGGGCTTTTCTAGAAGCAGGTCGGGTTTAGCCACTTAAGTTAGGGCCATCCGCCTGGCGGGAATCGAGCACCGGGGGTGGGGGTGGAGGGAAAGGCGGGATTCGCCCGGCTGGAATTTCAGGGCTACGCTCTCTGATCCTGAGTAGGCAGCGATTCTGGCTTTTTTCGGTCTGCACCCGGAATGAACTGATCCTGGTGCAAAGAGAAAAGTCGGGGGGGGGGTGTCTCCCGCCCCTCCCCCCGCCATCGTGGCCAGACGCGTGGCGCATGGAGAAGGAAATACAGGCTGCCGGTTTTCGGCAGGGTTTTTAACTTGGCGACCAGGAGCATATGAATGTTGAGAACTTACAGGACATTTTAGCCCTTCAGGGACTGAGGGTCACCACGTGGAAGCCCCTGGGGTGAGGGCTGTGGTTTCAGCCTCGGCTACTGGCACTTTTTCATAGAATGCCATCTGCATACAGCTGCTACTGTGTGCTGGGAGAGAGGAATTTAGTGTAGGCTCTGCCTTATTTATATTATTTATATTTGGCCTCGCCGGCCAAATGTTGCAAAACAAAAATATGTCATGGGGAATTGAGAAAGTCATCTTTGAAGAAGTGACACTTAATAGAATTTATGCCCAAACCGTCAGTGGGATAGAGTAGATCTGTCAGGTCCCAAGCAAATTTTAATTACTCGGGCGTTGGCCCTTGGAAATAGGTGTCCCTGTTAAACTCATTGGCACTCAAGTGATGAGTGGTTCCAGTGAACGGAAACTGCTTTCTGCCCTAAAAACTAAGGTCCCCAACGAGCCCCAATATGGTTCTCTATTAGAGTGATGTCTGCAGGGAGGAGTGGAAGGTGTCCCAGCCCAGGAGGGGGAGAGCCTGGGTTTGAAACCAAGGTACTGCACATCAGTACTCTGATTTGGATGCTTTATTTGGCTTCCCTGACCACTGGAGTGGGGAGGAACAAAAGGCATGTGTTCAGGAGTGAGCGGAGTGGCTTTTTGTATATACATTAATGTTTAAGTTTCTGACTTGGAGTCCTGTGAGCCAGCTGGTGCTATTATCTCAATTGACTGCATTTCCTTCCCAGTCTTCTCACAAGACTTTCAGGATCAAGCGATTTCTAGCCAAGAAACAAAAACAGAACCGTCCCATTCCCCAGTGGATTCGGATGAAAACTGGTAATAAAATCAGGTAAAGACACACAGCCTAGGCTTGTTTTGGTTGAATTTAACTCCCCCCCCCCATAAGTATGTAATTGTGAAGGTTCTCTGTAATTCTGTTCTTTGTGAAGCAGTATTCTGAAGTTCTGGGTTTCTAGAGCGCCGCCAGCTGGGTTTAGGGGCAAGGCACTCCAATACTTATAAATTTCCTGTATGTCTAGAGTCTGCACCAGAGCAGAAGGTGAAAGGTCTCACTAAGTCCAGTGAGATTGCTCACCCCTCCCAATCCACTTTTGAAGTGATTCTAACGTTTGCTCTCTACTGCAGAAGTGGGTGAACTGGTTTTGGAAGAAAGACTACTAGAATTCCTACCAAGGATCTCCAGAGTTATCTGGGCCAACTCAGCCTTCTGCGTGCCTCTTCCCCCTTGGGATAGGTCTTGAAGGGACCAAAAGTGAGCATCAAAAGTCAGATTTGCCCAGGTTCTCACAACGGCAGCCCCACTGTGCTCGAACATTTAAAACTTCTTAAAGTATTTGATTGCCTGGCTCTCCCAAGTAATTAAGCTCGGAAGACAACAAAGGAGGGCAGGAAGGTGCAAGTAGTTATTTCAAAAATTGTTTTCAAAGCATTTTGAAGGCGGATTCTATGGCAAACCTAAGTGGGACTGTTTTGCCGGGGCTAAACTCAAGGGCCCGTTTCTTTGGCTTATGGCTGTGTATAAGGCATGTCTGCTGCTGTTACAGGTGCAGCCCAGTTTTAAGACCCACGTGCTGCATCATACCATGTTAAGAAAGGAGCACCGAGTCACTTGGCAAAGTGGTTCGTTCGGCAGTTCAACCCTTCTACAAATGTGGGGGCTTCTGTTGGGGGTGTTGGACATCTGCAGTGAAACTCGAATGCAGAATATGAGTATCCGTTAATCTATCCCCACCCATTATGGTGAAGCCTGCTTTTATCGGCTGTTAGGAGTGAAATTGTGTATAAATCCCTGTGTAAAGTCAGTAAAGGGTATTTGAAATGAACAGTTATCAGTAGTATTCTCTTGCTCTTCGTCTCCTAGAACTGGGGGCCTTTTGTGTTTAGATGCTCTTGGCCCAGAGAATTAGCACGTTCCGATAATTTTCCTATTGCCTGACTTGTCCTCCCAACTTCTAAGATGCATTGAAAGCAGGTTGCAATTACAGTGCTTCATTTTGTGGAAGTACTGACATTACCCTGCTGAAAGAAAATCTGTGTTGGTCTTACCTGATTTTGCCTTTATGAGGGTAAAATCGTGAGGTTGACATGGACAACTCTGAACTGGCCTTGGCTCTGCAAGTCACTTGTTATATGTGTGAACCCTCTGTAGATGGCTGTTTTGATGTAGTGTAGAAAGGAGGGGCTTACGTCTCTGGCGCTACCCCGGGTCTGTTAACAGGTATGTACACTGGGGAAGAAGGAGCGCGCTTCCCTGCTACTCCATCCCGACTAACCCCCAGGGTGTTTTCCTACTCTTGGAATCATTTTGAGAGGTAAAAATTTGATTTGACTAGCTTTTAAACACAACTAGCAAATCATTTTTACTCTCCAAAAAGAGTTCCACAAGTGTTGAAGGAAAAAACCCTTTGCCTCGCAAGGATTTTGTGGTACTTAAAGGAAGGTTTGGTGAGCGCGAGTGCAGCTGCATTGCCTTGACTGCCTTTGTAACTTGCATTTTCCTCCTATGTAGGTACAATTCCAAGCGGAGACACTGGAGAAGAACCAAGCTGGGTCTGTAAGGATTCGCACGGAGACGGCGCACATATTTATGCTGTTGCTACCAGCAGTATTGGCCATGAAAATGTCACTGTTGTGGACGTGTAATAAATATGTGAGCTGTTGAACTGCTTTCACATTCTGCTTTGTGAAATACTGACTTTGCCCTCCGGTCAGGTCTCATGTACTGTCTGCTAAAATTGTAGCAATGGAAGTACTCTCTGGAGACCAGGTATTTCTAGAGAATGGCTAGGGTGAGAAAGGGATTTACTTTGGCATTTTTTAAATTCTAACTGGATAGCTTGGTGTGGCTGGTGACTCTTCCCCCTCTGTCGTGGGATGTGTGTGGCACACTCGGGGTGCTGGTCCTCAGCAGGAGTCCCTGAACCAGGACTTCGGAAGTGGGTCTGCTGCCTGTGAGTGAAATGTCTTTTTAAATTCAGGAAGGAGTCCTTTTTTCCTTTCAAAAGAAATCAAGAGTTTTTCCTATGGGCATTTATCTTTTATCAGGGTAATGGTTTACAACACTAGGATTTACAGGTTCACATTTCAAAAGTATGTTAGGGGCCCTCCCTGGTAGTGCAACAAGCACAGCACTAAGAAGCTAGCCTCAGCCGCTTCACCAATTCGATCCCCACCCCGGAGGTGACCCACATGGTGCAGCCGACCTCTCCTGACCTGCCCACTGCTCCCCTCAGCTGTGTATTTCAGTCCATCTGCTTTTTTTTTTTTTTTTTAAGATTTATTAATTCATACAGTGCTGGGGTACAGGCCAGAGATGCGGAGGGTGAGAGGCTTCACCAGAGACAGAGTGGGGAACAGAACAGGCAGATCGACGAAGTACACTGGTGAGGGGGGCAGCGGGCGTGTCAGGAGAGGTCTGCCACGCCATGTGGTCACCTCCGGGGCAGGTGGGGGAATCGAACTCATGTGGAAGTGGCTTAAGCTTCTTAGTGCAGTGCTTTAACCCGCTGCGCCATCAGGGAGGGCCCCCATCTGCTTTTTTAAACTTTACGGGAGTTTTATTCACTCATTGAATCCAGTATTTAGAGGGGTCATGTGCTCAGTGCAGAGAGGAAACTGTATTGTTCGCCATTGTACACTCCCCAGCAGAATGCCCAGCTAAAGGGGGCCTGCTTGCATCACCTAGGAGGCCTTGGGGCCTAAATTCCAGGGGCAGTGCTGGGCCCATTGCCCCTTCCGATGAGAGCCCTCAACTGGTCACCTTGTTCCTCCCAGAGTTCTTGGAGAGGCTGAGTGGCAACAGTGTCCTGCAAGCAGCCCTGTCTGCTATTCCCCAAGGAACAGGTAGATTGGTAATATGGAGAGGGTAGCAGAGACTCTTCTTCTGAGTCATAGCTCTGGAGCACAAGGCTAGCCAAGTGCCAGGGGCCACAGCATTGAAGGCAAAGAGCCCCAGAAAGCAGGCTTACCAGGCTCACTGGAGTCGGAGTTTACAGGCCACCAAAGAACTCAAAACACTTGTCTGCTCAGGCCTTAGGACCCCACCAGGGTGCTTATGGCACTGATACCGGGGCACCCCACTCCCAGTGTAGCCCAGCAGTCAGTCCTCAAGTTTGGAGATAGCCCAGGAGGAATGAAGAGAAAGTAGGCCTGGCTTCCTCATAATGGGGATGACCAGCAGTGGGCACTGCCCACCCACATGTTCCCTGCTAACACTGGCATGATGCAGGACCTGGGCCCACCAGGATGATAGCATTGTTTATAGTCCACAAATAATAAAGTCATCTGGCATTTCTTTAAAAAAATTGAGTTATGCACACAGAACTGGGGCACAGGCCAAAGATGATGGGTGGTGAGGAGCTTCAGAGTGAGGAGCAGAACAGGCAGATTGACAAAGTACACTGCTGAGGGGAGCAGCAGGCGAGATAGGGGAAGTCGACTGTGCCATGTGGGTCCCCTCCCTGACTGGGGATGGGACTGGTGCTGAAGCAGCTGTGACTAGCTTCCCAGTGCTGCTCTTCAACCCTTTGTGCCACCCGGAGGCCTCTCACCTGGCATGTCTGACAACAAAACTGCTTTCGGTTCCATGTAGTTAGAAGTTCGTTTTTTATAGCCAAGCAGTATTCCATTAGATATGTACATCTATATTTACAAAGAAGTACATAAACCCCATCTTCCAAAATATTTTGACTTCAAATTTAGTGTCTTTATGTGGCAGGCACTGTTCCTAGGTGCTTGGGATCTTTTGAGACAGGCCTAGTAGGCAATACGTGTGCCAAAGTAAATGTCTGGAAAAGGTGGGAGGGAATGAAAGTGCCCTGTTTATCTGTGAAATTAGGGTGAAACTGCAGCCCAGGAAAAGGGGACTGAGCTTGGCTAACTTACAGCCCAGATGTAGGGGCCCCGGGCTGGCCTGAGCTGAAGGGCATGGGGCAGTGCTGTGTCACATGCAACAAGTAGTGGTAGTCATGGGGTGGTGTCCCTGCAAAGGGATCCCCACCTACTACCACACTAGTTGCCATCCTTAGCACCACTGCTTACCTCAGCTTTGAAGAGTGAGTTACAGAATACCAGTCAACCCAAGAACCGAGAAGGTGCCAACAGATTATTGGATATATTAACTAATTTGAGGAGCTCCTAGATTTCAAATATTGTCCCTAATTGCATCTGTGTTTCCCTAAGATTCAAAGACAGCTGCTACTGTGTGAATAGCAGTTGGTAAATGTTAACATGCCAAAAATGTCAAAAAGCAGAGGGACCTGATACAATTAATTGGCAGTTACAGGACATGGAGATAATGTTTGGAGAATTACAGATCCTTCAGCCTCGCTGTCCAGGGTAGGTGGTGACATCCCTAGGGAATCGTCAGACCAGAGTCACACTAGTGGTAGAATGGGCTTTCCCTCCAGGCCGCGACTAGGTAGGATTGGAGTGGAGAGGAGGGTGCAAAGGTGCCAGGCTTGCTTTCTGGTTCCCGTGCCCTTTCACCAGTTTGTCCAACTGCCAGGACTTGTTCTCTGTGAAGGACAGCATCCAGGGCATCCTGAAGGGAGGGCTGGAGATGGGACACGTTTCAGGTGATAGGTACCTGCCAGAAGTGGTGCCGAAGGATAACTGCCCAGCCCTTGATGGCCCACTGAGAAAAAGGAGCAGAGGACAGGCCCTATGGAGTGCAGCCAGATTCAAATTCTGCTTTCCCCCGTCTCTAGCTGCAGGCCTCTGTTTCCTCATCTTGAGTCTCACGGCCTCCCTCAGGCTGACATGGTGCCCTAGTGTGCTTTTGAATCAATGCCTGATTGCAGGAAGATGGGATGAAGAATGGGGGGAAAGGGGACCCTCCCTCCCTGGTGGTATAGCAGGTTAAAGCACAGCACTGCGAAGCTGGCCTTGGCAGCTTCACTGCAAGTTCGATCCCTGCCCCAGAGGTGACCGACATGGCACAGCAGACCTCTCCTGTCTCACCCGCTGCTCCCCTCAGCAATGTATTTCAGTCCATCTGCCTGTTCTGCTCCCCACTCTGTCTCTGGTGAATCCTCTCACCCTGCATACCCCTGGTCTACACCCCAGTTTTGTATGCATAAAAAAAAATTCCCACACCTTAAAATGGTAAAAGGAGCACGGGTAACCCTTTTCACTAAGCTGGCTCCAGCCACACTGTTTTGTTTGTCCCTCAAAACAATAAGCTCCGGCCCTCCCTGGTGGCGCAGCGGGTTAAAGCACTGCACTGAGAAGCTAAAGCCACTTCCTCATGAGTTCTATCCCCGCCTGCCCCCGGAGGAGACCACATGGCGTGGCAGACCTCTCCTGACCCGCCCGCTGCTCCCCTCAGCAGTGTACTTCGTTGATCTGCCTGTTCTGCTCCCCACTCTGTCTCTGGTGAAGTCTCTCACTGCCTCTGAGCCTCTGGCCTGTACCCCAGTTCTGTATGTACAAATAAATAAATCTTTAAAAAAAAAAAAAAAACAATAAGCTCCACCTTGCCTCAGAGCCTTCCCACATGCTGTTCCCTACACCTGGATGTTCTCCCTGTTCACTGGCCATCTCCTATGCATCCTTCAGGCCTCCACCAGTAGATCGATGGCCTCTGCTCCCTGCCGTCTCTCAATCCAGTGAGGCCTTTCTGCTTAGTACCTCTAAATCACCTCAGCATTTCCTGTCACAATGATCACCCGAAGGTCTATGCAGACCATGAACGCTACAGGGCTCTCACTGTAAATGGCTCTTGCTCAGTGCTGGTTGTTCTCATCTGGCACATCTAGCACTGACTGCATTTGACACAAAGAAGGCTTATGATAAAGAGGTGGAGTAACTGAATGAGTGAGGCTGACACGCAGGTGAGCAAGAGTCTGTGCCTTAACACGGGAATACAAGGAGTGAAGGAGCAGTGACTTGCCTGGGGAGTCAGGTAAGGCCTCGCCCAGGTTCATAAGGAGGGAAACGGTGTGTGTGTGTGTGTGTGCGCGCGCGTGTGTGCATGTACATGCAGTTGGTGTGGAGCCCTCGCAGCACTAGGGCACGTCACAAAAGTGCAGCATGCCATGAGCTGGGCATAGTGCCATCCTCGCTCACCTGCACGAGGCCTCCTCACTGCGTTTGAATTAAGATCACTGAGCACTCTACTTGGGGTTGCATGTCCCAAGCTGTTGATGGGATTGTGGCAGGAGCAGCAGGACAGGACTTGGCTCTCAGCTCTGACTCCAAACAAAACTGTTCTCTTGATCAATTTGAATTATTTCAATTCCAGCAGAGCTAATATCACAGATGTTTTGGAGGTGCTTCATGCATGTTAATAGCAGTGATGGGAAGACACACTCAGAAAAACCTAATGCCAGCAGCATAGGCCTGAGCATAGTTTTCTAGAAGAAGCAACAAAAAAGAGAAACTTTACATGTGAACACCCCCTACACACACAGACACACACAGGCACACACAATCACTCCATTATTGCCCACACTTGGAATTCTAGGCTATTCATGTTTTAAATATTTATTTTATTTATATTTATGCATACAAGAACTGGGGTGTAGACTAGGGTTATGCAGGGTGAGAGGATTCATTAGAGACAGAGTGGGGAGCAGAACAGGCAGATGGACTGAAATACACTGCTGAAGGGGGCAGTGGGTGAAACAGGAGGGATCTGCTGTGCCATGTGGGTTACACCCTTGGCTGGGGATCAAACTCCTGCCTGCTGCAGTGGCTGCAGATAGCTTGATACCACTGAGTCTTTAACCCCTGTGCCACTAGGGAAGTCCCTTAGGCTATTCATTTTTAAAGTCAATGGAAATATGACGTGCATACAGAAAAATGCAGTTATTAGTGTATGGAGCTCCACGAATTTTCACACCACATAGACCAGGAAGCAACACCATCAGCACTCTAAGAAGCCTTGGGCTTTCTTCCAGTCACCATCTCCCCAATGGGGAACCACTGTCCTGTTGTCTGTCAGCACAGATCAGTCTTGCCTGTTTCTGCATTTTATATCTACATGATAATGAATTTTGCACTTTTATGTCTTGCTTCTTTTGCACACTCACTGTCATGTAAGATTGATCCAAATGGTTGTGTGCAGTTGCAGCTGATTCATTTTCCTGGCTGTGTAGTGTTCCCATGTGTGAATATGCCATCATTTATTTCTCCACATTTCTATTGACAGCTCTTGGACAGTTTTCAGGGTGGGGGCCTTTGCGAATTGTGCTGCTTCTGTGAACATCTTTGTACATGTCCCTGTGAAATGGTATATGTATTTCATCATAGGGGATCTAGTTTCCATGTTTATATTTCTCAGGACGTATAGTCACTCAGCACCTCAGTGTTTCTGAAATATGTATTTTGATGACTCCCAAACAGTACAGGAATACAACATAGAGGCATTTTTTTCAATTCGTTATTTGTGGGTGTGCTTTACTACACTAAACAAAGTGTAACCATAGGGGAAAGTGGGGACTGGGTGTACAGGAATTTTCTGTTCTAGTCCTGCAACTTTTTTTGTAAATCTAAAACTAGTCTAAAATCATTTATTTCAAAATAAAGTAACTAACCCAACTAAATACCTAAATACCTAAGCCAAGAAGGGGTAACACCGACGCATTAAATTGTCAAGGGTGATCATGCTAATTTGGGACAGTGAGTTGCTGGTATGTTTATAATGCCCAGAAGCTGTTGAGCCCCACCGGTGATATATACCTCATCAACACCATTCTTACAGTATGTCTACATGGCTTGGTTCCCCAGAGGTGGACAGAGAAAAATGTTCCATTTATGAATTGTCCAGTTTTAGCACCATCCCCATGTGGGTGGTTTTACTGACCGGTAGGGGGCAGCAGAGTAGCGGGGAAGGCTCAGAGCTGGCCGCTGGGAAGCCTGGGTTTCCTCTCCAACGTTTCACTTGCTGGTTGGCTGACTTTAGGGGAGTTACCTAACCTCCCTGAGTTTGAGTAAATGAGGGTTAATAATGCCGTGCATTATTAACAGCAGGCCTGCTGTGACAACTGCCATGGTGTTTCAAAAGTTGCTGGTCTGTTTTTGAGGTTTAGTTATCTTTAACTGTAACCAATAACTGATAATTGTTTTCTCCTCTCCTTCATTCTTTCCTTCCTCCCTCCTCCCTCCCTCCCTTCCTCCTTACTTGCTTTTTCTTCTTCTTTTTAACAGTTTGGCAAGGGGGAAGACAGTTTCTGTTTCAGTGTTAACACTAAGCTCACACTCATGCAGATATTTAGCCCCAAACTGTAAGGGAATGGATAACAAATAAACTGCTCTAAGATTTTCCAGTTTCGTGAGGACGTGCTAGTCTTTGGAAGCAGTGAAAGGTCCCAAGAAGAGGAGTATGTTCGTGCCCAAATAGGAAGAGTCAAGAATAACGTCCACCCAACTCTCCAGCTATAACAAGAGATGAAACCCTGCCAGTGGCAACGCCAGGAAGGGACCTAGCAGGCAGTGTGTTCAGTGAGAGACACAGATACCTTATGTTTCCAGTCATGTGTGGAAGATAAACAAAACTAGTGACGAACAAGATGAACTCTCAGGCTCTTAGAACATAATGCAGGTTACCAGAACGGAAGGGGGAAGGAAGGTAGATAAGTCAGATAAAAGGGATCAGCTGTGTTTGGTGAAGGACAGAAATGAAACCTTTTGTGGTGAGCATAGTGGAATCTATACAGATGTTGATTTATAAGGCTGTGCACTGAAACGTATATAATGTTATAAACCAATGTTACTTCAGTAACTTTTTTAAGGAATTGCATTCATTCAACAAATACATGTAGAATGCATGCCAGTCAGTGTGCTGACTGCGGGGGTTACAGATGGGATGGCAAGGTGTGGACATTGCCCCAGGTGCCTCCGTATCCAGTCCAGTGGCCATACACTGCCCCCCAGCAAGCCTCTTAATGCAAGACTTGTGTGCTATGCAGACCCATATTTTTGCTTTACTCTATTTCATTCAGAGTAGATTTCATGACATGTTAATAGGCTGCATCTAAAGTTAGAGAAGCACTGGTCTAGTCATGGAGAATGACTCATGGACAGTTGCCACACAGAGCTATAGGTGTGGTGGGCGGGAAGCACCTGTACTGAGGGAAGCATTCTGAGGACACGGACTTTAAATAAAAAAAGGTTTAGTGGGGCCCTCCCTGGTGGCACAAGGGGTTAAAGCACAGCACTATGAAGCTATCGTGGCCACTGCAGCACGAGTTCTAACCCCAGCCAGGGGGGTGACCCACATGGCGCCGCAGACCTCTCTTCTGTCACCCACTGCTCCCCTCAGCAGTGTACTTCGTAGATCTGCCTGTTCTGCTCCCCACTCTGTCTCTGGTGAAGCCTCTCACCCCGCGCACCTCTGGCCTGTATCCCAGTTCTGTATGCATAAATAAATCTTTTTTAAAAAGGTTAGGTAAGGCTGATGTCCAAACAATACATATCCCTAGTGTGACATGTCATCTTATGTTTTTTAATCACCAAAGTAGAATTCATGTGTTGATAGTTTAATATATAATCTGAGGGTCCCAGAATGGCAACATTTTTGACCAACAAAAGCTGCTTTACAAGCTAGCTTTTCAGTTACATTTTGGAGAACACTAGACAGTATCTTTCCATTATCTATTGCTCTGTAACAAATCCTCCCAAAACATCCTGGCCTAAAACAATCACTTAGCTTCCGTGACCATGCTCTGGGCCAGGATCTTGGGCAGGCCTTGGCTGGGTGGCAGGGCAACAGGGCTGGGGGTGGGTGTCCAACCGCAGGGTGGCTGGTGCATTCAAGTGGTCAGCACCTCGGGGTTCCTCGGCCTCTCTCCCTCCACGTGACACCATCTCCCAGGGCCTCTCCATGTGCCTTGGGCTCCTCCCAGGGCCACACTATAGTCCACACTTACGTGGACTGAGCATTCCACAAGGCAGGGGCCAACAACTGGCAGTCTCTGAAGAGCAGGGCGCTGCACTGGCAGCAGGACCAGCTTCCTGGGTGTGTGACCTACACAGTCACACGGGGTGCTGCTTTTGCCATCTGGGATATCTGAATACATTTCCAAAAAGATTTATTTATTTATGCACACAAGAACTGGGGTACAGGCCAGAGGTGAGGGAGGTGAGAGGATTCACCAGAGTCAGAGTAGAGAGCAGAACAGGCAGACTGACAAAGTACACTGCTGAGGGGAGCAGTAGGTGACACAGGAGAGGTCTGCTGCGTCATGTGGGTCACCCCCCTAGCTGAGGATCAAACTCATGCTGTGGATAGCTTCATGGTGCTGTGCTTTAGCCCGCTGCACCAACAGGGAAGGCCCTGAATACATTTTTTAATTTCAGATTTCCAGTTTGGGCCCTGCCCAGTATAGCACTTCTGCAGTGTTTTATGGCTCCAGGCAGTTATGGGGGCCCATCTGGACATAAGGGAAGAGGCTAATGATCACACTGGTCATTGGTAAGAGTGCTAAAGAACTCGTGACTGTCTTTGCTTGCTCTGCACAGCATGGGTAACAAGGGGCAGGGAGCTGCAGTCAAGAAATCTGACACCCCCATAAAACATGGGCTAGAGAAGGCCCGTTCTGCCATCAATGAGGTAGGACACCCCTCAACACTCTCAAGCACATCTTTGGGCCAGGATCCAACAAATGTGCCCCTTCGGCACTCCCAGGAGGACCAGAGATTGCCATGGGGGGTTGTCAACGCTGGTGTGCATTTCGACACCAGGCTTAGTGTAGCAGACTGAGCCAGAAGGGTAAGAAGGTCCCATACCATATCTGTGTGCTCTTGTCCAGACCAGACTCTAATGAAGATGGGGATTCATCAGACACATCATGTTGGTGATCTGCGGACTGCCACCACTTTCTATAGAGTGTCAACGTGGGTAAGAACTACCTACAGATTGCCAAATAAAATTATAAAACCGCCCCCCTCCAAATCTGAGGCATAGTTGCAGTATTAAGGCGACAGTTAGCCTGCTATGCACAAACCATGTGAGCTTTTGGGACTTCACGTTTCTTCCATTTGAAATGAGGAAATTGCTTTTAAAATCGCAAACCTCTAGTGCCACATTTGTAACTCTCTAATTGTACATCTGATATGGTATTCATTAGACAAAGGCTTGAGAAGAGACTGCACAGGAGTTACCCAGCAGCCACGATAAGTTTAATCAGAAAGCCTGTGGACCTAAATTCAAGGCTGCCTCCAGCTCCCACTTCTTCATTCCTCAAACCTCCATTGTGACGACAGGGCTGGCGCGAAGTGCTGGATGTGGGGGGCTGGGCTGCAGCAATGAGCCACATCCACAGGCCCGTTTTCAGTGCTCATGATCCATAGTGGGGCAAGCAAGTGGGCAGACAGCTGCACCCCTACTTCTGAGTGTTATGCTGAGGAAGGCATTAATTAGGTCCTTGGGTCCCTGTCCTGAATATGGGAAGGGCTGAGGGAGAGCAAGTTGGGCCCCACAGGCCAAAGAGAAGTTAGGTTTGGGGGCGGAGTGTGGCGTGTTCCGATCCCCTACAGGGGAAGCAGGCAGTGGAGGGCACTGTCATGAGAAAGCTGGGAGTCTGTAGGGAACTGAAAGTGAGGCTATGTGGGGGGAGTGGGGAAGGGAGACTTGTTTGGGGTGGTAGGAAAGATTGCCAAGAGAAGGGAGTGAGCTTGGAGCCAGAGATGTAAATGGGGCCAGATTCCCAGAGCCTCTAAGCCTAGAGAGAACAACTTGGATTTTGTCCCGAGGTCCAGAAGAACTTGGACGGGTTCAAAATTGGACAATGGCCTGTCTGGTTTGAGTTTAAGAAATTACTGAGTTAAAGTGTAAAGTGCTGAGGTTAGACTGGTTGCAGTTGGAGCAGGCCAGGTGACGTTCTAGTGAGAAGCTGCTGGTTGTAGTGAGAATCAGTGGTAACTGCGCACTGGCTGTGGAGATGGAGTGACATGGATGGAGAAGAGAGACAGAATCAACAAGACTTGGGATTGAGGGTGGGGGAGGACGGAGAGGTGGGCAAGGATGATATCCCCGATTCTAGCTGGAGCAACAGGGGTGGAAGGTGGTGTCACTTACTGAGAAGGAAAGCCCAGTGGGACTACAGAGACATGGAGGCTTCAGTTGGGGTGTCTTTACAGCTTGAGGTGTCTGTAAAACTTTCAGGTGAAGATACCAGGGACAGTGGAGTGGTGTTTATGCAAGTCAAGCCTGAGCTGGAGCTAGTGGGAGAGTTAAGGGAGAAGTTTCCCTGGGGCCTGGGAGTAACAGATTGTTTGCAGAATAGGAAGGACCAGTAGGAAGCTAGAGGACTGATAGGAAGATAGAGGGGTCAACTGAACAGGGAGCGGATACAAGCTCCCAGGGCTGCAGATTTGTTTTACCAGGGAGAGCCTAGACACTTCCATTGCAGGATCTCAGCAGTTTACAGTTTAACCTCAGTAATCTGTTAAACTCAAACCAGATAAGCTATTGTCCAATTTTGAACACATCCATGTTATTCTGGGCCTTGGGTCAAAATCCAAATGGTCTCTCTCGAGGCTTAGGGGATCCCAGTGATCTGGCTCCCACTCACCACTCCAGCCTCATCCTCGCTTCCCTCCCTGGAGTTACTACTATCTGGGTTGCAACACTTGGCTCCAGCAACTTCCAGCAGCAAGTCACTTACTCTCCCTGGGCCTCAGCTTCCTTGATTGTAAAGTTGGGAAATTATGACAACGGACCTCATGGTTGTAAAAACTGTGAGGAGATAATGCACATGGTAAGCTTACCAGTGTCCCTGAGTGTAGTTAACAGCGCAGATGACAGCTGTTTGAATTGTGATGGGGGGGGCAGAGCAGGGGAGAATGGGTACACATGCAGACCTCTGTGGGTGTGGTTGTGAGAAGTTGAGAAGTGGAACAAATGTTTTTAAGTGGTTTCTAGATTTTTGAAGAAATAGAAGTTGAGGTTCTCTGCTGGAGAGGGCTATCTGCTAGTGCCTCTGGGGATGGCCGCCTGTGGCACTCCCAAGGGAGAGTCAACTATAAGTCACTTAAATCATCAAGATTTGCTTTGAAGTAACTGTGAAAATGGAAATAGCAGGGCCCTCCCTGGTGGCGCAGCGGGTTAAAGCACAGCCTTGGAAGACTGAAACCACTTCCGCATGAGTTCTATTCCTGCCTGCCCCAGAGGAGATCCACATGGCAAGGCAGACCTCTCCTGCCCCCCCCTCCCCTCGGCAGTGTACTTCATCCATCTGCCTGTTCTGCTCCCCTCTCTATCTCTGGTGAATCCTCTTACCCTCCACATCTCTGGCTTGTACCCCAGTTCCATATGAATAAATAAATCTTTAAAAAAAATGGAAATGGCGGGATGGCTCATGATTTTGTGGCCTAGTCCTGAAACTGGTAGAGAGTACATATTCAAAAGTATCTGTTCATCTAATGGCTTTGATACCGAAATGTCAGCTGTTCAGGCCCTAGTCTCCCAGCCAGGAACAGCTCCCAGGCTGCAGGGGTAGTGCTGAGTCCCAGACACTAGGCCACTGAAGAACATAATCAGCGCCATATTCTTAAAACTGCCATTCCAGGGGAAACTTTTACTCCCCCCTGGGTAAACCTGCATTCTTGTGCATTCCTGTATAGATAAGGTGTAAGGGGCCAGGGCCAATCGCCTTGGCCGAAAGCCAAGCTCACCATATTTAGGAAACCATGTAAAGGTCAGCCAAACCAATCACTAGCTTCCCCGTTCGTCCCGAGACCTGTGCACCCAAAAGGGACTATATAATCTGCTCTTCCCTTTGTTCTGGGCCCTTCCTGCCACCCAGGTGCCTCTGGTGTGCGGTTAGGCCCAAGCTCGAGCTTGCATAAAGTTTCCTCTTGTGTTTACAGTGGTGTGGCTGGCTTTGCTTTTGGGTGGTGCGTGCCATTCCGGCATAACAGGCACCATGGGTGAGTGTCTCACAAAGCCACGACAGGAACTTCGCAGACACTCAGGCAAGCTAGCCAGGAGGCAAATTGGTTTGGAGAAAGAAAATATTTATTGAGAAGACAGGGAACAGAAATAATGTGGGACTCCCAGGCTGGTGGAACTAGGCCAGGAAGGGAGGCAAAGTAGAGTCCACCTGTCCCTCATTCTAGAGCTCTACCTGTCTCTCCGTGATTGGTTAGTTCTCAGTGGTCTCACTGACTTGGTTTCTGTGTGCCCAGAACTAAGTAAGGCTCTGTGTCCCAGCCCTTATCTTAGAGTCCTTTTTCTTATTGTCTTTGCTCCAGAAGGTCCTGTTGCCCCTAGTTCCGGGGTGTTTGATTCGTCCCTTTTGGAGTTTGTTGCCCTTATCTCTGGAGCCTCCCTGAACTCCTTTGAGCCTTCGTCTATTCTATTCTAATCCTGAGGCTCTCCCTTTGCCCACTCTGAACTGCTATTAGGACAAAGGACATGGATCTGATCAGTGACTGCTTCCTGCTGAAAGTGGGTGCTGTGAGGAGGCAGGCAGGGTTCCACCTCAGGGCTGCGATCTAAGGGTGGTGGAAGAAGGTGGTGGAGGCTTCATCATGGGTTCCATCAGACCTGTTCCTGGCTGGGAAGACTAGGCCTGAAAACCTGACATTTCGGTATCAGCTTTTCTGATCTATTCTTTTTAATAGATTTTGTGGGCCCTTCCTGGTGGCACAATGGGTTAAAGCGCAGCACTATGAAGCTAGCCACAGCTACTTCAGCAAAATTTTGATCCTTGGCCAGTGAGGTGACCTACATGGTGCAGCAGACCTCTCCTGTCTCTCCCTCTGCTCCCCTCAGCAGTGTGTTTTTGTACATCTGCCTGTTCTGCTCCCCACTCTGTCTCTGGTGAAACCTCTCAGTGCCCCCCACCTCTGGCCTGCATAAATAAATAAATATTAAAAAAATAGATTTTACTTTTTACAGAAAAACTGAGATGATAATACAGAGAGTTAAATTTCATAGTCGATTCAGATTTCCTTTCTTTCCCCTAATTTCCTTTTTCTATTCCAGGAGCCCATGGAGATACCACAGAGACTATCATACATTTTAAAGTGTTCTATTGCGCGGGCCCCCTTTCAATGCATGATTTCTGGATTACTGAGAAGTAAGGTCCTCATGAAATAAAATAATTTGCCTGTTAAGGCACATCATCAACTTCTCTGCTGCTTTTGATGGAAATAAGACCTGGTCCCTGAAGAGCATAACAGCCTCCATCTTGAATTATCCGCCGCCATTTTAGGCTTGAGTTCCTCTGTTCTCTGGGAAGGGGGCTTCCTGTATGACACCATACCAGGGCACCCTGACCTAGGATCAGACCATGTCTGCCAACCAATCGTGGTCTGAGGCAAACTTCTATACCAAATATGGAGGGTGGTAAGGGTCAGCCAATCAGGCAGCGACCCGTATTGTACCCGGGCCTGAGCCCAGGGACTGTATAAACACTCTACCACACAATGCACGGGCCCCTTCCTACCACCCAGTTGCCTCAGGTGGGTGGTTGGGCCCAAGCTCGAGCTTGCAGTAAAGTTTCCTCTTTACAGCAGTGTGACTGGCTTTTTTGGGGTAGTGCGTCCCATTCCGGCATAACAGTCCCTCAGCCCAGTGTGGACATTTATCAGACTGAGCTCAGCTCACAGGGATGCTTCAGGGCCTGGGTGGCATCTTACCTCCACACCTGGGGACCTCGCTGCTCTGCTTGCTCTAGTTCCCTTTGTCCATGAGTTACGCATGTACGTCCTCCTCCTCCCCTTCCTGAAGGCTGCCACTCCTCACTGCCATCAGCCAGCCTCCACACTATGGGCAACAAACGTGGCCAAGCGATGAGAGTTGAAAGAGAAATGTACATAGATTGTTATTGGAAGGAAGCTCAGTCCCACAAAGTTCTTTGTTCTTGAGACGGAGACAGTGTCAAATATACAAAGTCATTATTCAAAATGAATACTCATGTTTCTGTGCTGGGCAGTGGGGATATGGGGAAAAGAAGAGCTAATACTTTTCCTTCATGCATCCCTTCAATAACTGTGTGAATGCATTCTTTCAAGTCATTATAAGAGGATATTTGCCTCTCGTTCTTTTAATAACAGTTTAATAAATTCATGCATTCTGAATACTTAATAAACACACTACTCTAAACCCATACAATTCACACATCTAAAGTGTACACTTTGGTGATTTTTAGTTTATTCACAGATATGTGCAACCATTAGCACAATTTTAGAACATTTTTTATAAATTTATGAAAGACCAAACTGATGCCATGACAGGCTTCAGAATGCTTCTGAACCAGCCAGACCTAGGTTTTGGTTATCAACAAGGCACCAAGGCCAAGTTTAACTGTAAATGTCCTAATCTCATTCATCCCATAGCAACAGCCAATTAGCAAGTAACCAGGACATATCAGGAAAACGCCAGGTGTCCTAAGGTATGTGGGCTGAGTAGTGAAGGTCACATCTTACATGCATAGAACATCTGGGTTAAGACAAGATAACTTTGTTCAATGTCAACCAATCAATATACTGCTGAGCTAAAACTCCCCTCTGCTGGGCTGAAACTCCCCTCTTCTGTAATAAAAACCCTGCCTTCCCTGAGCTCAGGGCTCTCAACTTTGGCAAGTGCGTAGGTGCATGTGGAGAGCCCAGGCTCGAGCTTGCAATAAAGACCCTCATGTGCTTTGCATCGGAATCGGCTCCTTGGTGGTCTTTGGGAAACTCGAAATCTGGCACAACACTTCAAAAGAAATTCCCCTGTACACTGCTGGTCAGAAGGTAAATTGGTGTGATCATTATGGGGAGCAGTATGAAGATTGCTTAAAAAGTAAAAAATAGAAATTCCATATGATCCAGTTCTCCTACTTCTGGGTGTGATACCCAAAGAATACAAAACACTCATTCCAAGAGATTTGCATGGCAGTACAATAACCCAGAGCAGGAAACAACCTAAAATGCCCATTGAGATGAGGGAATAAAGAAGATGTGGTACTACATACGACAGAATACTATATAGCTATGAAGAGGCAAAAACCCTGTCATTTGGAAAAACATGGATGGATCCAGAGGATATTATATTTAGTGAATTAAGTCAGACAGAGGAAGACAAATGCCATATGATTTCACCCATATGTGGTATAAACAAAATGAACAAATGAACTAAATAAAACAAAAAAGTTTAGATGATAAGACCAAATTAGTGGAAGGGGCGGGGCAGAAAAAAGGGATCAATTGTATGGTAAATGATAAAATTGGACTTTACTGGTTAACTTAATATCATATGTATAGATGTTGATTTACAATTATGCACCTCTGAAAGTTAAACAGCCTTATAATGTGATGTTACTGCTTCTTTTTTAATCCTGGGAAAAAAGAAATTCCTAGTCTTTTAGTGACTCCCCCTCATTCCCCATGCCTCACCATAATCAATGACTAAACTCCTTTCTATCTCTATGGGTTTGCTTACTCCAGACATTTCATATAAATGGACTCATACAATAAGTTGTCTTTTGAGACTGTTTTATTTCACTTAGCATGTTCTCAAGTTTCATCCATGTTGAAACATATATTAGACCTGCATTCCTTTTCAGGGTTGAATAATATTCTGCTGTATGGTGATATCACACTTTGATTATCCATTCATCTGCTGATAAACATTTGACTTCTTTGCAATTTTGGCTATTATGAATAATGCTGCCATGTGAGGGCAGATGCTTTCATTGCTTTCAAGTTGATATGGGTTATAAATTTCTGGGTTTTATGATAAGTTCTAGTATTAACTCCAATCCAGGGGAAATCCCCACACCAATAAGGAGCAATTCTCCAGTACCAGCTTGTTATCCTACAATTCAAATCATTCTGACACTATCTACCCAGATTCCACAGGTTAAAAGCTCTACAACACTGCTCCCCCCACTTCAGAAGCCAGTCACACACCCAGTATGTCACCTGTGCTTCTGGTCAACCAGCTGTTGCTCAGAGGTGCCAACAATCCTTCCCACTGGTTTCAGACACCAGTCACAAGCTCAGGTTGTTACCTGTACTTCTGACCTACGCACTATAAATGAGAGGTTCCCACAGCCCACTCCTTTGGTTCAATTAATTTTCTAGAGAAGCTCATAGAACTTGGAGAAACATTTTACCTACAGCTTGCCAGTATATTATAAAGAAGTGTAATTCAGGAAGAACCAGATGAAAGACATGTGTGGCACAAAAATGGGGAAAGGACATGGAGCTTCCATGCTTTCTTTCAGGCCCCCCCCTCCCAGTATTTCCACGTGTTCACCAACTGGAAGCTCTCCAAACCTCATCCTTTTGGGTTTCTGTGGAGGCCTCTTTACACAGGCTGATGGATCAACTCACTGACCATTGTTTCAGCCCTCTAATCACTAGGTTGGTTCCCCAGGCAACCTTCCCTCACCCTTGGGTTAAATCCCCAAGGACTTTCTACATAAATCATTAACATAACAAAAAACACCGTAGTAACCACTCTTATCTCAGGAAAATTCCAAGGATTTTAGCTCTGGACCCTGATTGGGGCTGAAAGCCAAATACAATATATAATTCTTGTTACAAATCATATCACATATGGTAGCTCTCCGTTTAACTTTTGGATGAACTACCAGACTTTCTCAAAGAGGCAGCATCAATTTATATTTCTACCAGCAGGATATCAGGATTCCAATTTGTCTACACCCTTGCCAATGCTTGTCATTTCACTTCAGCATCATATACATCCTCGTGGATGTGCAGTGGTTTGACTGGTGTTTCCCTAGTGACTAATGATGTCAGCACCTTTTCAAGAGCTTGTTGGCTACTTACATATGCCAGAAAGTAAAATCAGAACCAGAGAGCGGAGGAGTGAATAAGAGTTGAGGAAATGGAGACTGTGAAGGGATGAGAACCCTCTTTGGAGAAACTTAACTGTGAAGGGAAGAGTGGTAGGATTGGGACA
>NW_004567120.1:23686099-23692410 GCF_000260355.1 Condylura cristata | reverse complement strand
GGGGGTGGGGGAGGGGTGGGGGTGGGACCATCTTCGGTCTGTCACCTGAAGACCCTGGCTCCAACTAGGCATTCAATGGATATGTGGAGAGGTGTCTACTTAAGTCCTTTGCCTGTTGTAAAATAAGTTTGTCTATATTTTGTTGGTGGTTGTAGGAGTTCATTATATATTCGACATACTCACCCTTATAAGATATATACTTGCAAATATTTTCTCCTATTCTGTGATTTCTCTTTTCACTTTTTTTGTAGTTTATTTTGAGGCCCCAAATGTTTAAAATTGAATGAATATGTTAAAAAAGAGACACCCCCCCCATCCTTCATGCTGGACTTATTACCAACTGCCGTTTCAACATACCCTACTGTAGCGTCATCCTAAACCAATCTGGAGCTTCCTCTTCAGCACCAGCTGAATGAATTAACCAACAATGATAAGAGGTTCTGCTTTCCTCTGAGGGATGGTGACTCTACCTGAAATATTTCATTTTGCTAATAACCTTGTCCTATCCCATTTTCAGCCTAGGGATACCCTTCATTTTGTGTAAATCTTGGAAGTATCTAGACAGGATGCTGTCTGATTCATGAATTGTTACATAGAGCAAATAAATGTCTAAAACTGTGAATTTTAAAAATAAGTCCTAATTTTATTTGTTCGTTTCTTTTACATTTTTGATGTCAAACCTCTGGCTCAAACCTATTTATTGAGTACCAGCTGTAACAGAGGAGTCTCCATAAAAAAAGATTCCAACCAGGCCCAACCAGGGGAAGATATAGGACACCTGAGAGACACAGGAGAGGAAACATGGGCGCAGTAGGCCTTGGGGGACATGGATGAGACACGGGAGTGGAGACATTTAGAGACACTTGGGAGAAACATGTGGGCTAAATATATGTGGGGAGGCTGATCATGGTAGCCTTTATTTTGATTTGTACTTTGCTTTTGCTTCTTTTGTCTCAGACTTGCTGGTCTTTTGTTCCTTTCCTATAGCTAAACTATATCCTTTCTCTTCTTCCCTCTCTATGTACAATGATTCTATTAAATATCTTTCACACAAAGGGTATGCTTTGTCTTTACGTGGCAGATGACAGAATCCCTTTACAGCATGCAAGCTTGGGTGTCCTGCTCCCCACCACAAACCTGCCCACTAATACTTCCATCTACATAGGGACTAGGAATTCTGTGGTGAATAAGATAGACTTGGTTCTTGCTCTCATGGAGTGTAAGTCTAGTGAGGGCAGGGGAAATATGAATCCAATGACTGGTAGTATCTATAAAATAGAGGGTGTTTATAGGCAGAAAAGGTTATGTGCAGGAGAAAAAAATCTCCCCATGAAACTATCTTACCTCAGGGGCAGTGAGGGAGTTTTATGAGGTAGATGGCCTCACTGGCACTGATGGGAAACTCTAGCTTGATTGGCTTAGAATTGCATTTTTGGAGAGGTTGAAACTAGTGCGATGGGAATCCATTATGAGCAACTCCATTTTGGACCTGTTTTTTTCCTCCATTTTTAACAGTAGCTTGTTACAATTATGTCTAAAGTAAAAGTGTATAGATTGTGCAGAACATCAACAAAGAGATCAACATCTCCTTTGGGAACTAACCACTCCTCTGGCACAGAAAAATATAACTTGCTATCACCATGGACACAAGTTAGAGATGGGGTGCAGGTAACCACAGACCTCTCCTGGGTGACTCTAGTACTAGAGCGTTACCACAGGAGACCATACAGCCCTTTTCAATTCTTCCAAACAGTATTAGTTCCTACTTCCTGAGTCTGGACAGTGTGCAGAGTGTTGCACATACATTGTCACAAGCCCTCATTACAAACCCTACCAGGGAAATTGCATTTTTCCTATTTTGCTGATGAGGAAACTGCAACTCAGAGACCTGAACACTTGGCTCAAAGTCTCTGATCAGTAGCAACTTAAACCCAGGGTGGGCGGAGAACTTTCCCCCACACCAATGGTTTAGAGTTTTACCCCCGAGACCACTATGAGCAACTCAGACCCAGGTGGGAGTGCAGAGGGGAGGTCCCAATCCAGCTTCCACCAGAGCAACTTCCCATTGTCACTTTCGCGGGTGGTACTCTGAGGTAAGTCTCATAAGCACAGACTATAGAGAAGGAAGAAGGTGTGGAAGATGCAAAGGTGTCTGAACTCCTCAGCTGACGCGTGCCTTCTGGTTCATTTCTCCAGAAATGCTCTGTGGGCCAGTTGTCTCCACTGGCACAGCCATCCTCCACGGAACTGGCAGAATGATTTTTCTAAAAGCCCATCATGTCACTCCTCTGCTTAGAAACTTTCTATAGCTCCCAGCTTACTTTTAAAATCTGTGTTCCCTTTCTAGCGTGACCTGTAAGACCCTGACTGGGCTGGACCTCCATCCAGCTCTCTGGGGTCGCCAGCAACTTCTCCCTAGCTCCCATGCTGCTGCTAAACTGCATTTCCAGGTGCTTGCTATAGGCACCCATATGCACCCCAGGGGCTCTGAGTGGAGCCCTCCCCCTTCTCCACTGACCAACTCCTTTTCACTCCTAGAGCCTCAGGTCAGGCATTAATGTCCACCCCAATAATTTTTCTTGCACTTTTCCACTAGTCAGCCCCACCCTCGGTGCAGCACCCCTTCTCCCACAGCCCCCCCCCCCATTACCTGTCACAGTCCTGCTTCTCCTGTCTTCTTGTCTTGGCCAAATGCCCCACCAGAATGCAGGCTTGCATCATCTGCTTAACTCTGATTTGCTCCCCTGGAAAGAAGTTTCTCAGGGAATTTGTTCTTTCTCTTGGGCTAAGCATACCAGTGTTGCCTCAAAAAGCATACCAGAAATGCCAATGGCTTGATGTTAGGCATGGAGAGTTTTCAGCTTGGGAGTTTGCCCCCTGCAGCCAAACCTCAATTTTACATGGAGGAGGTAGGCTAGGCAATATCACATGATGAGAAAATTCTGAAGGGAAGAATTGCTGACTACACGAAAAGCGCTAGAAAGCTGCTTTCATGTCTTTCAGCTGATTTGGTTTTCATTTGGAAAAGAGCAAGGAGGATCTTGCCTCAGGTCCCCAATTTGCTAAGAGTTAACAGGTTTAGGTTTAAATCTGTAAAGAAGGGACCACAGTTGTGTGGCCTTTGAATGCCGGGCAGAGATACTCACAAGTCTTCCCTCCAAGCCAGCAGCCCACAGACTCAGCCATGTGGCAGGAAGGCCCCACCCAGACAGCCTCCATCAAGTCCAAGGTACACTGGCAGATGTCTAAGGGGAGACTGTGAAGCAGAAACCACGGTTCTGTGTCAGTTAGCCAATTTCCATCTATAAAATGGGGACAAGGAGTGAAAGGGGGGTATTTATGGCCAAAGCCAATGCCAAATGCTAGAATCCAGGGACTAATCCTCTTCAAACATCAAAGTTCATTGAGAAGAAAAAGGAAACTATAAATTACCCTGTGTAAATATGTTTAAGGTGCAGTTTCTAGAGACATGGACCGGCTAAAAATATGAATAGGAAGAAAGGATCTTTATCACCTCATGGATGAGAGGAAGCTAATGGGTTATTAAAGTGAGGTGAACAGAAGGGAGTAAAAGCAAACAGGCAGACATGGAAAGTTTAGTGGATGGCATTCCTAGACTGCATTCTGTGTGACTCAGATGTCCAAGGGCTGGATGAGAGAGCTGGGAACACAGTAGTCCATTACGAGTCCAGGGATACTGAGCTACTTCAAAAATGGGCTGATCTGGGCACCTCCCTGGTGGCACAGCACATTAAAGCATAGCAGTGAAGCTCAGCCCGCAGCCACTTCAGTGCGAGTTCGATCCCTGGCCAGGGAGGTGACCCACATGGCATGCCAGTCCTCTCCTGACCCGCCCGCTGCTCCCCTCAGCAGTGTACTTCATTGATCTGCCTGTTCTGTTCCCCACTCTGCCTCTGGTGAATCCTCTCACTGCCCTTACACCTCTGGCCTGTACCCCAGTTTTATATACATAAATAAAATAAATCTATAAAAATGTGCTGATCTGTTAGGCAGCATGGGCCTGGAATAACCAACTTCTTTCTGTTCTTTTCAGCCTGTCAACACTATTCTACACTCTGCATCCAATCTCTATGGACTATAGATTTTACAATAAGCTAGATGTAGAAGTGTAGTTTAAAAACAATGTTCATGATTGAAGCCCTGTCTGGAAGAAAGCGCTGGCTGGGTGTGTCTCATTGGAGGGCAGAAGTCAAGGTAACGCCACATGACTCACCAGGAAATGTAGATTTGCAGATTTCCCCCTTTTACTATCCCTCTATAGACAATTCCTCTGGCTGAGAGGTGGGAACTGGATATCAGGCGTAGACATCAAAGAGCCCAGAAACAGGTGAACTGCGTGTGTCTATTCAGAGCCAAGGGGAAAGTAGTTTTTTCAGCACCCATGTGGGCCTTTGTTCTGAGAATGAGGACCAGAGCCCACCCTGGTTCACTAGCGGGGTTGGTAGGTTGGTGATCATGACCTTGCAAACATGGGAAACTTCCCCCTTTCTGGTTAATTAAAAAAAGTCACTCAAAGGACAGGTTTGTCGGGTGAAAGGAAAATAGATGCCACTTTAATATGCTTAAGAAGTCATCCATGATACAATGGCAAAGGTATGGGTCAGGCCTGGTTGTCCTAGGAGTGAGTGCCAGGGGCTGACTCTACTGGCACAAAGTGAGTGGTTAATAGCCAAGTCAAGTCCACAGTTAGGCCCTTCGTGTGCATCAGTGGTTTAGTCTTAACTCATTCTTCTAGCAAATGCTTCCTAATAAACACAGAGCTTGTGCCTGCCCAGAAATGACTACTGGAAGCTTAAATTCCCCCCTCCAAGAGGGACTAAGTTCTTGCTCCCACTCCTTGGGATGCAATGCCAAGACAGCTCGGTCTTTGCTCTCTTCCTCTCTCTCTCTCTCTGGAATGCTACGGTCTCTGGACCTCCTGGTCGGTGGCGGCAGAAGACCCGGGACAGGTACCTGAGACAGACCCGGAGGTGGTCAGCTCCTGGCAGGTCCAGTGCGCTCGGTGGTGTCTACAGCAGCGTCCCAGGTGCCGTCTCTCGGTGGGACCAGGGATAACCCAGTCTCCGCGCGCTCTCCAGTCTGGGTTTGCCCTCAACGGTCCTGGAAGAAGGGGAATATATAGCGGAGAAGGCCAGTAATCTGCATCCCCCGCTTGCCGGTGGAGCCCTTTCTGGCCGACGCCTCTGCTCTGGTATCCACGGCAGTTGCGCCCATGGCACTCTGGGTCCGTCGCAGCATCCGCGCGGACTCGCCACAGCCGCTGCTGTTGTTGTTGGCGTTGTTCCGCAAGTAGCTGCTCGCGGCGTCCCAGTCCTCTGCCCCCAACAGGTCCCGCAGTTCCTGGGGCACGTTGGGCCGCAGGTAGTGACTGGCCCGGTGGCCGCTATGGTCGCGGCGCGTGGGGTCAGCACCCAGGGCGCCCACCAGCACCTTGATAACCAAGTCGTGGCCTTGCATGGCCGCCAGGTGGAGGGGCGTGAGGCCGCCGCTACCCTGGACGCTCACGTCGAGCTGCAGCCCCCGATGCAGGGCTAAGTCGTGCACCTTTATGAGCTCCTCGTGGCGCCCGTGCTTGGCCAGCCAGTGCAGCACCGTGTAGCCGGTAATAGGGTCTCCCCTCAGCAGCAGCTCCGGCTCCGCTTCCAGCTGTTCCCGCAGTACCTCGAAGTCACCCTCGGCGGTCGCCAGTATCCAGGCATGCTCCCAGGGCTCCAGACACACCCTGCTGCTGCCCGCCCCGCTCGACCCTCCTAGGGACTGCTCCTCGGCGCGCTCTTCCGACAGCCACCAGGCGGGAGCTGCCCCCTGCAGCCCCTGCAGCCCGTGCAGCCCCAGCAGCTCCCGCAGCGCTCCTCGCCGGCGCCCGGTGAGCATGAGCGTGCCATAGAAGGAGGACTCCCGGGAGGAGGCGGCGGCGACGTGGCCCTGCTGCCTGCCCAGGCTACCGGTGTCCCCTCGCGAGAGGCGGGGCTGCGGGAACCTCCGCAGGCTCTGCGCGGCTGGGGCTTGGGAGGAGGGCTTGGGTGCCGGCTTCGAGGCCCTTCGAACCTGGGCCATGGTCGTGGAGCTGCCGCTGCGGCGGTTCCAGTGTCTCGTGCTCGCGGCCCTTCCCGGGCCCCACCGGAGAGGAACTGGCGCTGGCGAGGGGGAAGGAAGCGGCTTGAGCAATGGGGCTCCGAGGGAGGGAGCAAAGGAGGGGAGAGAGGGAGGGCAAGAGGACCAGCGTGGAGGAAGGGCCCGGCGTGGGAGGCGTGGAGGTTGGGCGCGCGTGGGCGGCGTGGAGGGCTGGG
>NW_004567120.1:23574306-23685886 GCF_000260355.1 Condylura cristata | reverse complement strand
CCGCGGCGCCCGCGGCCGGACTCTCCGCACCCAGCAGCTGCAGGGTGATGGGGCGGGAGGGCGCCCCTTCCCCGCGGGCAGAGCCTTGGCTGCCAGCCTAGGCCCCGCCGGGGGAGCGGGATCCCTGAGCTCCGGGCGCTAGCTCCCGCCCCCTTCCTTCGCCGTCGCCTGTTATCGCACCAGGAGCCTCTGCACTTTGTCCCCAGCTGCCTTTGTCCCGCGTCTAGCATTCACGAAGGCAGCTTGGCTGCCCCATGTGACAGGAGTCACCCGCCCTTTGTGTAGCCTTGACCCTCCCCACAGCTCGCGGAGCTCCCCGGGATTCCTGCGGGGAAACCCGAGATCAGGGTTCAGGCAGAGGCCCTTCGAGGGAACCGAGAGGGGTGCTCCCTGCTTCCTCCCGCGGCTCCCAGCTCCAGTCTCCGCCCTCTTCCTTCTTTTTCCCAGGTTGGCTTGAGCTCGCTGGTACAGGTGAATCTGAGTCAGCCACGGAACCCCTGCGTACTTCAGAGAGGTGTCTCTACCATCTCGCTGAGCAAACTGCTGATTTCGGCGAATTCAGAGCTTCAAGGGCTGTTGAAAGAAGAGGAGATTTTACTTTTTTACCCCAATACTGGCCTCCTCTTTGCTCTTCTTTGGCCTCTATAACTGGCAGTTTTTATCTCCTTCCTCCCTCGCACCCCATGTTAGGGAGTTTGTCAGTGAATAACTACTTAGAGCCATAGAAGCTCCTTGAGCCAGAGTGGGACACAGCCACAATTCAGGTGGTGTTTAGGAAGATGATTCTGGGAATTCCAGGGGCAGAAAGCTAGTTTCAACAGCCTAGGCCGGAAGGTGACTGGTTTTTCTGCCTTGGCCCTCAAATATTGGAATCAGCCCTAAATATCTCGAGCTTTCCTTCATGATGACCTATTCATTTGTAAACCAGTTCTGAACATTTACTACTATAAACAACATAAACATCATTTATAAATGTATATAACATGGGAGGCTTTATATAAGTTAACTCTTACTCCTCAAAGACCTCACGAGCTAAGTGTCCTTACTAGGTAAAGTCTGCAGAGAGGTTAGAGCAACTTGTCCAAGGTCACCCAGCAGAAACTGGCAGAGCAGGTCTGTATGACACTGTAACCTTTGTTCTGGCACAAAAGGATTGCATTGGAGCCAAACTTATCAAATGAAAAAACAATCAATCAAGCCCCAATTCCAGCCCCAATGAAGGAACTTGTGCTAACCTAAGGCTATCTTGAACTTGCCCTCATCTACTTAGAATGTCCTCTCTCAGGTTCTGTCCATGGTGGTTCTTCCTCCTCTTCAAGGTTGGCTGCCATTTTCACCTTCTCCAGTAAACCTCCTCTGACCAGCCCAGGCCAGGGTGACTTTTTTCCCTCCCCCAGCCCTCTGTACTATTCCATTCCTCTGGCTTTTGGCACCGACTGCTCTGACATGCCAATTAAACTGTATACTCCTTGATGACCCTGTCACACTATGCTTGTGCACCTACTAGGTGTGTGAGAAATGTGTTAGTTGTTCTGGTTTAGCAGCCAGGGGAATTGTGGTCATGTGTGGATGGGGGAGGGCACCGTGCGTGCACACGTGTATGCGTGTGGAGAGCCCTATGCTCACTCCCGCATGCCCCAGTCTGGATCTGCCACGCACCAAAATCAACTCAGATTTGGTCTGTTCATTTAAGGATAGTGATCAGTGGCTGCTTCATTGAGCCGAGTAGCCAAAGTTGCCTCCTGCTGATTCCTTAGAGACCAGGCCTCAAGCTTTCAGGCTTTCATTTTCAAAATGAACCCTGACTGACAAGCAGTTACTTCCGTTGCTCTGGAAACTCCCCTCTGCAACCCCAAGTCTGTAAACACCAAACCACACACTTGCACGCACACTCACAGAGGATGCAAACAGCTGCAGCAATGTTTATTTTTAATCAAAATGCCAGCACGGTAAATGCAGGATGGGAGAATGTTTGGGCTATTAATGTTCCTTGCCACTAAGCAGGCAATTCCCTGCCCTATCACACTAATAATATCTCTGGTTCCAGTTCAAAGACTACAAGGGCAGTCTTTGAACTCATACACACATGTCCTTGCTTAACTCTGTTGCCTGAGACCGAAGCCTCAGCACTCCCCCACTGTCTTCCATTTTCTTAGCCAGTGATGTGTACCCTAGGTCACCAGCTGCCCATGTGGTTGTTTCCTCAGAACCATAGTCCATATCTCTATTTCAGTAGAGAGGGTCTCTGAAATTTAATTCCAGGGAGTGGGAAACAAACAGAAGAGTATTCCCCTCCTGAAATCAACATGCAGTCACCTGAGGTGTCTGCTATACCTCTTCTGAGGGAGTGAGGTGAAACCTTCACCCCCAGGCTTTGGAAGGGTCTCCCAGGTTGGATTTAGGATATTTGCATGGGTCCCTCCCCCACCGCTGTTTCAATGGGTTAAAGCAAAGCACTGTGAAGCTATCACAGCTACTGCAGCACGAGTTTGATCCCCGGCCTGGGGGATGACCCTCATGGCGTGGCAGACTTTTCCTGACCTGTCTGCTGCTCCCCTCAGTGGATCTGCCTGTTTTGCTCCCCACTCTGTCTCTGGTGAATCCTCTCACCCCTCCCCCCATCTCTGGCCTGCCCCCCAGCTCTGTATGTATAAATAAATAAATAAATCTTAAAAAAAAAGATTATTTGCATGGCAAATGGTGACAGTCGGTGTCTATTCCAAACTTTAGTGGCCTTGCTAAGGTTTTTAGGGGTTTGTTTATAGATCTTGGATGACAGAAACTAGAAGAGATCTTAACGTTTCCTTGGCCCAAATGTCATTGAACGGTCAGAGCATGGCCAAAGGCAGAGAAACTTCCAGCTGAAGTGTTAGATGTACCTTGGAAATTAATCTCAGTGAAGAGAGCAGCTCAGATACAATTTCATATAGGAAGTCAGTGGGGAATAGTAAGTTATCTGCAAGTTTTATTCCATACAGTTACTTAGGAATGTGCTCCTGGGTGAAGTCCAAGGCATGTGTGTCTATGCAGTTTGCCAATCAGGCTTGTGGATTCAGACAATTCACAGGTGCAAAACAAACAGGAGGTAAATGTGTGGAATATGGGCAGTAAAGTCCCTCAGGCTTCTATAACCCTCACCCAGGGAGGAAGCAAGGAAAATTCTAGAGGTTTCAGATAGAAAGTATAAGTTGTCTTTCTTCCAAAGACCTGAGCAGATATCATCAGATGATTTTCAAAGACAGAAAAAGCCACAGAGTGAAAGCTCTTTGCTACTGAGCGAGAGCATATAAATGTGTGGGGGTATACAGCCAGATGTCACTGTCTCCACTTGTCACCCAACCCCCCCACCCCTTTGTGTCAGATCTTGACATGAGTAGAGTGCTGTAAAGTTTAACATCTTGAATATTTTCCCTTATACTATAGAACAAAGCACATTTAGTAAGCACATTAAAAATTCTTTACCAGAAATTTGAAATGATTTTTTCCCAGGCCTTCAGTAAACTGTGATATACATTTTAGGGGGGAAAATTATGATCTTTGGGGACTGGGTAAGCTTACAACCATAGACGCTGGTAGGATGCAGTTGAGCCACAAGATGAGGGTTTTGTAAAATGACAGAATGAAGGGAACTAATAGGAAACAGAAAAGTCATTCTGCCTACGACTCGGGCTGCAAGGCATAACTTGGAGCCCAAGTATCAAAGATGGGCCCTGAAGTGTGACAAGAAAATAATTTTCCACTACACATTTCCTGGATACTGCAATGCTAAGTGTCAAGTCCAAGTATTACCACGTGATGCCACACGAGGGCGCTCGTGTGACTGCGAATCGGTGTATGCGAAAACACGGAAAGGTCGCACAGATTTTAACCTGGGGGGAAGGTTATTGCTGGTACTTCTAAGGTGAATTCAGGTTTCTACCCATGATCGCTCTGCTCACCCATGGCCCTTAAGTAGATGTGAGGAAGGAGCTACAAGTATCAGGGGCTGTGGTAAGAAAGTCATGGTGTCATCTTGAAGAGAATGTGAAAAATCTAGAGAGAGAAGGGAGCAAAATAGCGTTTCCTTACTTTATCTGAGAGGACTTGGCTGCTGTAATATGTAAGGCTTGCAGTAGTAAGCCTCCCTGTGGTTTTCAGAGTGCTTTCATATTTCAAAATGATCTCTTTGACCTAAGCATCGAGCCTGTGATGTATATAGAAAAGATGGTATTTATATCCAATTCGCACACAAGACTGATTAATGGCTTGCCCAGAGCTCCATTAAAAATAGGCAGGAGATGGTAGGAATGCAAACTAGTACAACCACTATGGAAAACTGTTCGGAGGTTCCTCAAACTGCTCAACATAGAGCTTCTCTACGACCCAGCAATCCCACTCCTAGGTATCTACCCAAAAGACACAAAAACACTGATTGAAAAAGATACCTTCACCCCCATGTTTATTGCTGCTTTATTTACAATTGGAAAAACATGGAAGCAGCCCAAATGCCCAAAAGTAGATGACTGGATTAAAAAGATGTGGTACATACATACAATGGAATATTACTCAGCAACCAAAAAGAGAAACACATGTCTTTTGCAACAACTTGAATGGAGCTGGAAAAGATCATGCTTAGTGAAATAAGCCAGAAGAGAAAGTAATACCGGATGGTTTCACTCATAGCAGGAGTATAATGGACCAGGCGAGAAAATAACAAGAATAATGAACAGCCATATACCAGAGACATTTTGTGGGGGTGGAGTGGGGCATGGGATCAAAAACGGGGTGGGGGTGGGGAGGGAAGTGCACGGGACTATGGTGGTGGCACACGGGTGACTTGGTGATGGGAAACCCGCGGGGATTACAATTGAGATGGGAAAAAAATGTACAAAATGATGTAAAAATAAACTGTTATAAATAAAAAAAATAGGCAGAAGAAAACTATTACATTATTTTTAAAAAATAGGCATAAGAACTAAATAGGCACTTCTCCAAATAAGACATGTAGATAGTCAACAAGCACAGGGGGAAATGCTCATCATCTCTTTTATCATCAGGGAATTGCAAATCAGACCCCAGTGAGATAATACCTCACACCGTGAGAATGACTCACATCAGAAAGACTAAAAACAATTAGTGTGGCTGAGGGTGGAGAAAAGGGAACCCTCATACACTGTTGGTGGGAATGTAGGGTGGCCCAGTTCTGTGGAAAACAGTGTGGGGTTTCCTCAAAAGATTAATTGTGGATCTGTCATACAGCCCAACAGTTGATAAGCAGTCAGATTTCCTTGGTATGTACCCAAAGAGGACAAAAACCACTAATTTGAAGAGAAGCTTACCTTCCCATGTTATTTGCAGCTCTGCTTAAAATACCTAAGATATGGAAATAACTTGACAATAACAAAATAGCTGACTGGATCAAGAAGATGTGGTATAGATACATAATGGAATACTACTCAGTGGTCAAAAAGAGTCTCAAGCCAGTGGCGGCAACATGGATGGAGCTGGAAGGGATTATGCTCAGTGAAATGAGTCAGAAGGAGAAAGACAAATAGTGGAAGGTGTCACTTATATGTGGAATGTAGAGAAACCAAACAAATGGTCAGATAAAGTGAAACTTAAAACCCAACCTTTGAAAGCTGACTATAGAACTGAGGTGTCCAGAGAGGATAGGGCTGTGGAGCAGCAAGAACAAAGCAGGGAGGGAACACAATGGACTCTGGTGGTGGACTGTGGGGAATCCTATACTTCAAAAATACAAGGAATGATGTAAATCAATAGTTCCTCAATATTGTTTTTAAGCTGAAATGAGGGTGGATTAAACAAAATGCTAAATAAATTTAATTTTTGCCATTTTTAAAATACTATTTTAAAAACTATTTTGACTCATCAAGATGTTACTATTAATATATGTATTTTTCTCACACAGAAGGTGATGCATATGCTTCATTTTCAAAAAAATATATATCTTGGCTTAACGCTGCAATATGGCTCTGCCAAAGTGTGATTCTCAGATGCTTTATTTCAGCACTTGGTTTCAGTGGCTGTCAGACAGGAGAAAGGTATCTCAAAAAGATACACAGCTCTCAATGCGGACAAATTCCAGTGGATGGACTTTCTACATCAAGTTTCTCACTGATAATTCCTCCCACTAAGGATGCAGAGCTTTTGATGAAATTCAGTTGGTAAGCAGTCAGTTTTTCTGATGCTGATCATTTGTTCCTGGAAACCGATTGCCTCCTGTTGCACTTTGGTGTTTTTAACAAATATGTTCTGAAACCACAACAACTCCACATTTGAAAAACTCAAAAACATGGTAGGGCTTTTCACTTTCAGGTTTTTAAGTGTGCAGATATGAAAGATTTTCTAGGTATGTAACATATTTTTGGCAATAAAATTACATAACAATGACAATACAAATATCTGTTTTCCTAATATTCTCCCCGTATACTGCATTTTCCTGAAAGGCAGTTACTTTTTCAATCATGGTTGAAATATCAACTTAGACTTGAGGAGCAGATGTGGTATGTGTACACGATGGAATGTTACGCGGCTCTAGCTAAAGATGAAACCTTGCTATTTGTGACAACCTGAGGGGACCTGGAGGGGATGATGCTAAGTGAAATATACCAGAAGGAGAAAGACAAATACTGGATGATTTCACTCATATATGGAATATACAGAAAAAAACTTTTAAACTTAAAATCATGACATACACAAATTATAAGTGCACAGTCAGACAACTTCCTATAAATTGACCCACACCCATGGGCCATCTTTGTGTCCTTTTACTTTCATCCCCCTTCTATTGCTGTGTAACAAATCACTAGCAAAAGGTAGTGACAAAACAAAATAACCCTCACACCCATCACCAAAGCACTAATGATCCCCCACCACAGCCCACTGGGTCCCCTCTGGCCTTTGCTCCCAGCCCCTCCTCCTCCACTTCTAGTACCTTCCATTCTACAAAAGTGAGTTCATCATTAATAAGGCAGGTATGACTAAGTAGCTTTCTTGATGTTTTCTTTTTTCGTTTTGGTGACTTCTCGTCAGAATCAGCTTATCTTGTTGCTTTTACTTTGTAACAGGCTGATGAAAATTTGTACTATGATTGGGAACAAAATCCATTTTGCCACTTTCCTTTAGTTCACTTATATTTGTATTCTTCATATTATCTTCAGCCAGACTATGGTTTCTTCCTTTTTCTTTTTTTTAAGATTTATTTGGGCCCTCCCTGGTGGTGCAATGGATTAAAAGCACAGCACTATGAATCTAGCCATAGCTGCTTCAGCACTAGTTTGATCCCTGGCCAGAGAGCTGACCCACATGGTACAGTAGGCCTCTCCTCTCACACCCACTGCTCAGCAGCTATTTCAGTAGATCTGCCTGTTCTGCTTCCCACTCTGTCTTGTGAATCCTCTCACCCCCTGCACCTCTGGCCTGTACCCCAGCTCTTGTATGCATAAATAGATCTTTTTGTGTTTCAGATCTACTGAAATACACTGCTCAGGGAAGCAGCTGGCAAAACAGGAGAGGTCTGCTGGGTTATGTGAGTCATACTCCCTGGCGCGGTATGGATCTCGTGGCTGCTAAGAGATTCATAGTTCCGTGTTTTAACCCCTTGGGACACCAGGGAGGCCCTAGATTGTGGTTTCATTGTGAAAATTCTTTCAAGCCACTTCTCCATTGAGGGGGGATTGGCTCAGTTAAAACCAGATGATAGATTCTTTAAATTCACAACTCTACACAGAAGTTGCCAACGTTCTGAATAAGCTAAAAATAAAATGAAAGAGCGTGATTGCCGTCATGGGTCCTTTGGGTTGTGGATTCCCAGCTCCTCCTTTAGAACATCCATCAGTGATCATCTTACAAATGGCCTGAATGATGGTGCCAGTGTCTAGTCATGTGTTGGGCACAGTCCAGTTTATTTTTTTCTATTTTGGTTAAAATTTAATTTAAATACAATTTTTAATATTTTCTCCCCACTCAATGAATCATCTTCCAACC
Source organism: Condylura cristata (assembly GCF_000260355.1). NCBI lineage: Eukaryota > Metazoa > Chordata > Mammalia > Eulipotyphla > Talpidae > Condylura > Condylura cristata. The sequence continues at coordinate 23,677,900 of NW_004567120.1, read as the reverse complement.
ACTTTGGAAATAACAGTTTTATTAATCTAAGTTCCATCTGCCCATGTTCCTTCTGTTCAGGGGAAGGATGTCCTAAAGGAACTCTGCAGAGCTCTGTGGACTCCACCCCCTACTCCGGCTTCCTGGACTCTACCCCCTACTCCAGTGACTGGAAACTACAACTCCCAGCAGTACCAGGGAGAGAACTGCGAGGACCCAAGGGCGGAGCTAAGCAGGCATTCTGGGACTTTGGGGGATAAATAGGGTTCCCGTTGCGTCTCTTGCTCTCTCGCTCTGGAAACGGCTCTCTGGACTGTGTGACTCGTTACCAGAACTCCAAGTCAGCAGAGCCGAGCCGGTAAGATATTCCAGTTGTTGTTTCCTTTTCTTTTCCCCTTTTGTAAATAAACCCATTTGACCCTTTTGTGTGTGCCTGCCTGCAGTACAACTGAATTTTAAGCGCACAGGTGCCAGGTGAGACCCCCACAGACAGGCAGCCCAAATCCACTCTGGGCTACCCTGTAACACTTCTATTACACCAAATGATTCTGGTCAGTTCAGTGGCATGTAATTTTGCATCTCAGACACTAGCATGGTGCGCTGTGGCTGAATTTTATTCTCAAACTCGAATATGAAAACTGAGGGTACATTTCCCTGTAGCAGGATAGGGATTAGGATTAAAGAGTGGATTCTGGCACAACTGGAATCTAACATACCAGTCAAGGGCATTTTCTGTGTGTGAGACCCGAAGCTGACTCTCACTCAGTCCTCCTCGCGCCCCCATGAGGTAGCGAAAAGTATTACCTCCATTGTACAGACGATAAGATGGAGTCTCTGCTAAGTGACTGTGCACCTAGCGGTAGTAATGCTACTAGCATTCTAAGCCAGAAATCAAATGACCCCTGACCCTGGACTCTTCACCAATATGCAGTTTTGCTACTCGTCTGTTTTGCTACTCGTCTGTTACCTTATAGACTTTGTTGCAATAACACACAGCAAGAGTGGTCCTGGGTCAGGGCCCATCCTTTTAGCCTGTGTGATATCTCATTTAATTCTTTTAAAAAAGATTTTATTTATTTATGCATACAGGAACTGGGCTGTAGTCCAGAGGTGCAGGGGTGAGGCGATTCACCAGAGACTGAGTGGGGAGCAGAACAGGCAGATCTACTGAAACACAATGCTGAGGGGAGCAGCCAGGCAGGTCAGGAGGGGTCTGCTGCACTGTGTGGGTCAGCTCCCTGGCCGGGGATTGAACTCGTACTGCAGTGGCTGTGACAGTTTCATAGTGCTGAGACTAACCTCTTGTGCCACCAGGTCCTTCATTCTGACAACAGCCTCATGAGAAAGAGACAATTAGACATTCTCCCCATTTTACAGAGGCAGGCAGTAAAGTTCAGCGAGGTTCAAGGCCCCAAGGCTGCTAGCATGTGGCAGATCTTCCACAGTCTGGCATCTCTTCTGTTACTGCTGTGGGTAGGGAACAGGCATTATCTCAACGGAGCTGGTCTTTCTCAGGGGGCCCACTGTCCATGCCATCTGCATTGTTCACCAAGCAGGTGAATTCCAGAAAGGCCCAGCTTGGTGTGGTCTGTGACTGATGCCAGCCTAAAAGGCTAACAGAAAGAAGTGAACGTTTAGAAACATTTATATAAATTAATAATGCTAGAGTATCCAAGTGCCTTTTTTTTTTGGTAAACATTTATTTATTTATGCATACAGAACTGGGGTATAGGCCAGAGGTGCAGGGGCGGTGAGAGGATCCTCCAGAGACAGAGTGGGGAGCAGAACTGACAAAGTACACTGCTGAGAGGAGCAGTTGGTGAGACAGGAGAGGTCTGCTGTGCCAAGTGGGTCACCTCCCTGGCTGGGGATTGAACTCACGCTGAAGTAGCTGCGGCTAGCTTTGCAGTGCTGTGCTTTAACCTTTTGTGCTACCAGAGAGGGCCCCTGACTCTTCTTTTCACAAAAGTATTTGTTCACAACAGACTGGAAATTAAAAAAAAAAAATACCTCTTTCACTACAGACAACTTGAGAAGTACTGGTATAGAAAAATGCTGTAAAAAGTGCAAGCTGTAGTCTGTGCTTTGAGAGAAGGAGTGGTTAAGTCAAGCCTGGGGAGTGGTGAGTTGCCTGTAAAGAATAATTGGAATGGTTTGATTCACCCCCAAATTCAACTACAACGGCCTGACCTCATTTCTCTTGGGAGATTTTCGAGGAGAATGAAGTGATTGTCTTTAATCAATAAAGTGCAGGTCTTAAAGATCCAGCATCATTTTTATCTCAGTAGTGCTCCCACCAGCCATCTGTCCATCAGTAAAGGGCACCGACGTGCCTGCCTCTGGCCAGAGGCCACTGCTGGCCTTAGTTTCGGGAGGCAATACATCTCTGCAGAGATAGCTGGACCTGACCCAGTGAACTACTGTCAGGCAGGGCAGACAGGGAGGAGTAAGGAACAGGAACTGGATTGTGAAGTGAGACTGAGGGGCCTACGTAAAAGTCAAGGGATGTGACCAAACGCCTGTTCTTCCCTATCACCTCCTGTTGGCGCAAATGGTACGGATTCCAGCTTTGCTTCCTCCAGGCAGCTCTGCTTGACTACTCTGACCTGCCCCTTCACAGAATCCTTGTAATCTAGCACACCCAACCTGACCCCAGCATATGGTATCGCCAGTGGTTCTTATATTGTTTCAACTCTTCATCTAGGTTAAAGATCTTCAAAGCCAGCACAGGGAGAAAGGTCAGGGTTTAGCAATCAGAACTGAGGCATGATGAGAAGGGGGAACCGGGCCTCAGGGCCAAGGAGGCAGCCCAGCTATCAGAACAGAGGTCTGACGTCGAGGGTCCCTGGCAGTAAGGGTGACCCCTAACCAGGTTTGCGGTGCTCGGATGGAGGGGCTGATGTCCCTCTGGCCTAGAATCTGGGGCAGGATTGAGCCTATGACTGGAGGCTTTGTTTATCCTCAGAAAGTGACTCCAGCCGTGGAGTGGGGGAGAAGTGGCATCTGGGAGGCAGACAGGCTTATACTGCGTTGTTCGTTGTTTGGTAGCCTGCCATTTAAAGCCCCAGTCTGACCCTGGCCCAACAGTGACAGATGACATCTACAAACTGTAGCCCAGTATAAGCTATCAAGGGGAAGGGACCATTCTTAAAGCAGTCAGGACTCCTGGAAGGCACAAGGAAGGATCTGCCCCAGTCAGCTTCCCCTTGAATTTAGCCAACTGGCAACATCAAGGGTTTGGTTCTTAGGGTCCCCTCGCAGCCAGTTTGGCAAGCACGGCCTGAGAAGAATAGTCACTTGATTTGTTTCCTGTCTGCCAGACGCTCAGAGCTGCTGGAAATCCACGCGGAGGCAATAACTCGACACGGTTTCATTCACTGCCATCCAGAGGGAGGACACGCTCCTTCCAAAGACAGAGAGGCCCCATGCCTGTGCCGCCAGCACAGCACAGCACAGCAGCTCACGCTTCTCCGCACATTTCAAAGTATAATGACATGTTGGGGCCTGCCTCTCGCAGCTCCTTCTGCGCGCACCTAACACTTGTTTCTCAGGGCTCCTGGGGACTGAAGAGTGTAAAGGAACAAAACAGATCAAACACATATGCAAATGTTTCATATTTATGAGTGAAAAATGAGTAAGACAACAGATTGATGAGGTTTCGTACCAAGACAAGAATTAATGCAATTCCAGCTGCAGGAATAGGAAGACAGCATCCAGGGCCGGGGTGTGGGGAAGTTTGAGGGGGTGCAGGGGTGGGGGGTGGGGAAACCTGCTTTGCATGGGTCTGGTCAGACCTCACCTGGCAGGTTGTGTTCAGTTGATGAGCCTATCTGTTGGGACTGTTTGGCTGCAGGCGGGAGAAGGCTCATGGGAAATGACAGCTACCTTAAAAATAACTCTGAGACTGGTCTGTGGGCGAGAGGAAGGGGACTTGAGGCAGAGTGGAGGAGTGGGAAGTGTTGGCTTTGGACTTAGGAACCCCCAGCTGAATCCATGGCTCTGCAACTTAGAAGGCTACTTCTGTCCAGTCACTTCACCTCCTGCAGACTCAGTGTCCTCATCGGGGCAATGGGAGGATTCTGTGCCATTGAGGATTCAGTGAAAGAGGGCCAGAAAACTGCAAGGCACTTGATAATTTATATTACTGGGAGCCTCTGTGGAGCACACTATAAGGGCCCGTGGGTGAAAATGACAGAAAGACAGATTTTGGCACAGTACAATTAAGGAGAGCTACTAACCGTTCCTTATGGAGTCTTAACATGCAAATGGCTGTTTTGGGAAGTAGCAAGTTCATCATCCCTGGAAATGGTCAAGCAGAGGCTGCACACGCAGGATCATCACTCAAGCATTTCCTGGAGACTGCATGGGGGAATTGTACACAGGGAAGAAAATTGGAGCGGACTGTTTGTGAAGTCTTTTCCAACCTCTAGAGTTCAAGATCCTACTGGGAGTGTCTGCAAAATCTTGTTACGATCATGAGCTGTCCATGTTCCACTTCTGCTTGGATCCCACCCCCTTACCAACCACAGACCTTGCTCCAGCCATTGTCCCCGCTCTCCTAAGTAACCAGTTTCCCCTCTTCACTGAATCTTTTCTGCTAGCACACGAACATGCTGTTTATTCTCCAGCTGAAGAAAAAGAAAAGCGATTCCTCCAGCTACTGCCCAATTTTTCCTTTTCTGCATTTTCTAAACCACTCCAAGGTGCTACCCAAGTTTGCTGCCTCCTCTCTTTCCCCTCCAACCTTCTGTTTTACATACTCCAATCTGGCTTTTGCCCCCACTGCTCCATCAAAGTTATTCTCCTGAAGATCATCAACAACTTCCATGTTGCCTAACCCAAGAATCCATTTTCGCCATCCTCTTCTCTCTCACTTGTTCCATCTGCTTCATCGGTAGAGTTGACCTTCTCCTGCTCCACCAGGTGGCCACACTCACCTTGCTTTTCCTCCTAGCTAATTGCTTCAGTCTTCTTGGTGAGTTCTTTCTCATCTCTTGGTTTCTAAATGGCCTACTCCCCAGTTCTACTGAGAGAAAAAAGGCTGAAAATTTTAAGAAAAGGAAAAAAAAGCTAACTTTAAACAAATCATATATCTAAATGCAAAAGCTAAAATCATAAAAATTCTTTAAATAAGTGGGAGAACAACATTTTGACTTTATTACAAAAGATACAAACTTCATGTATGATAGAAGAACAAAATTTACTCACTGGACGTCACAAAACGTCAAAAGCTCCTACCGACTTCAAGAGACTGTTAATAGGTAAGTCACTGCTTGGGAGAAAATGTTTGCAACATATTTACCTACCCCAAAAATTGTACTTAGGATATATAAAAATTCATGCATCTCTACAAAACAATTCTCAATGAATATATGAAAACTAGAAACATATCAAGTATCTTTTTTGATTAAACTTGAGCAAGCTAGAAATTAACAACAAAAAGAAAATGGAAAAATCTCAAACCTGTGGACACTTAATGACATGTGTCTGAAAAAATGTTGGGTCAATGAAGAATCAAAGGGGAAGTAAAAAATTATGTGGAGATCAATGAAAATGAAGAAATAAGTTATCAAATCTTAGGGGATGCAACAAAAGCCATATTAAGAGGGAAGTTCATAGCAATACAGGCCATCAATAAACAAAGAAAAGTCTCACAAAAACAATTTAAAAATTGCAACTTCTCTGCTATCTCCTCCCTTCCACTTTTCCTTCCCTCCTTCATTTTTCTCCTTAGGATTCATTATAACATACTATATTTTTCACTCACTTACTTTGTTTTGACTGTCTCCTGCCACTAGAATGTAAGTTACATGAGGGGAAATATTTTTGTATTGTACATGAAGGTCTTTCTAGCTTCCAAGAAGTCTTTTTCCCCCTGAGATTTATTTGTGCATACAGAACTGGGGTACAGGCCAGAGGTGCAGGGGCAGTGAGAGGCTTCACCAAAGACAGAGTGGGGAGCAGAACAGGCAGACTGGTGAAGTACACTGCTGAGGAGAGCAGCAGATGAGACAGAGAGGTCTGCTGCACCATGTGGGTCACCTCCGGGTGGGCACTGAACTCGCACCACGCATCCTGACTAGCTTCGCAGTGCTGTGCTTTAACCTGCTGCACTACCAGGATGAGCCAGTCTTTTTAGCTTCTATAACAGTGCATGGCACAGGGTAATATTCAATAAATGTTTGTTAATCTCTCAGATGGATCGGTGAGTGATAAATGCAAGTTGCAGAAAACCAAGAACAGTGTCCTTTTTTTTTTTAAGATTTATTTATTTATTGTGCATATAGAACTGGGGTACAGGCCAGAGACTCAGGGGTGGAGAAAGACTTCACCAGAGACAGAGTGGGGAGCAGAACAGGCAGATGGACGAAGTACACTGCTGAGGGGAGCAGCGGGCGGGTCAGGAGAGGTCTGCCGCGCCATGTGGTCACCTCCGGGGCAGGCGGGAATGGAACTCATGCGGAAGTGGCTTAAGCTTCTCAGTGCTGTGTTTTAACCCGCTGCGCCACCAGGGAGGGCCAAGAACAGTGTCCTTTATAAAACAGCCACAAAGCGCCACTCTGTGCCTGCATCTATGTGTGCACATGGTGTGAAGGGATAGGCCAGGCTCTGGGAGGGTCACACTGCAGTAAAAACAGTGGTTATAAGTATGCTTATTCCCTAGTGGGCCTGGGGGTGGGGGTGGGGTATCAAAGGAGACTTTAGTCATACCTGTAATATTCCCCCAGGGAAATGTATCCCTTTATTATTTTTGTGAGATTTAAAAGAAACACAAATGTACCAACTAAAATTTTATGTTGCAACAATTTCTGGAAAGTAAACAGAAAAAGTTTGAAGGACTCAGTAAGTGCTAAAACTCTTTCTATAGCTGGAACCTACAGAAATACCGCTCCCTCCCGCTCCCTCATAATGTTCCTCCAACACCCCCCTCCCCCTGCAACACACACACCAGCCTTAATGTTTCTCTAGCACTTATCCTCTGTCAGGCACTGTTCTGTGAACTTGGGATAGAGCAGTGAAGCAGACAGAGGGACCCCTTTTCCTCATGGAGTTGACTTTCTGGTGGGGGGACAGTACCCCCCAGCTGCTCAGTCAGGTCCCTAAGGTGAAGGTATAGCCTCTGCAACTGTGGGAACAGTGTCCCTGAGAGCTGTTCAGGTTGCATGCACTTGTCCTGGTGTTACAGGGCAACCCAATATGAACTGGGGTGCCTGTCTGTGGGTCCTCACCTGCGTGCTTAAGATTCAGTTGCACATTAATGACACAAAAGGGGTCAATAATGGGTTTACTTACAAGGGGGAAAGGAAAAGGAACAATTCAGGGAAAGAGAGAGAGATACAAGTTAACTAGAGCGTCCTACCAGTTCTGCTGACTTGGAAACCCAATAGCACACTGAAAGCTCATCAAGAGCCAAATAACTGGCCGCTGACCACAAGGCCAAGGGGGAGAGAGAGACCAGCCATGAAACACCAGGCCAAGAGTCCCCCAGAGCCCACACATCCGGTTTTATCCCAACCTGGCTGCTCCGCTCCACTCAAAGGTCCCAGCATGCTTTTCACTGGTATTGATGGGATTTGTAGTTCCGGTGTCTGGGGTGGGGGCGGAGTCCATGAAACCTGTATCTGTTACACTGGGACTCCTCTCTTCTAGAGACCCAAAGCAGTCAACTCCTTCTCACTAGCTTCGTGTGGTGTGCCAGCTCAGCCTGTTAATAACCAATGTTGTGGCTGGATTGCCCTTGTGGGTTAGTTTGATTCCAAGACACCCTTCAACAATAACCATCAGGAAACTGAAAAAAAAAAAAATTTATTACTCACAGTATCTGGAGATAACATGGCAGACCTCAGGCCACACAAGACTGGGGAGGAGGAAGAGGCCTAGGGTTCTGCTGGGTGGGGGCTTAGGGTTTTTCAATTTATTTTTTGTTGGTGAATTTAGAGCATGAGAGTGGGAATTATAATCAAATGGCCCACATGGTCACTAAAATCACCCAAGATCTCTAAAACAAAGGTACCTCAGGGAGGGCAGTAGCTTTCTCTTTCTATCTCAAAAGACTGGCAATATGTCTGCTGGAGATAACCTTCTTTGAAGCAGATGCCTCTTTGAAGTGGATGCCTGGCAGTCAAAGCTTAAGTCAGACACTTGCATTACAGAGAAAAGAAAAGAAACAACTGTCAGGATTTATACTACAGCTGGGATTGGGAGATGGAATAACTGATTAGATGGAATAACTGATTAGTGCTTATGCATATTGAACCTGCAGGGAATCTTTCTCCATTGTTCCTCCCAAACCACGTTCAGTCAGTGGCAGGCCCCATTCTGCTCAGCCTGCAGACAGCAGGATCCACAAGAAGGGGGGGTCTCTTGGTCCTGGTCTGTCCTTGACCTATGTGCTCACATGCAGAAGGAGGCTGCCTGGGAGTGAGCCTTACCTTCACTCCAACTCCTGCTTGGGGCCTGGAAATGGCATTTCTCAGTTCTGTTCTCTGTCACAAAGGACACATAAGTGTGTTGTTTTCTCCAGAGCCTGCACTAGCCTCCCCAACTCTTGTCACTTTCTTCTTCTAGTCAGTATCTCCCTGGGTACATGGCCTTTGATGGTGCCCATGGAAAGGCCTGAGAAAACGGAGGGCAGGCATGAGGTCCTGACCCTCTTTCTGGCCCCAACCAGAGCAGCCCACCTCGTGTCCTCCTGCTGCCTGCTGGCTGCACTGGGCCCCTGTCATGGTCCCTTAGTTCTGTTAGTAGCCACCCCCAACCTCCAACTGGTTTAGAAACCCAGCCACCCCACCCCACCTTCTCCCCGGGGACCCTGTGCCTCATTTCCTGTTAGTAGAAAAAGAATCCTAGTAAGCTTCCTGCATCTGCAGGGGGCAGCCTAATGACTAAGGCCCTACTCTATGGAGCCACCTGCTTGGGCTCCACTGCTTTTCCTATGTTGTATAAGATTTTGTCATTCCTGAAATGCTTGCTTATTTACTTTTGTGCTATTGTCAATAACCAATTTATTGTAACAAAAATATAAGATAAAAACACAATTTTAAAAGTTATTTATTTTGATTATTGTAACAATGTGGTACAAATATACAGGTTTTGTTCACTTGAATAATTTTATAGTTAATTTGGTTTTTATATGCCAATGAGGATGTTGCTGTGGGGTGCAGGGCAACATTTGAACTAAATTTGAACAAATTTGATATGTGTGTGTGTGAACATATACATTTGCCATGGATTCTCGTCTGAAGTACTTAAGGACTTTGCTGGAGTAAATCATTCCTCCCGTCCCCACACCATTATCACTCCCCACCTCCCATGGAACCCTGCATAGTGCAATCTTTTCTCTCTTGAAAAACTACCTTCTTGAGTCAATATCACCATCTACCTACCACCCCATTTCTGTGCTTTCTGTAGCAGCAAGACTCTAGAATTCAAAGTGTCTATTCTGGCAACTGTACTTCCTCACCTGCAATGTCTCTTGAAAACATTTCAATAAAGTTCACACTCCCATGGAGCACCACATTGCCAAGGCCTAATTTGAAGGGCCAAATGCAAACTGAAAAGCAGGGCCCCTTGTTCAAAAATGTAATATTTTTCTAGAGTGAACAAATGATTGCACCACCAATGGATTCAAACAACAGAAGCCCTGGCACACATGCCCAGCTTCACACCTCAGTTGCTGCCTACCTGTACAACCCGAGTTGGGCCACAGTGCTGTTTGTGGAAGAGAACAAGGCTGGTGTGAATTTGAGCTCTCCAGGTTTTCCTTTGATCTTAAGGGTCTGTCAGTGAGTCGACTCTCAGGGCTGATTACTGCAGGCTTCTCTCTCCAGCCTCCAGAGTGCCCAGGTCAGAGTGCCACTGGGACCAGGCCTTGGACTGCCTCTCTGAGCTCCCTCCCCTGAGCTCATCTGACCTCAGGGCTTTAAACAACCCCTTGCATGGGGTGTTTGGCCACCTGACAGAGATCTGGATGCCTCCTCAACAGCGCCCCCTGGACGTCTAAGAGATCACTCCACCTCAGTTTGTGTAAACTGAAGTTCTGGCTTGCGCCTGGTCTCCTCACTCCTCGGCATCTCCAGCCTTTTTAGAAGCTTGAGTGAAAACCTTCGTGTCATCCTATTCTTCACTTTCATGGCACATCCTAACCTGTCATCTCATCAAACACTTCCCTTCCCACTTAGACTGAGACTGTCACACCTTGCCGTGGCCTTCACGGCCCTGACCCTGTCCTCTACCTCACACGCCCCACCGCCTACCCACCTCACCCTCACACTGCCTCCTTGTTCCACGATCATCCCAAGCACACTCTCGCTTCAGGACCTTTCCCTGGTGTGATCTTTCCCCATCATGCCCAAGGACTGTTGCTCACTTCATGGAGTCCTGCTTATATGTCCCCGAGTCACTGACCATGGCACCTAAAATGCCACCCTCTCCTTCCTCGCCCACCCCCAGCATTATTTTCATCCCTTTGCTTTATTTTGATTTCGCTGTCATTCCCACCACTCAGCTCAGTGTGTGGCACTTCTGTCTGGAGTTAAGAAACAGGTCAGTCTCATCACAGTGTCCTCCCAGCTTAAGGTCCTTTGGTGTTGTAGGACGTCTCCCTGTCTTTGCCCAGGCTGTTTCCTCCACTTGCGAAGACCCTCCTTCCCGCCTGCCTGGAAAAAAATTCTTACCCTCAACACCTGAGCCAAACGGCTCTACCTACGGAAAGCTCCCACCTCCCAGGCTAAGCCAGCTGTTCCTCTGTGATGACACAGAACCCTGCACTTGCCTCAGTTAACAACTGGCTCTCAAGGCAAGTGTGTCTTCCCTAGCGGACTGTGGGCTTCCTGAGGACAGGTGCTGTGCAGCCCCAGAGCCTAGTACAGTACCTATCTCAAGTATTTGGCAAAGCTCTGCTGACTGAATAAGTGAGCCCACGGTTGAGAGAGGAAGTAGAAGGGAGGACAGGAGGGAGCCATCTCCTTCTCTGGAGGTGCCCTCAGGATGCCCAGAATGCCTTGTTAGGGAAGTTCCCCTGTTCTCTGGATTAATCCTGATACTCTGCACCTCATCTGAACTTTCTAGATATAGAAATGATATCTCTGCTACAATGACCTTTTCTTTCCAAACTCCAAAAATTAGGATTCATTATCTGACAAGCTTGCTCATGCTTTTTGGGGGCAATAAGATGGAATTTTTGAAATCCATCATGTGCTGAACCTATAGCTACTCAGGTTTCTGTTAGCATGAACATGATCCAGAGTCAGAGGTATTTAGACATAGTTAGAAAATACAAGTAACTCATATGGACAAAAATAGAAACAAGTACTAGCTAGCAAGGCTGCAGATACAAAGGAGCCGTCTCATGCTGCCTTTAGGAAAGCAAACTGCTCCAGCCCCTATGGAAAGAAGTGTGGAGATTCCTCAATAGACTAAAATGTATTAACCATATGACCCAGCAATTCCACTCCTAGGGATTTGCCCAAAGAGCAGGGAAACACTAATTTGAAAGGAAACCTGCACTAGTGACAAAAGCCAAGCTATAGAAACAACCTGGGTGACCCAGAAGAGATGAGCACATCAAGATGGGGCTCACACACACGGGGGACACTACTCCGTGACCCAAACAAGTTAAACTCATGCTATTTGCAGCAACATGGATGGTGCTGGAAGAGGAAGGACTATGGCCGCTTTGGTGGTTGGAAAACTATGGTGACAAGTTCTGAGGGGAGAAATGCCTCAGAAAAATAAGCAAAGCTGTTAAAAAAAAAAAAAGTAGACCAATGTCCAAAAAGAAAGAGAAAATACAGGTAAGAGGAGGGAAATAAGCAAGGGTGGGCAGAACCAGGATTTGGGAAGCCCTCCAGCCTGTCCCCCACATCCTTCTGGTGAGGGTGGACAGTAGGTAGGGGACCTTATCAGTTTTCCCGGAAGCTAAGATGAGGCGGAGGGAGAAGACATTTCCATAGGAGCGGAAATTGGGAATCCTGCTGGGAGAAATCCCCCAGTGCGGGTTTGCAGCCGGAACTGATTGTTGGGAAGCTCCCCACCAGCAGGGCCAGCTGCTCTGTTTTTTTTTTTTTTTTTTTCTTGGGGAAAATAGATGCCTGGCATACCACCCTGGGTGTAAGAGACACCTGTGTGGTCGCCTCTTAAAAAAAGGGCAAAAACAAACAAACAAAAGCCCACTTAAATCTTTTGTTTTCCTTGCCTTCCCCAAAGCAACACCTTTTTTGTAGGGAAATGGTTGTAATAGAAAAGCCCATTATTATTATTATTTTAAATAAAGCTGAGCCGTGACGGCAATATCCTTGTTAGCCACAAGGGGGCAGCAAAGTGTTCCTGCTCTTAAAGGAAGGCCAGGAAGCCTGTCATCAACAGCTAATAAGAATGAGTCTAAAGCCACATGGTTGTAAAGGATCAGTCACTTAATTTACCAATAACTGGTCATCACCAAGTCCAGCATCCCTATTTAGGAAAGTAAAGGAATTTAAATCTCAGCTCAGCCACTTACTATATGCTCTTGAGCCAGTCACAATCTTTTTGACCACCAAGTTTCCTATTTGTAAGCTAGGAATACCTGCCTGCCAAGATCACATCTTCCTCATATAGTTAACTTGAGAATTAAGTGGGACAATTAAGGTAGTAAGTGAAATGCTCAGGATAGAGTAAATGTTCATATGCTAAATATTATTCTCACTACATACAGAAACAAGGGTACTCTTACTGAATGCCTGTTATGTGCCATTCACTTTGAATCCTTAGAGCAAGCAAACAAGGAATCATGAGAAATTAAATAAGAGGTTGAAGACATGACCAAGGTCGAATAGATAGCAATGATAATAATAGCAAATGCGTAGCAAGCGCTAACTCTAGCACTTACTCTAGTTAGCAGTTTACACAGATTATCTTCTTACAGCAATCCTCACTCAATTCAGCTCGTAAAGGCTCCCAGGTAACTCTCGATTGCAGGGCTCTATCTGGCACTGGCTTCCCCCTTTGCATCATGACTGACTGGGTGAGGTGTGACTCAAGGGCAATCAACCAGACTTTCCTCCTTGGGAATTTGGACTTGGGATTAGAAAACATGTGGTGTCCAGGTGTAACTGTAACTGTGCTAGACAGTCTTTCTGCACCATGCTGCAGTACAAGGAGCATGTCATTGAGGCTCTAGGTAGGGCCAAGTTCAAGTTCCCAGGCTATGGGGAAAATCCATATTTCCAAGAAATAGAGTTTTACCAAGTTTAATACAAATGAGTTTGAAGACATGGTAGCTGAAAAGTAATTTATCCAAGATGGCTGCAGGGTCAAAGACAACCCAAATTGTGGCTGCCTGGACAAGTGGCAGGTCCTGCACTCATGAGCACAAAAGAGCTGCTCCCTTGTTGGTAGTGCAAATAAAAACCACATTCTTAGATATATAAGGAAAGAGTTGAAATCTGGAAGACGGATATAATCAATGTTCCCACTCAGCTGTCCATACAGCTTTTCATGTTTCCATTTTTTCCACTCAGCTATGATTGAGCACCGATTGCATGCATAGTGTTGTGTTAGATGCTGTGAACATTTTTATTCATTCATTTTCTCTTTAATCTTTAAAAAAATTGAAACTTTTTTTATTGATTTACCATTGATTTGTAGAATTATATATACATACATTTTGCCCCCAAGGGGACTTCTTGATCTCTATTAGTGTATAAGCCTAAGAAAAATTTGATATATGATTTAGTGTCTGTTGATTAGCAGCTTTAAATCTTTGTAGGAGAATTGTAGGACAATCCATCCTTCAAAGTATTAAATGAGCATACGATGGATAAGATTGGTCATAAGAAATAATTTAGAAGCAAAATACTTCCTAGGCTCAAAGCAGAAAGAACAAGAAATTGATAATAATTTAATGGAAAGTCATAAACTAGAGAATGCATTTCAGAAGGAGAGCAGTCTGTACAGAGATCAGACACAACATTAGAAACAGGAATTAGAAAGACAGTTTTGGGGGGAACTGAAATGTCTGGGTCCCTTGACAGGTATATATCTGAATCCCCACACTCGGCCAGGGAGAGGTAGGACTTCTACTGGGCTTCTGAAGCTAGAGAAGCTTGGCAGGAAGTGTCAAAGATGAAGTCCAGATTGAAATCCATTAGCAAGAGGCTGCAAATAGGCCTCAAGATCAAGGACACCTGCTAACACATAGATCAGACGCCAGAACTCAAATGTGTGCAAGCTGAGTTGTGATGCTGGGAGTTTACTGTTAGCCAGAAACAGTGAGATGAGGGTGAGTCAGACACAGCAGGGAGGGCCAGCTCAGTGGATCAAAAGAATTTGGGGGTGGATCTAGGCCCATTAGGTGTGTGGGGCTGTTTTTAAGGCAGTTTATTCAGGGCAGGCCATTGATCACTCAGAGGAAGAATGTATCAGACTGCTGTTTCTTCCTGTCTTTCCACATTAAAGCCAGCCAGTCAAACCTTTTGCACTGGGCCTATGGTCACTAAGCAACCTTCTGATTAAAATGTGCCCCCCCCCCCTGGAAGATAATGAGCGGGCTAGCTGGCATGAATAGATAGTCCTTCTCTCCTGGCCTCTATCTCTCATTGTAATGTGTTTTCACTATGAAATATGTTTTATGATGTTCTCTTATTATAAAAGTAATAAAAGCTAATTATGGAAAGCATAGACAAGCAAAAAGAGAGCGTAAAGGTCATCCATATTTTTTTTAAATACTAAGAATTGCTAAATAAAGGTCACCCATCACCCTACCGCCAAAACAACTGCTAGTAATACCTCTGTGATCATTTGTTTGGATCCTTTTTATATGAAGTATGTTTATCTACAACACACATACATATAGTCATATATGCACATTTACCTGTGGCATTATATCTTCATTTGTCTTTAATTTGGAGCCCCTTCAAGTATGCAAGTGGTAAATGCATAAAAGCTTTAACATAGTTATTTAACACAGTCTAGAAATATATAGGACAAAATGTGAAAGACCCTTGAAACAACTTAGAATGACTAGCATCCTATTCATCCTGGCAGTTCTTTTTTTCTGCATCCAGATGTCCTATCTAATATACCATTAAAATAGAAAACCTAGAATCCTTTCATCACACTTTTTCGTAACTGCTTACTTTTACTAAAGATTCTTATATGAACACTTTATGTCCATAAGTGCAATCCGTATGAACATTTGTTAAATTTATATATAACATGTATACATAAATATGTTATATTTATTTATTTTCCAGCTTACATAAGCTGAATGTAGAAGTATCAATAGTGTAGTTCTACCACTTTCAACAAAAATACAACTAATTGTTATGTTAAAAACACAAAAAATCACAGACTCCATCAATGTCTTTCTAGAAGACATTCCAGCACAAATATCATTTTTCATGGCTGCACAATATTCCATTATATGCATGCACCTTGAGTAATTTAACCAATATCCTATTATGGTTCCTGTTGGTATGAGCATTCATGTACAAGCTTTAGGTTGGATATATACATATATTTTTTTCTGAGGTGATGTTCAAACTTTAAATATAATGCACGTTAAGAGGAAGTCAAGATACCTTTGGGCATATATGTCTAGGAATGGAATTGCTGGGTCATGTGATGACTGTAAGCTTAACATTTGAGGAATTCCAAATGGTATACATACCACGATCTGTGAATGAAGGTTTCCATTTCTCTACTTTCTTGCCAATAATTGTTATAATGTGTCCTTTTTATTGTAACCAGATTAGTGGGAGTGAAGTAAAGCTCATGGTTTTGATTTGCATTTCTCTGAAGGCTAATGAAATTAAGCATCTTTTTATAAACGTATTGACCACTTTTCTATCCTCCTTGGAAAAGTGTCTATTCAGATCCTTTACCACCTTTTAAAATATATATCTATTTGCATTATTGTTCATTTTATAACAATGTTTACTGCCCCCCCACCATAGCCCCCACATTCCTCTCTCCTTCTGATCCCTCTCCATCCCCCTCCCCTGTAGGGTGGCTCTGGTTTATAATTGTTTGTTTTTGCATTGTTTTGCTGTCCTTTGTATTGTAATAACAATACACACACACACACACAACACACACCATCTTATATGGTTCTCTTAAATTCCTCCTATAAGTGAAACCATTCAATATTTTTCCTTTTCCTTCTGACTTATTTCACTGAGCATAATCTCTTCCCGCTTCATCCGTGTTGCTGTGAATTCCCTTGTATCAGGATCATATCTTCATGACTACGTAGCTTTGTAAAAAGTCTTGAAAGCGGTAAGAGTGAGTCCTTCAGCTTTGCCTGTCGTTCTCTCTCTCTCCTTTTAGCAATTGTACTTATTTATTTTTTGCATAGATCTGGGTTGCAGGTCGAAGGTTGGGGGCGGGGGTGAGAGGGTTCATCAGAGACAGAGTAGAAAGCAGACCAAGCAGACCTACTGGAAAGCACTGCTGAGGGGAGCTGTGCCATATGAGTTATCTCCCTGGCCAGGGATCCAACTCAGGTGGTTGTGGTGGGGACTTGCAGTGGGAGTACTGAGACTTAAACCCTAGGGCACCAGAGAGTCCCTGTTTATCTTATTCTGCACGGGTGAATTGGTGGTGGGAAGGCCATGGGGATTATAACTGAGATGAAAAAAATGCACAAAATGAAGAACGATGTAAAAATAAAAAAGACTATTCTGATTAGTCTGGGCCCCTTGACTTCCCATATGAATTTTAGGATCATTTTATTAGTTTCAGAAAAATAAAAAAGACAGTTGGGCTATTGGTAAGTGTTTAACTGAATCTATAGATTAATTTAGGGAATATTACCCTCTTAACAATATTTTCTTTACGTCCACAAATATGGAATGTCTTTCCATTTGTTTAGGTTGTCTTTCATTTCTTTCAACAAAGTTTTATAGTTTTCAGTGTGTACATTTTATAATACCTTTGTTAAAAATAATTTCTAATTATTTTATTATTTTTATGTGACTGTAAATTGAATTGTTTTTTTCATTTAATTTTCTTACTGTTCACTACAAGTATATGGAAACACAGCTTATTTTTTTGTTTTTATCTTGCATTATGCAAACGATGAGTTTATTGATTAATTCTAAAGGTTCTAGTGAACTCCTTAGGATTTTCTATTGAAATCAAGTCATCTGCACATATAGTTCTATGTTTTGTGTTCAATCTCTGTGTATTTTGCTTCATTTTCTTGCCTAATTCCCTTGGCCAGAACTTCCAGTACAGTGGTGATGCCATCTAGTCCTGAGCTTTCCTTTGTTGGAAGTTGCTGGAATACTGATTCAAACTTTACTTGTTATATTTCTCTTCAGACTTCTAGTTTTCTTGAGTAAATTTCTATAACTTTGTGGTTTTAGGACTTCCCCATTTCACCTAAGTTATCTCATGTGTTGACATACAGTTATTCAGCATATTTCCTTACAGTTCTTTTTATTTCGTGAACTTGGCAGTAATGTTTCTGACAGAATCCCTGGTTTCAGTAAATTCAATGCTTTCTTTTATTTGTTAATATAGCTAAAAGTTTGTCAATTGTCTCAAAGAACCAGCTTTTGATGTCATTGATTTTCTCTCTATTGGTTTTCTGTTCTCTATTTCATTAATTTTCACTGTAATCTTTAGTAACCTTTCCTTTGATGGTTTTGGGCTTCAGATGCTCTTTTCCACCCTAGTTACTCTTTTGAGAGCTTTCTTTTCATGTGGATGTTTGCAGGTACCTCCCTTTGGGTACTGCTGTAGCTTTGTCCTGTAAGTATTAGTATGATGGGCCATCATGTTTATTCATGCCAAAGCATTATCTAATTTCTTCTATGATTTCTTTTATGTCCAATGGTTATATGTGAGTATGTTGCCTAATGTTTACATATCTATAAATTCCCCCAAATTTTCATTTGCTTACTTCTCATTGTTGTCAGACAACAACAGATTTTGACCCTTTAAAAATGATTTAAGCTTGTTTCATGGCCTAGAAGATGGTCTATCCTATTGAATGTTCCATGGTCACTTAAGAAGAGTGCGTTTTGCTATTATTGGGTGGAGTATTTTATAGATATTTGCTAGGTCTAGTTAATACTATTGTGCATGCCTTAAACTCACTGAAAGAAATATTTTCCTTACTCACTTTACATATTTTGGGGATTTGGTATTACAGGCAGATATTTCTTTTTTTTTTTTTTTAAAGATCTATTTATTTATGCATACAAAAACTGGGTTATAGGCCAGAGGTGTGAGGGGTGAGAGGATTTACCAGAGACAGAGTGGGGAGTAGAACAGGCAGACCTACTGAAATACACTGCTGAGGGGAGCAGTGAGTGAGGCAGGAGAGACCTACTGCGCCACGTGGGTCACCTCCAGGGCTGGGGATTGAACTCGTGCTGCAGTGGCTGGGGATAGCTTCATAGTGCTGATACTTAACCTGTTGTGCCACCAGGAAGGGCCAGACAAATATTTATTAATATCTAGGTCTGCTATTTTCCCTCTTCTCTTTGGATATCTTGGCATCTCAACTACCACAGGTAGAGAAAGCACCTATTGGCAATTTCCAGTCTAGTTCCAATGAATGCATCAGAGTTTCTTGAACACACCGTATTTTTTCTTCCTCCTGATCTTTGTATACACCATAGAACTTCCTTCACTTAGGATAAGCTTATGTCCTGATAAATCCATCCAAATTGAAGATGTTGTAAGTCAAAAATATTTTGAATATACCTAACTTTTGAACATCACAGTTAACTTAGCTTGTCTTAAACATGCTCAAATCACATTAGCCCATAGTTGGGCAAATCATTTAACATGAAGCTTATTTTATAATAAAGTGTTGAAAGTCTCATGTAACTTACTGAATACATACTGAACGTGATGAAAAGAATGGTTTTGTGTGTTCTCACTATTAACACACACAGCTGAAATGACACTGAACTTGAAGAATGTTTGAAGCATTGGACTCAAATTAGCTTGAGTCCAATGCATGATGGGGATGATACAGTGACAAGCCATCAATTTCTCTCTCTTTCAATGAGACCCAAGAGGAGCTGGTAGAAGGTGGTTCTCTCTCCTGCTCACATGACTGACAATTAACATGTTTAGTTGCAGCTGGTTACTGTTGCCCAGCGTCAGGACAGAGTATTCTATTGCATGTTGTTAGTCTGGGGGAAAATATCAAAATTCAAAATTTGAACTAGTTTTTAGTGAATGCATATTACTTTCACATAATTGCAAAGTCAAAACCTGGCAAGTCAAACCATCTTGAATCCAGGACCATCTGCATTCTTTGATTAGATAACCACTTAACTCCCTCCTCTGCAGCTCTTACTCATCTTTCAAAGCATAGCAAGTCTTTTTCTCTGATTAACTTGTTGCTTTTCTGATCTTTCAGTAACTTGTGCTTAATGATCCATACTTGCTGCATAGAGCTCATCTCTCTCTTTTTAAAAAGGTTTTTTTTAAATTTGTGCATACAAGAACTGGGGTACAGGCCAGGGGTGCAGGGGTTGAAAGGATTCATCAGAGAACAGTGGGGAGCAGAACAGGCAGATTGACTGAAATCCACTGCTGAGGGGAGCTGCAGGAGAGAGAGGAGAGGTCTGCTGTGCCGTGTGGGTCACCTACCTGGGTGGGGATGGAACTCATGCCGCAGTGGCTGAGGAGAGCTTCATAATGCTGAAACTTAACTTGTTGTGCCAACAGGGTGACCCAGCACTTCATCTCTTAGAGAGAATTGAAAATTTATCTGTCTCTCCCACCAGACTGGGAGCTCCTTGAGGGCAGGCACAAATCTGGGTCATTGCAATTTCCCACCACTTATCACAGAGATGAGCAAAGAAGGGAGAGTCAGTTTTTGTTAAATAAACAAACAAGCAGCTGGGCTCCAATGATTGACAAGCGTGTTTTTACAACACTATTAACTGAAAAGGCAAAAGAAGAGTTTGTATATACAGGTCATAGCTCTGTAACCACTGATGTGTGGACTTTGAACATTTCAGAGATTTTTAGGAGTGAAAGAGACGGGTTTTGGCAACAAATTATTGACAGGGGAGCTAAGGAAGGACTCGTGGGACAATTCTCGGAGAGGTAGAACACTGGGTAGAGATCAGTTTGAGCCTCAGAAGAGGGGTGGGGATAATGTCTTTGTGTTTACATAAGCAGTGGGAGCCAGTTATTTACATTTGTCGAGTTTGCAATGTCCAGGTGGAGGTGCCAGATGGGCAGGAGCTGGACACATGAGACCTGAACTCAGAGGCTATTGTCCTCAACATTGTTTTATAGCCAGAAGAAATGCAGTGCACATGACCCTTTATCGCAGTGATTTTGGGGGAAAATTGCAAGGTTTAACATTAGAAATAAACTCAGGGAAGGTGATCCCCTAAAGACAATCAAACACACAGGTTTCCAGCAGTCTCATTTGATTAAAAAATGCGATTTAGAGCAATCTAGGAGTGAGGAACTGTGTTTCCCTTATCCAGGTTTTCTACCTTGAAGCCTGCAAACCTAAACATGACTTGGGCAAAAGGGAGGGAGTGGTTGTGGCTGTCTGGATTTTTGGCAAAAATTGCTAGCTAACCTACTTACTTAATAGCAAACACACCACTCACTATATTCTAGTATTGTTCTAAGCGTTTTACAATAAGCATGCTTAGTCCTCATAACGTAGGTGCTCTTACATCATCTGGATTTTACAAGGAAGGAAGAAGCTGAAATCACAAAGAGGTTAAACATTTAGCCTAAGGTCATATAACTAGCAAGAGGCATAATAAGGTATCTGACTCTTTTTTTTTTTTTTATGCCAAGTTACACAAATCAGGATCTGACCAGCCCGAAGCAAGGATTTTTAAAAGTTCTAAATGTGGAAAAGTTCACTTGCTATACACGGAGCATCTGCATAGAAAGGCAAACAAGATTTAAACAATGTATTCAAGCCAAGAGAAATTTGGTAGGACCAGCTGTCATCGCCTCATGCCTCATGCCATGAATTTTGCAAGTCCTTTTTACTACATAATGTGATGGAGAAAGCAATGAAGATTATGAATTTTCTCGGCACTCATGCCTTTAACCATGAGCAATTTATGAGCTATTTAGAAAAGATTGATCCCAAGTATGGAGATTTACTGAGCTGCCATCACCAATCAAGGATTTTCTGGAATAAAAGAGTTCCCAAATCCAATTTGTTAGACCTCCAGTGATTCACAAGATTCTATTTTCTTAGGGCTATGACAAGACATCTGAATGCATTGAACTGAAACTGCAGGGGACAAACAAAAGCTCTGTTGATTAGTTCAAGGAAATGCAGACTCCAGCTAGACATGTGGATCAGGCAGATGGTGACTGGAAACCACCCATTTTCCATTGCTGAGATGTCTTGAGTTCAATGCATTCATAGATATTGAAGAATGCTGCACTATATTTTGTGGAAAATAAGTCACAATTGTGTGAGGATTCCCTTCCTAGATACAGGGGGAGGGGGAGTGAGGAGAGTTTAGACTACAAGTTCCTGAGCTCTCAGGACTGGAGGAAGGAGTCTCTTCTCTTAGCCTAGACATGCAGAGCCAAGAATCTGCAAGCCAAAAACGATGAGAGCATTAACAGCAGGGACAGAGTCAACTCCCAGACCCCAGTGTGGCAGGTGCCAGGCATGGTTGAGTGCCCTGCATTTCACTCGGCAGACTCAGTAGGGTATACACAGCCCCTCGGAATTTAGAGCAAGTTATGGGATAGTTGGAAGGCTTTTCCCCACTGCCATCACAATTTTACTGAAATTTAATTCACATACCCTGCAAGTCACCTGGTTGGTAGGTTTTGATGAGTACAGATAGTCCTTTAATTTCATAATCAAGAAAATATAATTTTAAAGGCATTTTAATGATTGCCTCAATAGTGAAGACTGTACATTGTCATGTACTTATACGTTCCCTTTAATGAACTTATCACACCTGCTACTAGTATAAGCCAATATTCAGCACAGTAAACTTGATCTACCAATAGTTTTCCAGATGAATATTATTCTAATCTCTTGGGTTGAATGGCCAAGGTTGAGTTCTTCCTGATACAGCTGAAAGTGTGATCTCTTCCTTAAGACTGCCAAAATTGAATCTCCTCTTGGGATACTGTGTCTGAAGCCAGCATGAGATAGGCCCAGAGTGACTAGCTCCCACTGTTCCAGTTCATTTTGTTAAATATCAGAGTTCTTAGCAGTGAATCAGAGCTCTTCAATGTCTAACAATAGGCCTATAAAATATACAATTTTGAGTGAATGCAGTTGATTAAACTTTTTTGAGATGCTTTTGTACTACTGTGGATTGTTGTTGAATAGCCAAGAAGTCATATATTACTATTACATGGAATAGACATATCTTTATATTCTACATTATTATGTGGTCTCCAATGGAAAAAAATATGAATGACTGCTTTAAATAAACTTTCCTAAAATTCCAGCTCTCTTAAGTAGATTTGTGACCAGATCCACAGGGCAGTAACCTGTACTCTCTGATAAGGTTTTAGAGAACTAGTACTTTCTCTCTATTGTTTATTGGTTTGGAAACTGACAGAGGAGGTGATTAATCTATTCTATTTTGACAGTTGAGAAATTTGAACTCTAGTGTCATCTAAAAGGGAAGTCTTAGACTATATAGGTCATTATCTACCTCCTAAGAGGTGAGCCATGAAGCCACTTACAGCAATGGCCAGATTGTCCTCAAAATGTGACTTTGACTCTTGGCCAACATGTCAAAAATTACTCCAATGTCCCAAAGGTCCACACTAGGGCATGGCATTAACCAATAACCTGCCATGGACATTGACTAGCCTCAACACTCTTACAGTTTTGCAAAGACAGAAAACCCCTTTGAGGAGTGGGTGTGCAAGCATGCAAAGAATTTTTCTTTTCTGACGAAATCCCATCTGTCTTTCAAGTGGGTTGTTTCAGCCTTGCTTACTTCAGAAATCTTGTCCAAGTTCCCATAATCCATGTTCTGAAGGAAGAACCAGAGGTTCTCTGGAATCTACCACTCCTTTGCCCTCACAGCCACATCCATATTCACCCTCAGTTTTAGACTCCAGTTCAAGAGAATGAACTCTCTAGTCTCACCTACCTTTGAGCTTTTGTTGACAGACTGATGTGTCTCAACCCTTTTCTGGTAACTAGTGTCTTTTTCTTAGACCTCATCCTGACACAATTATATAATTTTTTTGTCTGTTTCACCAAAGCAACTGCCATTCAGGCCTCAACTTATTTATCACTACCTCTGAAAAGACTTAATTATCTGGGTCTGAATTAGGTACCCATTCCTGTGGGCCCCTGAATACCCCATTCTTCTCTGTGTGGCTGTCTATCTTACTCTCTTGCCAGTGCTGTTCCATAGCAGCCTTTTCACTGCTATATCACCAATCTTATACACGGTGTCCAGTGTGCCCCATAAACCTTTGTTGAATAAATGAATAAGTGCACTCATTTTGCTCCCTTATTCACCCCTTTAAATCTCGGTTATATCCTTGACTCAATCCCTCAGGTGGAGACTGACCCACAGAATGCCTGATTTTAAGTAAAATGAGTTGGCTTGGTTGAATTAGTAGCCAGTCAATATGCCTCCAGGTGACTGAACCCACTTTATAAAGTTATTTAATATTGACCAACTGAGTAGGGAAAGTACGTGCCAAAGTCAATGGTTACAATTTCATCTTAGTTACTTCTGACAGGAGCAAAATAACATGGCTGATTATCTTATGAGGCTCCTCTTGGCAGGTGAAGACAGAATTACATCACCAGCTTACTAAAAGTCCCAACATGTCTCCTTGCTGTCCAAGAGATTGGAATGCTGATTCCCATTTCTGCAATAGAAATCTCAGAAGAGGGGGCCAGGACTTTTGTGTCTTCTGTCCTACTATGATATTTGAAATAATTAATTGAAGAGATGTTAGAGGTGTTACCTGTCCACCAAAAACTCATAAGCCAGTGATACTCTGGTGAATTCACTAAGATCTACAATCTACTTGTCACCTTTGCAATTTAAAACACACAGCCTCAGGAATGCTAATTCATAATAGCCAAATAAACATTCATCAAAGCAGATCACCAGCTTACTAATTTATAGTGAAATGTAGAACACCAAGGGGGAAATCATTAGAAGAATCATTGTAGATTTTTTAAAAGATTTATTCATTTATGCATACAGAACGGGAGTACAGGCCAGAGGAGCAGGGGCGAGGAGAGGCTTCACCAGAGACAGAGTGGGGAGCAAAACAGGCAGATCAACAAAGTCCACTGCTAAGGGAAGCAGCGGGCGGGTCAGGAGAGGTCTGCCGCCCCATGTGGTCACCTCGCAGGCAGGCGGGGATTGAACTCATGATGAAGTAGCCCTAGTCTCCCAGTGCTGTGCTTTAACCTGCTGCGCCACCAGGAAGGGCCTCATTGTAGATTTTTACTGTAACAACATTTTAAACTTCTTTACACAAAATACCACCACAAATAAAATTCATGATGAAGGATAAATATCCATAATATAACAGATGCATGAAAAAAATTGTTATAATACAAAAGTGGGAAAATGACATTTAAAGGATGGTCATACCAAAACAATGCAGTGAGCTGATAACAGAATATTGAGATCATTTTTTCTCCTGTCAGAGGTATGCTGAATCCACATCCCAGCATGAGGTCGCATAAGGGCAGCTTGACATCAGTGACATGGTGAGAGTATTTACACCACAGAAATTGGCAAATGTTGCCTATCAGGATTGCTTTTATTTATTTTTCTTTCTTGGAGAACCAGTTATTAAATATTACCAGCACATTACTGTATATATCCAGTTGCTTTCTCTTACCTATATCCTATAAAAGCATTCTCAAATATTCTCTGCCCTCTTGATGAATCCTTGCACTTGTCTCTAATCATTCTTAAACACAGTGAAGCCACTCTTTCTTACTCACCATTCCCCTGAAGTAGCTCTTCCTGAACTCGATGACCAATGCGAACCCTAAATTTTGTGAACAGTCGCCCCTTACCTTCCTTGAACTCTTGGCAATAGGCAGGTCTGTCCATCGTGACCCCTTGAAATTCTCTTGTCTTTTAGCTTCAGTGATTCACGAGCCTGGTTGTATTCAGTCTCTAGCTTCTGATTCTTCCTCCATTTTCCACTCTAAATGTTGCTTCCTGGGCATGTGTCTTCAGTCCTCTTCTCTACTCTCTTATGTAATTTCACCCATTCCCTTGACTTTAAACATTATCTAGACACCAAAGTTTTATATTTGGGCTTGTGTCTCCAGTCCCGGGCTCTCTTGTGAGCTCTGATTGCCTACTTGACCTCTTCCCCTTCGATATCTCAAAAGTATGGCAAATTCAACATATACCAAATGGGAGTCAATGATGTTCTCCCTCTCTTCAAACCAGAGGTTCTCCAGCGTGTTCCCCATCTCAATAAAATGCATCACCATATAAGCCTGAATACTTGGCATCACCCTTGGCCTCTTTGTCTTCCTCCTCTCTTACATCAGCAAGTCTGAATTGTTTTTACCTTCTAAATGTATATCTTTTCTGTCTCTACTTCTACCATCCTAGAGAAAACTCCATGATCTTTCAGCGAGACTGCTGCAATGGCCTCCCAATTAGTCTTCTTATTGTTATTCTTTCTCCCTTCAATAGACTCTCCGCACTGAAGTCAAGGGAAATTTTCAAAACACAAGTCTGGTCATGTCATACTCTTGTCTTCAACTCTTCAGTGGCTTCCTATTGCTCAAGTTAAGAAAACTCTTTGCAATGGCCTAGGACCCTGAACTCTCTTGCTCTATGCACATGGCTCCAGCCTCACTTCATAACACTTTTCAGCCCTTTTCACTCCAGACATACTAGCTTGCTTTCTCTTTCTTGAATACAGTTTTTAGAGTGCTCTGCCCTTTGCCTGGAACACGCTTCCCACCTTCCTTGATGACTCTTAATTAATATACAGATCTCAATTCAAACATCACTTCTTCCATGAAGCCTCCTACACTGACATGCTAGACTAAATTAAATCTGCATTCCCATCCTTGCCTTTATAGATTCTCAGGACCCTGTAAATACCTCCTTAACTGCCTTTATTGCAGTTTTATTTTGGCATTTATGTGTGTGATCATTTGATTATTGTCTTTTCCTCCTACTAGACCAAACATTCTCTCAAGGTAAGGACTGTGATTTTTAAAAAGATTTATTTATTTAGGCATACAAGAAGTGGGGTACAAGCCAGAGGTGTAGGGGCAGTGACAGGATTCACCAGAGACAGAGTGTGGAGCAGAACAGGCAGATTGAAGTACACTGCTCAGGGGAGCAGTGGGTGAGACAGGAGAGGTCTGCTGCACCATGTGGGTCACCTCCCAGGCTGGGGATCAAACACATGCTGAAGCAGCTGAGACTAACTTTCTAGTGCTGCACTTTAACCCATTGTGCCACCAGGGAGGGACAGAACTATGACTTTTTGTTCACCATTGGTGAGTCTGAGACTTGACACACAGTAGGCATTCACTTAACAGTTGTCAGACTAATGAATCACTTACCAACTCTGAGGTATAGGAAATATATAAAACTAGATCAGCTAGTGTTTTTCCTGAATGGCTTCCAGGAAGCTAACAATTATATTTAAAGCTTAATTGCAGCAATTATATAAACCACTAGAAATAGCATATTTGAATTCTCTCTTTTGATCCTGATGTTCTATTCTTAGTTTATTGGCCCATGAAATCTGTGTTGGAATAACATGGAGGTGTATGAGTGTGTGTATATTAGCA
Organism: Condylura cristata; assembly: GCF_000260355.1. NCBI lineage: Eukaryota > Metazoa > Chordata > Mammalia > Eulipotyphla > Talpidae > Condylura > Condylura cristata. The sequence goes on along the minus strand of NW_004567120.1, from coordinate 23,651,184 downwards.
CAAGTATGCATGTATGTGTATGTGCAGATACAAAGATAAATCGGTGTATGGATACAACGATGAATCAGTACATAAATGTAAAGTATTGAGAGATTGATAGAAATGAGGAATTCATTTTTTTAATTTAAATATTTTATTTATTTATTCATGCAGAACTGGGGTACAGACCAGAGATGAGGAGGGTGAGAGGATTCACCAGAAAGAGAGCGGGGAGCAGAACAGGAAGATCGACAAAGTACACTGCTGAGGGGAGCAGCAGGCGGGTGAGGAGAGGTCTGCCTCGCCATGTGGTCACCTGGGGGGGTGCAGGCCTGGATCGAACTCATGCGGAAGTGGCTTAAGTTTCTTAGTGCTGTGCTTTAACCTGCTGCGCCACCAGGGAGGGCCGGAATTCATTGTTTTAATAATAGTTTATTTTTACATCATTTTGTGCCTTTTCCCATCTTAGTTGTAATCCCCATGGGCTTCCCATCACCAGATCACCCGTGTGCCATCACCATAATCCAGTGAACTCCCCCCCCCACCAATTTTTATCCCATTCCCCACTTCACCCCCGTAAAATGTCTCTGGTTATTATTATTATTTTCTCCCCTGGATGGACCTCATTTTTTTTATTGTAATAATGTAGCTGTATTTTAGAGGTCTAGGTTCACACCTCACGAAGACCTCATCCTAATCAGTGACTTATGGATGAATGACTGATGCATTTATATTACCAGGGTGTGATTACATTGCCATCTTTTTGTTACCTCTGTTACCTTTTTGTTACCTCCTATTTTAATCCTTTCATGGTGTTGTGGTTTGTCTGCCAAGGACTGCAAGTTTACTGGGTAAAGATCTTGTTTCTCTAGATTCTATATCAAGTCTATGAGCTGTTGACTAATGTCATTCAATTCACAACACTCGTTACCTTTTTAACTTGTTTTTAAATTGTGAAATGTAATGCACATCCAGAATAACTTCCTATAGTAAATCTATGGCAAAATAAATATTAAAAAGCAAACAATCCTGTAACCACCACCAGGTTAAGAAAGAGAACATTGCTATTTCTTATCTACATTGCATGTTGGATACGGCCTATGACACATTTGGTATTTACTGCTTGACCTGTGACCATATGTAACTAGTCTCCCTCATTAGACAGTAAGTTCCTTGAGAAGAGCAGCAACATCTTATGTCTTTAGACCTCCCACAGTGCCTGGTACAGGGATCTGGCTATAGTAGGTGTGCCATACATTTTACATGATTATACATCTTAGATTAACTCTGTGACTCAAGGAAGACTACTCAGGATGAATTTTGGCAAATAAAAATTGTTTGAGGAAACACAAAACTTTGTCATTTGTCTAACTCAGGCTGTACAGATCAGGGTATAAGAATAACTATTATTTCAGGATGTAAGAGGCAACCCCAGCCTCCTCTTGAAGCCGGTGTCTTGCTCAAAGTCCTAAGTCAGCTCAGAACTATGCCAATAGGCCTAAGAGTCCGATCTCCCTGTCAGTAGTCTTGCCCTCAAGTGCTTTGCATAAAACATAGATCTCACTGTGTCCCACCACTGCTCATTAACCTGTCATGCAGTGGTTCTCCACCTATGATGTGCTTCAGAGAGAACTGAAAGTTTGTTATAAATCTCTGTCTTCTCCCATGCAATGATTCTGATCCGGCAGAGTTGAAGTGGGATCTAGTCCTTTGTGAGAAGCACTGAGTCATTCTGAGGCAGCTGGTTCCGGTACCACCCATTAAGAAACGCCATTTTAAGGACTCTATTTCCTACAGTTTGAAACTTCAGCCTCCTTAGCCTGGCATGTAGGCCCTTTTGGGTGACGCTTCTCAATGCTGTCGCTTTCCTCTGTGCCGTTCCACTCCCGTGACAGTCACCATCATTTCTTGCCTGAATTGTTACAGCGGTGTCCTGACTCCCAGGTCCTGCTTTAACTGCCCTCTGCTCCCAACTTTTCCCCACACTGGAGCCAGAGATGCCTTTTAAAATTGCGAATATGTTCACTTCACTCCCCTGCTCAAAATCCTGCATCTAAGGGACAGTTTCTGCAAATTATTCAGGTGTGAGAGCACCTGGATGGCGGACTCTTCTCAGAAGGCCATGAAATACTTGATCTATTAAATGTCATCAGATGAAATAAAACACTGTTTCAAAAGAACACTTCTGCTAGCAGAAAACATGTCTACATTATGTGTGTGCAATGGGAAATTATAGCCACGAGCACAGATGTCCATGCAAAAGTAAACAGTTGAGTGAAGCATGGATCAGTACCGGGATTCACTGTTTAATATTCATTGGCTACTTGTTTATTCATTTTGTGGCTTGCTAGCAGATAAGCAGAAGCATCTGTTAAAGATTTAGGGAAAATTTATGGTTTTAAAAAAAGTTAAAATAGAGGAATTTCTACCCATTAACTGATCTTTTGTTTTCACGGCAAACCTCCATCCCATTTACACTGGGCATGGTTCCAGATCTAACAGACATTATCCCTGGAGAGCACAGCTTGAGCACCCCTACCCTGGAGCATATAGCTGAAGTTCTTTGGCAAGACCGACACAACCCTTCCAGATCTGACCCCCTCTTATCTTCCAACCCTACTCCTCTACCCCTACAACGGCCTGGGGGTTCCCTAAATATTCTCTGATCTTTGTGTGTGCATATGCTTTTACATGTGCTGTTTGCTCCCACACCATGACACAATAAATTACAGTAAGTCCGCACTTTATGTTGTTGACAGTGTCTTGGAAACTATAACTTTAAAGCAAAAGGATGCACCATGAAACCTGGTCTTGGAATAAGGTTGCTTCATTCAACATTGCCTATGGGATTTAGACGTTGTACCAAAAGGCTGGCGAATGAAATAACTTTATTTGAGGAGCTGCTATACTGCTCAGTCAAGACTCAATCCAAATTATGCTTTTTTACTCTCAGAGTTTCTTCTTCCCCAGGGTCTTGCTCGGTTGTTTATGTCTCTGATTATGTTACTGATTGTGGAGCTCTCTGGCAACTGGCCTGGGAGCTCCCTCAGGTTATGGTACGGGTTTTTGTCCCCCAGTGTTTCTGGATTCCTCTGGCATTTTTTTTAAAGGTTTATTTATTTGTGCATACAGAACTGGGGTACAGGCCAGAGACTCAGGGGTGGCGAAAGACTTCACCAGAGACAGCGTGGGGAGTAGAACAGGCAGATCGATGAAGTACACTGCTGAGCAGCGGGAGGGTCAGGAGAGGTGTGCCGCGCCATGTGGTCACCTCTGGGGCAGGCGGGAATCGAACTCATGCACAAGTGGTTTCAGCTTCTTAGTGTAGTGCTTTAACCCGCTGCGCCACCAGGGAGGGCCTCCTCTGGCATTTTGCACCTTTTTTGGGTGCGCCACCAGGGAGGGCCTCCTCTGGCATTTTGCACCTTTTTTTGGTGTCCTTTCCCTAAGCCCAGCCAGTTGGTAGGTACACTGTAGAAATCTAGCAGGGTAGCTCAGGCTGCAAACCTTCCCCTGGATAACCCACCAAATCTTACATTCTCATGGCCCATTTCTCCAGGACTAGATTTTCAGATAAGCCAGTGGTTCTAAAACTTTAGCATACAGTTGAATTCCCTGAAACACTGTTCAAACAGATTGCTGGGTTCCAGTCCGGGTGGGGGGCAAAAATTTGCATTCCCAGGCAAGGGGGAATGATGCTAGACAGAGGTCGCATTTTGAAAACCACTGGAATAAATTAAAGTAAACGCAGGGGACAGCAGGTTAATCATGTAGAAAGGAATCCTTGGTTCATCTGGACTCAGCCCCTTCACTGAGTTTCTGATTCTATCAGCACTGTCTGGATTTGGTTAATTCCAGAGAATTTTCTCTCTGCTTCACCTCATCCTCCTCCAACATTTTTATCTTACTTTTCAAGTTGTTCTTGGAGCTTCTCCACTTTAGAGCAACTTTATTATCCTTCTCTTTGTCCTTGTAAAAAACCATGGTTTCAAAGCAAAACCCAGCAAAGCTCTTAGCTCCATTTCACTACCCTTTTCCTCTTCTCTGCCTCCTTCCATATGCCACCCCCCCCTTTCAGTCTCACACTCCCTATCCCTGTACTAAGAGTGACTTTCTAAAGCTTGGCTCCGGTTAGGGGCCACTCTTATCTAGCAGGGTAGCTATTTCCCCTCCTTGGGGAGTCTAGTTCCACAAACAACATTAGCATGCTGATGACAGTCACCTGCTGGCTCTGGGAAGTCACTGCTTGATCCAGCTTCCTTAAGGACAGTGGAAACACTGACAACACCACATTACATGCTTCCGTTCATTCACTCCACAAACTGATTGAGTACTGGCCAGGCACTGTGCTGGACCCAAGGGACCCCATCAGGACACATTGAACATAAATGCATGTTTATGGCCATCCTGGAGAGCCTGCAACATCACTTTACAAAAGGGATCATTTAACCCCACCCATCAGCAGGGGCAGACGCTAAAGAAGGAAATTAACCACTTACCTGTCTTCTGTCTCTGCTGTGCCTGGGCAGGTGACCCAGGAGCAGGAACTAGAAGACACTGACCCAGCAAGCTTCCAAACCTCTTTGTTGCAATGAGCCTTACCATCCATACATCTCAGTTACTGGTCCACTGCAGCAAGTAAGGTATAGTACCTAAAACTCAAACACAACACAGTGAACTAAAACCCCTCTGCATAGTCACACACCACAACTGACATACACAAGCTGATGCACACAAAATGACCCCTACACCAACACTCATATAACATCAGGGACATATACACAGCAACACACAACACAGTCATGCCAACACACACTGAAAACACACACTGACACACACATCCACAACGAAGCACTGAAACTCACATACCCTGGCAGATACACGGACACATACAAACGCACACGTACTCACACATCAACACCAGCCCACACCACTAAGAAACCAGAGATCTAGACCCCAAGACCGGCTTGCAGCCTCAGGCCTCAGGTCTTGAAGGGACTGAAGGGCTGCATGCAGAACACTTTAATTACACACTCAACCCCGAGCGCCCGGGTGCAGCCTTTTGGCGAAAGAGGCCTGGGGAGGTCCTGAGAGTCTCCGGAATCCTGAGAGTTCCCAGGAACAGGAGGGCGGAGTGGGGCACACGGGCGCCCCTACCCAGAGTACCCTCCCTCGCAGCGGGAAAGTGCGGAGAGCTTCAGTCAGAGCGCGGCAGCCTCCCGGTGCGCTGCCGGCAGGCAGATTCCCTGCGAGCCCAGGCAGTCCGCCAGCCTGTCTCTGCCGGGCTTTTCCCCGGTCTTGCAGACGCTCTGGGTAGCTGCTCTCAGCTCAAGCTTTCAAATGTGCACCTCCTGTCGGGCCACCATGCACGCCCCAGGTCCAGATTAGAGTTAGTGGCCTCAGCCCTACCCGTTCACCACACTCCAGCCTTTGCCAGGGAAGACCTGTCTCTCTCCCAGACACCCAGCCCAGACGTGGCTAAGTCACCTCTGACCCCCTCCCCCATCCGGTCTTGGCTAAATCATACAACGATTCTTCAGATACATCCCTGGGCCCCGCGCCACTGGTACTCGATTAACCAGCCCAGCGGCTCTCCCAAGACCCTGCCCGCCTCAGAGACTTTAGTCACCCCCCTTCCCTGCCACCACCAACTGCCTGGCAGGTTTGCTGTGTGTCTCACAACTCCCTGGCACCGGTCCTTAATAGTTCCAGACTCTTCCTTTTAGTCCCACCTGGATCTCCAGCACAATGATACGTGTACGGCGGTGGGAACACCCCAACACTCGGCTTTTCATCGAAGGTCCCTAAAGCTATCCTCAAACTAAATCTTTTCTTTCGAGGTTCACCTGCCCCTTTTAGGAGTGGAGTGGAGCATCTGGACCGCTCTGGCCTGGCACACCACAGAATGGACTGGGGCTGGCTAGTCACAGGGAGCTGGGAAAGGGCCATTCCCAGGAGATGGAGTCGAGGGGTGCTAGGCTGGGGAGGTGGAGATGTGCAGAGGACTGGGGAGAGGACCCGCCATCTCGATTGGTCCTGAGGAAAGGGAGAGCGGGTGAACAGAGTCCCCACCTTCGGAGGTTCTCCCCTCTGCGCACCGACAGTCACCCGGTCACGAACAGATGGAAGGTGAAAGGGAAATCAGCCTCCCCCCCCAACCCCGCCCCCACCTCGAACAGAGCCACAGGAGGACGCTCTTGGTCACTCCTCACCATCCCGCTAGACAGCGGGATGGAGGGGGGACTTTCACACCACAAATCCTTTTCCAGAGGGAAGTCTGAGCCTGGTGGGGAGAGTAGTGGGGTCCCTCTGTAGGAAGTGTCCAAAGGTGGTGAACCCGTCTCCAGGAAATTACAGCCCATAGCGCCCGAGGCATGGAAACCCCAGGGCCGAAAGGGAGCCTTGTCTCAGGACTGCTGGCCTCGGACTCCACATGTCAGAGCTCAGGAGCGGGGCCGCACTGCGGCTCCCCCCTCCAATAGTCCCCTGTCTAAGCTCCACAGTGGAGCGGCAGGTGCCGCTGCACCCCAACCCCCCCCCACCCCCCGACCTCAGCTGCACTCTGGGACCACGGGGTGGGGGCGCGGAGAGGTGTGGTGGAACATCAGGACTCCAGTGGCGGGCGCTCCCATAAAAGCACCCTGAAATCTCGGTGGAGAGCACCAGGGGGTTCACGGGGCGGGGAGGAGAGAGGAGTACTGCAGAGCTCGGCCGCCAGGCTGTGCGCGGCAGGGGGGAGGGGCGGGGGCTCCCTTCCAGGCTCTGGGGTCTGGGGACTCGGGGATGTAAGGCGAGAGCAGGGGGGTGTGACAATTCAGCAGAGGTCGGGATGTACCACGGAGCCCAGTGGCGGGGGGGCAGAGGACGTGGTCACCGAGGGGAGCCCCCGCCCCCCTTGGCAAAGGCCTATGGCTGAGGTTGCAGGGAGAACTGGAAGTGGGCTCGCGGTAGGGGGAAGCGGCGGGTTAAATCCGCTCCTCCCCACACTTCACTTCCGAGGGGTGAGCGGGAGAGGGGAGACTGGGGTTGGAGCGGCGGCTAGGGGGCCCCTCCCTCGCACCTCCCCCCACCGGACTTGGTCGCGCCCGAAGTGTAACACTTTCTCTTTGTCGGAGGAGCTCCGCTGTTTCCTGTGCTGTAGCTCCCGTTGCGGCGGCGCCCGTGGCAGCCCTGGCGGACGCAGGAGCGATGGCAGCGACCGATATAGCTCGCCAGGTGGTGAGTGAGGGGCCGGGGTGCGGGCGCCGGCGCGGGGGGCCCCGGGGAGGGCGGAGGGGACCTGGCTGTGGGCGCCGCCGCGGCGAGCAGGGCAGCGGGCAGCCTCCGGGAGTCCGGGCACCGCGGGACTTCTGCCCCCGAGGTCAACCGCTCGGGCCCCCAGCCGGTCCCCGAGAACAGTGGGGCGGCCGGGGCGGCCTCTGCAAAGGCTGCGGGCGGGCGGCAGAACTTGCCTTGCCCAGAGCTGCAGTGGGCGCCGCCGCCCGCCTCGCTCGCTGCAGCAGCGGCCGGCGGCTGGGGCGTTGCCGAATGAATGGCCGCACGAGCTGCCGAGCCCTCGGGGTCCCGGGCGCCGCGGCCGGGTTCGCTCTGACCGCGGGGCCGCGCCCCTGCGCACCGCTGCGGGTGGGCACCGGCTGCGTCCTGGAGGAGGGGCGCCGGGCTGGGGTGAGCCTGGGGCAGGAGGCGGTGAGCGGTGAGGGGGGGCGGGGAGGTGACTGGCTGGGTTGGGGCTTCTCCATATGCATTACATATGTGACTGCGCCTGTGTGTGCATCGCTGTGTGCGTGTGAGAGCACGCGCGCGCGCTCGTGCCTCCCCGGGCCGGCGGCGGCGCCCGGGTCGTCGGTGACCCCGGAGGAGTGCGCCAGTTGCTCCGAGTGGGCTCGCCGCCCTGCGGTGTGTCCGGACGCCGCTGTCTGCTCGTGCTGTGTGACTCTGGGGCCCGCTTGTGCGCTTGTGTGGGGTTGCAGTTCGCCGGCCTGTAGGTGGCTGCTTGTGTCTTTTGGCATATTTCTGAGCACCTGACCCGGGTTTTGCGGGCTTCTGGGGGGGGGGTCTGTGTTTTGGGCGCGTGCTCAGTGTAGCTGGGCTTGTGTGCCAAAACCTGTGGAACTGTCTTCTGTCTATGGGGACTCAGGAAAATTAAGTGTGAGGCTTGCAAAAGAGGTACCTTCTCTCTTTTTGTTGGCAACAAACTGGGGGGGGGGAATCTTTCTTTGAAGAACTGAAGTTTTCCAGCCTGGCATGTGCAGAGAAATCATACTGAAGTGACCCGAGGCTTCATATTTGTTTCTTTAGATCAGAAGTTGGGTTGAAAAGAGAAGGGATGACTCCCTTTGGGGGAAACAATCTAGCCTTTCTATTCACTGGAGGGTATCTGGGATTTTAAGTAGCCATGACCATTAGCCTGAGGTAAGGAAAGGTAGTAAAGGTAGGTCAAGCTTCTTGACACCAAAGACTGGTTGCTGAACATTCCTGAACGTCAAAAAAAAAAAAAAAGGTTAAAACCTTGTGGCTCACTTATTTAGGAAAATAGTCCATATGCAATACAGTTGCAGTAGGAAAAAAAATGTAGCCTTTAGGTGTTTGGTTTAATTGAAATTGATTTCTTTTCAAAATCTGAATCTAGAATCCGGTAGTATTTCCTGTACAGAATATGTGTAAATCCATTCCCCCCTCTTGTCGCTGTTGGGAATGGCAGGGTTATTTCTCCATAACCTCCCAACTCCCTTCTTGCCAAAGCTGGCACAGGGCTCCTTATGCTGCCCTGGGGTGGAAGGACCAGGAATAGATAGGAGTCAATGCTCTGTGTAATGGAATTTGAGAAAATTCTCTCTGCTTCCTAAAGACTAGCACTGTAATATTTATTGCTTGAGTGTTTTGAGGGTTCCCAGAGAGCTATTTTGCTCCTTGCTTGTTACCTGTATCTTAGAGATGGCATGACTTAAGAGGAATTAGTCTCCTGGATTATACTTGCTCCTTCTTTAGTGACCAGATGTGACTCTAGTGATTTATCTTGTCAGCTAATGAATTTGCATTGATCTGTTCATATTCTCTCACCAGTTCCCTTTGCCTGGATTAGGACTGCAGGGCAGATGCTGCAAAAGGGAATATTCCAGAAGGTTGCATTTCACCTCTGGCACAACTCAGTTAATTGTAAGGTCCCCTTTGTTTTGCAGAGAGGGGTCGAGGGTAGTTTTAGGACTCCCTGGTTGATTTTAGGGGTACCTGTTTGCTTTACCTGGTTCCCGTAGGGCTCTGGCTGGCCTGGCCAGAGTAAGATGAAGAACATAATTAGGTACCAGATTCTGAAGCTGAAAGAGAAGCCCAAGCACTTGAAACCCTGTTATCATGATAAATAGGTTTCTGGGAAAACTGACGTCACTCTCCATGCCCCCTCCTCCTCCAGCTAGTGAAGCTCTTGTTTATGTGTTATTTGTTTCTCTGCTCTCCTTTGTGTCTGCAAGTTGTAATTCATTAGGGAAAGATGGAATTAACTTAGGAGACCTTGGATGTCTGGTTGCTGCTTATTTCTTCCTAGGAACATATATCCTCGGTTTGAGAAGAGAAGACTGGAGAATAAACAGGAGTGTGCCTGGCTTAAGAGTTCTTTTTAATGAGCAGGGAGACCTGGTGCCATCTGTCCAAGTTGTGCTCTGCACTGCCTTTGGGGCAGGGGGAGGGGGAGGAGGATGTCCTTCTCAGAGTTAGTTAAGGGTCACTCTGGCTGGTGAGGTAACATCATTAGTGACTAAAGCAGGCCTTCAAGTTGTTGGACAGGGCCAGTATTTGGATCTGTTGGAAACTCAGCTAATGTATACATAACACAATCCCATCCTGTTTGAATGAACTCCACAAAGATTCTGTATGACAAAACTATTTCTCCATTATGCCCATGAATGCTTATTTCATGGACGAGTAAGTGTCTTGCACTGTGACTGGACTTGATCAGTTATACTAAAAAATTAAAGCGGTGCACTAACTTCTTGGTGTCTAAGCTTATAGTCTTGTTGGATCATGGTGGACACTGTGAAATAGTTAGAGAATTATAGAAGCTCCTGGAGATTCTCTTACCTGCCACGTCTAGCCTGTGAGGTGGTCTGGGCTGCTTTTCTTACTCTGCAAGGTTATGGGACTTATCCAAGGTAACAGCCAGGCACAGTGCACACCCTGGGGGTGGTGGCTTCTGGCTCTTGCACTGAGCTGTTTCTTTCAGTGCTGCATTTTGGGGTCCTGACTGAAGTGCCAACCCATAGAAAGAACAGCTCGTTGATTCTGGCTTGGTCTAATCCTACCATGTGGACCATGATATTTCCTCCACTGGCAGCTAGTTTAATGGCCGTTCTCCCTCACAAAAAGCTAATAGGAGCTAATTAACTTTGTCTTAGCGGTGCTGGGGCGACAGTCTCAAGACAATTGTTCAATTGTTCGCAGGTAGGCAGAGGCCGGCTGCTGCTCTCCGGCTGTGCTAGCAGAGGGCACTTGGGCTTGGGTCCCCTTGACACTGCCTACCTCAGCCATTTCTATGATGTCACACTGAAAGTAATAGAACCCCTAGCAGTGGGGGAAAAACCCACTTCCGATCCATACCTCTGCTGGCAATACAGCACTGAAGAAAAGTTACATGGTTCCAGATATTAAAAATTCTTGCATCTAAGTCGAGGGTAAATGGGCAATCATTGTATTATTTTCCAGTTGGTGTGTGTGTTTGAGGCTTTTCCAAATAAAAACCTGGGAGAGATTGTACCCCTCCCCATTTATGTATGTGATGTTCTCTCAGGGAGTTCACAGTCTAATTGTAGAGGCAGACCAAATAACCACTTAATTATCGTTTGTGATGACGGCTGCCCTAGAGCACCACAGTCACTCAGGCTTCATTACAAGAGGGTCTGATCCAGCAGTGGTTGTGGGGGGTGGAGGATGGGGAAATCCTCCTGAGGCCTTCAACTAAGAAAGGGCTAGGTGTGATGGCGGGTGGAATGTGGCTTCTGCTACTGGGCTGGGAACGTTTCATTGGTTAATGCACCCATATGTATGCTCAAACATTCCTTCAAGATGCATGTATTGGGCACTGGTGCTGCCAGGCCCTATGCCAGATGTTGAAGATAGAATGGTGGCCATGGCATACAGGACTCTGTGCTCTCAGTGCTTCTAGGTGAAAGGCAGGAGCAGCCATGTTCTCTTTTCTTATCCCAAACCCTGGAAATGTGAGCGTTATGGTGCTCTTCTTACAAAACAGCCTTCCAGCCAAGTGATTTGTCTGCATTGTATAATGGGATTTTGATCTGCTGTCGTGTGCATAGCATTTACTTTGTGGAGTCTCTGCTGTAAATTTTGTTAATTGCTGGCTTTGTTACCCTGCAGGCCCCTCCCTCTGTGTGCTGTAAGGGAGCAAACGGGTTGCACTAGCCTGAGCAAAACTAATTAGGAAAGCAAGGCTCCTGAAATAAGGTATTCCCAAACAAAACAGGAGTGGTCTCTGGCCTTGTCTGAAGTTCTGGATTATTCAGAAGAATGGACATGAAGATCACGTCCCAGAAAGAAAGGCAAGAGGGTGAAAAGGAAAGAAAGAGAACGAATGTAATGAATGAGGGCAACATGTTTCTTTCAGTGACCTCAAAATGCTTTCACATTGGTGTGATGTCACTTTTCCTGATAGCGTCCCAGGCCAGGTATTCTTACTTTGTACACTTGATTGGGGGGAGGGATGTCCAGTGACTTGGTCCAAAATGCTGTTGGTCAGTGGATACAACAACGAGATTCCTGCGTCTGGTCTTTTCATGATGCTTCTAAGGAGTAAAAATCCTGTTACATCCTCTCTTCTCCCTCTTTTCACTGTGTCTCCCCCCACCTGTGCTCATGGGGGTCAGAGAAGCGTATACTTGGGTGCTGTGAAGACTCTCAGATGTTAAAAAGAATCTCAGCTTAAATCCCAGATAGCACAGTCACGGGTCTTGTGTGGGTTTTCTTTCTTTCTTTTTTTTTTTTCCCCCATATTGCTTTAAAGAAAAATCTTGGAGCCACCAGCCATGTCATGATGGATTATTTTAAGTAACAACTGGAGGGGGGCAGAATAAATTAGAAACACAGACCCTTCCTCCTCACTTTGGCAGGCGGAGGCTTCTGCCGCTGGGACTTGAAGCCGTGGGTTTCTCTGCCTCCTGCACAGAGGAAGGAGGCCACGTGCCCAGGAGGGTGAGAAATAATGTTATCCTCTTCCTCAGTGTCTTCTCATTAGAGGCAGCCATCTGCTGAATTATGCAGTGTGCTCTCAGCTGGTCCTGGAGTTGGGTCATCCGTTTGCAGTTACTTAAAGGTGACCCGGAAAAGATTTGCAGGCCTTGCTCAGGGACAGGACTCAGGGGTCTGGTTTCTCTTGCCAGGGGCCCTTTCTGACCCCTAGTGAAGGCCCTGGGGTAGCAGGGGCAGAACTGTGCTTTCACGGCCCTGATGAGGTGTGAGGTAGTGTTGGGTTTCCTTTCGCAGCAGAGGGCCCCAGCTTGGAACACTGGCGCAGAGGCAGGAACTGGGTTTTTTCAGATCCCCATTAAATAAGACCAGATGGAGGCAGAGGCAAGTTCAGCCTCCCCAGAGGACAGTTGGGCATTCGTCCAGATCCCTGTGAGTAAACTTTTTTTTTCTTTTTCTTTTTCCAGATTAGAGATAACAATGGCCAGAACACCTCCCAAACTGTTGAAATGGCCTGGCTTGAAGGGGACCTGGCTTTTGTGGGAAAGTCCAGCCACCCTGAGCAGGGTGGGCCCCTTGCCTGAGGTGGAGCTATTTCACCTAGAATCCCGCTGACTGGTTAGGTTAGGTGGCTGTGGAGTTCTTGAGCAGAGAGTTAAATAGCTGGCCAGTCGAGTTGAGGCCAAGTCAGAAGAGCGGGAAATGGGAAAGAAAATGTGGTCGAGGAATACAGGCCCACCATGGTCTCTACACCTCAGTTGCATCTATAGGCCTGAGGCACCACAGTGAGCCCACAGGATTCGGGGTGTCTTCCTTGATCCTTCTCCCTCCAACTAGCATCACACCACCAGCCCAGAAAGAAATCTGCCACTCGAGTCATCTTTTCCATGTGAGAGAGTCAGTGGGCATGACAGGGCCCAGGATGCTGGCGCCCCTGGCAGCCTCTAAATCACTCTGGGGCTCAGGACAAGTCACTTCCTCTCTGAGTGTCCCGTTTCCCTTTTTGTAAACCCAGCAGTGCGGATGTAGGTGCTCTTTAAGGGCGTTTCCAGCTCTAACACTGCATGATTCTTAGGTTTCCTGGTTCTCTAGCCTAATTTCTTTTTGGCTCTTGCCGGTTTCTGTTTCTGAATGAGGTGGTAGAATTTCACTCCACCCCTTCCCTGCTTTGACTCCTTGAGCTGGGTGGGGAGAGTGTTGTAGAGCTGGCAAGGCTGTGCTTTTAGCACAGCAGGATCTCCATAAGTAGAACAGAAACTACCCTTAAGATACTGTCTATCAGGGTAGGTGTACCCAGGTATTGTCTTCTTATAAAGGTACATGACAGCTGAATTTCTGTCTTTTGAATCCCATCTTAAATGCACTAGGACAGTTGGCTATTTAATGGAATCCTGCTGTGAATCCTTTTATAGAATGAAAAGCCACTTTGGAATTTATCTTGTGTATTAAAATCCTGAGTCTCATCTTTTGGATTTACCCCAAATGGGCTTTCTCCCTGTATGACAGGATGGTCTTCTTTGTGTTTCCCCAGGGCACTTAAGCTGCTCCCCCCAACCCCCAATGAAGGGTATTTCTGAGGCCCTCACAGCTTGCATAGGCTTTATTTTTCCTTGGAAAGGCCCCCCAATTTCTCTTTCCCAGTTTGGGGCTTTGATACTATTGTCAATTTCCTCTTAGCCTGGCTTGTTCAGTGGCACAAGGGAAATCCTGCCATTTGACCTGTTGGGCATGTTGGAAGGTTTTTTAACCTTTGAGAATTTATCAGTGCTTTTGTGGTTTTTATGGCTGATAAGACAAGTGGCATTCACTCCCTTGACAAACCTGGAGGCAGCTGACAGGACGAGCATCTGTCTTATGGCTGCATGAAGATCTTTTGCTCTATGTCTCAGGTTATGTGATTTAACTTCTGGTTCATGTGAATCTTTATGACAGTAAGTTATGCTGCATAAATAATATGTTTTGTATATAATAATGAGAATAATAGGGCATTATTGTGTTATTAATAAATGTTTTATATACAGTGAATCTGCCTGAAAACTGAATACTCAATTGAATTTTCTGATTATCTGTCCGTAATGTACCTTTTTGGTTGGACAGAAGGGCCTCACTTCACCTGGTCGATAGATTCTTGGAAACTGAGACTTGAGAAGCAAAATGACGTTTAATGAGAGCAGGTCTCCAATAACTTCATTTTGTTCAACATCGGCTGGATATTTTTTTCTTTTTCTCATCAATGTTATAGTGAAATGATGTTGAACAAAACAACATCAATCGAGGAGCTACTGTGGTTGATTTGGTCAAAATAGTGGAGCCTGCTCTCCCACCTAGGAAAGTATCATCATGGAAACTTTTCTAAAAAATAACATTTTTATTATGAATATAAGAGTGAAATATGCCTATTGTAGAAAATTTGGAAAACACAGAAAAGCAATAACACCTACAATCCCTCCACCCAAAGGTGATTGCTGTCACCATTTTGGTTTCTATTGTTCCAGTCCTTTAAAAATGCATGTGTGTTTCCCCCACCCCCCACCATTAGGATGATCTTGTCTAGACAGATTTTTTTTTTGATTGTTTAGCTTGCTTTTTATTGAAAAGTATTTGGTGGTCATTTTGTACATCATTAAAATGTCTTAGAAAATGCTTTTATCACCTGCTTAGTAGTCCATCATACATCATTGAACCATTGATTGCTTTTTGATCATCCTGAAGATTTGTAGCCTGTCAGAGATAGGTATTCGGGGCTGGGATTAGAGATGGAGAAAGGAAAGGTGTGAGTGGAGGGTCCAGCTGTGATAAACGAGGCTGCTAAAGAGAATCCAGTCCATGTTTCTGCCCCTTCCTAGCATCTCATGCAAGGGCCAGAGGAGAAAATTTTGTTTTGTCTCCAGAAATCTCAGTGGCATCCAAATTTTTAACTTTGGCCTCATCCTTCTGAATGACAACTAGTAACTTAGCCACCCTGATGGCAGGAAATTCTCCATTGACACAGATGCACCTTCAGTCCCCATAGGCCTGTGATACTCAACTGCAAAAATTGGGGGGGGGGGCTGCCCACTTGGGTGCTTATCAGGTTCCTTATTTGTGGAATAACTGCAATGGGAGAAAGATGCACAGCTGGAACAGCCTTAACTCATTCTTCATAACAGAAATCTTTGGAATATTGAATTAAAAAATGAAATTAGTGTGTCCTCGGGGAGGATGCAGAAGAGAAAGAGAACAGTGTTTCTGCCTGTGATATGAAATGTGGTATAACGTATTTCTAAACCGCAGGTGACTGCAGATGAGGAGAAAACAGGAAATGTAATTGGGGAGGGGAATGGGGACTCCCCCATTTCTCAGGAGCATTTTGCCTTCCTTTCGCTCCTCTCAGACTCTCTACATCCCAATGACCCTTGTCGAAAAGCTGAGTGAGAACCCTTTTCTTGTGTTAAAAAATTTTTTAGATTACATAGGTGTGGTGTGAACACATTCATGCTGTTAAAAAAGATCAAACCATATGGAGGCATACTGACGTTCCTGAATCAGCCCCTACATATACATACCCTTCTCTGGAGGGAGCCACAGCTCTTGGTTCAGTGAGTCTTTCTTTTCAGTCCCCTTTCCATGCAATCACCTGCATTTATGTGCAAATTCACATCCATAGGGCTTTGGGGGCACACATAGGTCCATACTCTGTTCTACAGTTTCTTTTTTCTACATTATCATATGTCTTGGAGGTATTTGCATCAGTACATACAGACCTACTTCTTTCTTCTTAATGATGACAGAATATTCCAGAAGATGCACATACTATAATTTGGTGAAAGATGTCCCTATTGTTGTATGTTGTTTTTCCCTACTTTTTCAGTATTAGAAACAGTGCTGTAGTGAATGTCCTTGTACACAGATATTTGTTGACATGTGAGTTTCTGCTGAACAGGTTCCAAGGAGAGATGGCAGGATTACAAGAGATGTGCCATTTAACACTTTGGTGACTGTGGCCTTCCTACTTGAGGTTTTAGTGTTGGATACTCTAGACCTAGTCGCCAGTTCTCTTTCCTCTTATGCATATTGTAATTCAGGGAATGTTCAATTAACTGCAATCAACGTAATCAGGACCTCAATTAATCAGGCCAGCTTAAGGAGGAAGAAAGAAGAGATAAGATATTAGAGGTTTAGTGAAGATGTGGGGAAGAAACGTCAAGGGGCTGTACATTTAGTCCACTATCTTATCTTTTTGACCTCTACACATTTAGCTCTGAACAGTAAGGACTGATTATTCATACTGATGACCTTGACATCGTAAGAGATTTATTAAACAAGAGTGAATGGTGCTCTCTGGACAGGACTTCCTAAAGCAGAAACTATATATACAAATTCATTTTGGAATATTTCTTAACTATAAGCATTGAAATAAAAAAGTTGGCTGCTTAAATCTTGGTCCGTAACAAAAACGTTTACCAGAACCAGGCCCCTTAGCCCCCAAACCTTCCAGTTAGTCTAGATGGGTTGGAAACATGTAAGAGTTACAGATGAAATAAGGGTCCTAAAAGTCACCAGTGATCTTCACCACGTCTAGATCCGTGGTTATTGCTGTGTAATTCTGAGTTCCGCCTTGGCCTTTGGTGGTAGAAAATGATTGGGTCACCTCTTATTTTTCTTGTCGTTTTGAAGTGACTGACTGTGGCATTCCCCTATATTCTGTCTTTTTAACCCCTGTTTCCTTGTACTGTCTCTTAGAAAACACATCCATTTCCATAGCTCTCACTCCTTAATTTAGATCTCAGTTCTGAATTCTCCCAGAGCTTACAATCTCATGTTGCTAAGTACTTGGATTTCTTCTCCTGTATATCTTGTCATAAAATCAAAATCATGTTATGTTTCTTGGTATGTATAAAACACCTTTTCCAATCCAGATGACAAAGACAGATACTCATTTCTTTAAAAATGGACAGACATGAACAACTCACACATGTATGTATGTATATATATAATAAAACACACATAATTGAACAATAAAAAACTTTAACCTTGATAATAAAATTCAAATTCAATGGCATAATATTATTTTCCAGTAATTCAATTTGCAGGTGTTAAAAAGCCTCAGAAACTCAGTGTTAGCCTAAGTCTGGATAAACAGACACTCTCCCATATTGGTGGTGGAACACGTCAACGGTGGCATAGACTTTATACTACTCTCAGTTGAATGATTTCTCAGTGTGTACCAAAGCCTTTCAAACATGCATGCCCTTAGACCCAGCAGGTTTCAATTCTAGGAATTTAATTAAGGAAATAACCAGAGACATATGCAAACCTGTAAGAACAAGAACAAGAACATATTCTTCATAATGTAGAAAACTTGGAAACATTCAAAATGTCTAGCAGTGGAAGATTGGTAAAGAAAATGTGGCAGATTGCTACAATGGAATGCTATGTGGTCAATAAAAGCAGTGTTTCAGCTGTATGCTTAGCTAGCCAAGATAACATCCATACTAATTGCCAGGTTATTAAGTCAGATTATGAAAGGGTTGTTCCTATTTTGTATGAAACACAGACTGGAGGGCGAGGCATCTGAATACTAACGGTGATTATCTTCAGAGAGTGATGGTATCGTGCATTTTATTTTTTCCTTGATCATCTTCCATATGTTCTAAAATTTCTACAGTGAATGGTGATTACTTTTATAAAATAAAAACCTTGATAAATGTCACGTCTTTAGTAAGAACTTGTTTAAAGCAGACTCCTTGACTTCCCCAGTTAAAGCATTTCCCTCTTCTGAATTTCCTCTGTCCGCCCACAGTGCCATCAATCCGCTCCCAGGCTCGAGACCCTTGCGGCATCTGTGGACTCACTCATTGGGATGCATCCCTTCTTTAGGACATTTCTCAAATAGGTTCTTCCCTCTGAGTCCTAAGTCCAATCAGTTCACTTCAACCAGTGTCTGTTGTCATAGTGTCTGGGTGGCTCTCTGCCAGTTCAGCCTCATTCGTGTCATCTCCTGCTTGCTCTCTTCCAATCAACAAGCACCCTGCAGCTGGAATGGTTTCCTAAAATACTGCTTGTATCGTGGCACAGTGTAGAGGGAACAGAGCGCACCTCGGGTGGGCTCATGGGAGGGTGTACTAAGTCTGACAAGAAGAACACCTTGGAGAATAAGGTGCGAGAGGGAATTAGGAAACAGACCGGCTCTTTTCTGAAGGTGCTCTCTCTACTGCCTTCCACTGTGTTCAGTTTGAAAATTCCCTTCGGGCCCTCCCTGGTGGTATAACGTGTTAAAGCACAGCACTGTGAAGCTAGCCACAGCCACTGCAGCACTAGTTTGATTCCCGGCCCACATGGTGACCCACATGGCGCGGCAGACCTCTCCTATCTCACCTGCTGCTCCCCTCACCAGTGTACTTCTTGATCTGCTTGTTCTGCTCCCCACTCTGTCTCTCACCTCCCCCCAGCCCCATACCTCTGGCCTATACCCTAGATCTTGTAGGAATAAATAAACAAATCTTTAAAAAAAAAAAAAAAAGAAAATTCCTTTTGCTCTCCTTTTAGAACTTGGACCAGAGACATTTGAGCACTTGACATTTCACGGTACTGAATTTGGTGACAGGAAGAGACAGTCAGAGGTGATAAAACATGGCTCAGGAAACCTCAACTCTTAAGTCCATCCCAGTTCCGATGCCTGCTGTGGCGGAGGCTACACCAGACAGGCACGTTGGCTCTTAAGTATCGGTCTTCCCTCCATTGTCAACAGCCAGAAGTGAACCCTGGGACACTTACCATCTTTTTTTTTTTTTTTTGCTGGCTTTAATAAACAGAAGGGGGCGAAGGGGAAAGGAAGTGGAACAGGAAGACGGAGATGTCTTGAGTGATGTGGGTTACTTGTGAAACCTCGCTGTCTTCAGGCGCCCCTCTGGGACCTGGAATATGCCAGCCTTGGCTGAGGGGTGGCATATGGTTGCCTGTCAAGAATTCTCCACTGGCAGTGTGTGGGGTGAGATGTGTCAGGAGAATAAACTTGCCAGATGGTGGTCACCGGTACTAGCCCTGTCTCTCACTCTCGGAGGACCCAAAGACACCCGCGGGAGTGGGATCCCACGCTGGGTGAGCCAGTTTTGACCCTGTGGCTGCTGTGAGTTTCCCCCACCGTCACAGCCCATGATGCAGGTATATATCTGATGGTCCTTGTTGAAAAGCTGGTCCCGTCGGCATACGAGCTTGCTGAGGGCACAGCCTGGGAGGCTGGCACAGGCCTCCTGGTACCGGCATGCCCTTTTGGATTGCTCTTGGCTCCCTTCCTGTTATGGAAATCTTGGTGTAGCCCTGTTCACCCACTCGGACTTGCTACAAAACCCTCTGGTCTACTCAGATGGCTCCTGCTTCCCTTCTCCTCCTTTTCACCACCTCAGCGCCCGTTACCAGTTAGCTCCTTGAGTACATGCAGGCCTCTCTTGGTCTTTCTCCTTGGTTCTTGGAAACCTGTTTGAGGCACCTCTTGTTTTGTAAAGCCATTAACAACAAGAGGCTTTGGGACTGGCTTTCAGGGCTGCAGGTGGCTTGGCTGACCCCTGTGGAGACAAGGGCCCAGAGGTAGGGGGAGGCAGGGAGGCGGCAGCTCTCTGTAGCTAGAGGGGCCGCCCGTGTTCCATGGCATCACCTGGGATACCTGCTCATGAAGAATCCTTACCCTATGCCAGGAGATGTGCTAAGTGAGGAGTGTTCTAGCTCATCCTAACACTAGCCCTAGGTGGCGTTAACTACTAGTTTCCAATTTTACAGACAGGGTAACTTTGAGAAATTAAGTAATTTGTCCAAGGTTAGAAGGTGGAGGTGGGACTCTAACCTTGACCTACCTGCTTTCAAAGCCTCCTAACTTCAACTTGGTGTCACCTGTGTGGATCCCCAAAATGCCCTAGAGAGGAGTATTGCCTCCTTTCTGAAGTTTCTTTGTGTATTTGCTGGGGCCTTATGCCTGCACCGGGCATAGTGGTGAGCATGTGACGTGTCTTTGCACATTTGTGTCTTCCGGGCACCTTTAAGATGGGTGGTATTCTCTCAGATGATCTGCGGGGGAAGCTGCGGCTGCGCGGGGTTACTCTCCTGCTTGCAAGGAATCGAGTGGACAGTACACTCATCCCTGGCCCTGCCTCTGCGCCCTGTGAATTCCCTCTGTAGTTTGCTCTGTCTGGAACTCCAGAGACATCCATCCCTGAGTCTCGAGGGTGCTTGCACTCAAGAATCCATGATTTCCAGGCCTATGGATCATTTTGCTTTGGAGCAGGGAGTAGCTAAAGGAGGAGATGGATAACACTGAGTCTGGGCGGGGGTGACTTCCGAGCATGGAGAGCATTTGGATGTAGAAGTGACACCCGGACTGCTTTCTAAGCACCTTTTAATTTGATCCCATCCCTCCCCTTCCAAATTAGGGTGAAGGTTGCCGAACTGTCCCCCTGGCTGGACATGTGGGATTTGACAGCTTGCCCGACCAGCTGGTGAATAAGTCAGTCAGCCAGGGCTTCTGCTTCAACATCCTGTGCGTGGGTGAGTATTTCCATAGCAGGAAATTCTATTACAGAATATGGATCCTTAATGACTGGATTCGGCTTTGCAGGTAATTAGGTTAAATAAGTGTGTCATTGTGATCTATTTGCCAGTGTCTCTCCCTTCGTCTTTTACCCCTCTGCTTGGTTTTTGGTAAGGAACTATCCGTCAGTATATTTTCCTTGGCCAGATTTGAATATGGGGCCCACGCCTTTGGAGAAGCTGAGCTGTGTGACACCCTGTGGAGATTTGGCAAAGGAGCTGGTTGGTTCAGCCACTGTTGTCAAGTTCATGTTGATGGTCGAAGAAGGGAGCCAGGGGAGATTTGGGAGGGAGCTGATGGCTGTTGGAAAGACGTTCGCCCACCAGCTACAGGCAGCAGGTTGGGTCTGTCTGCTTCCTCTGGAGTCCCGCTACACTTGGTACCGTTTCAGCTCAAGGGCAGGGATCACACAACTGTGTACAAAGTTCTTTTATTCCCTTTAAATCTTTCCGCCTGGACCTTTAGTCTCAAGTGTGGGAACCATGTCTTAGTCACTTCTAATGTGCTAATCACAGCACAAAGAGAGTTCACTCCTATTGAAATAAATGTGAAATAAATGAATGAGTTAACCCCACAGAAACCACTCATGATACTGCTCAAACACTTTCTCATATATTAGCAATTTGGGGCCTTCTGAGGCCTCTGGGAAGTGAAGAGAGCCTTTGTATCTTCTTGGGACAGATGGAAATGCAGAGATTTAGGGAGCGCAAGACATTTACCTGAGGCAACACAGAGTAAGTGGCAGAGCCCTGGCAAGAACCTAGGTCTGGCTGACCTTTCTCCCTCCCACTGTTTCTCTAACTGCTGCCAATACCATCTCTTGAGAGCACATAAGCACTTTGGAAACTGCCAAATACCATTCAAACAAATATGAGGGACTACAGTTCCTTGATAATTCTTTTAAGAATCTCTTAGACCTTAGAAGTCCCAAATTTGCCAACACAATCTCAGCATATAATTTCCACCATGCAGTGCAGTAACACATACCCGAATATTTTCAGTGACCTATTCCAAACCTTAATGATTATATAAATACCCTAATGAAGCTAGTTTTCACACTAGGCTGGAACACTCCAACACTTTGCTAATCTCCTTTGCTTATTTTTGTTAGCGCTCATGGGGAACTCATTCATGTTGGGGATCTGAGCTCCACGGAATTGGACATTTTACTCTGTAATGTAGTCTCAAGGTCTGTTTTCTAACTAAGGTCACTTATTTCCTGGGTCTCTTTACTTTTCTTTCTTCTCTTTTCCCAGCACTCTTGTCTAGACCACTATCAAAGAGAAATAATCTAAGAGCTGGGGAATAATAACTACACAGTCAAGGACAAGTAAAGAACAACAAAACCACTTGTCACTACAGATGGCAGGCAGTGAGCTAGGCTCACTCATTAACTGTGCGACTCAGTCCCACCTGATCAGCTTTGGGACGTAAGAGATAACAGTGGCACTCCTTAGGCCTCAGTGTGCAGATCTAAGCTGTGAGTTCTTTAAATGCCAACTCTCTTCATGATCATGATTAGCTGCTCATTGGAGAGGGACTCAACGAGGTAAAAGTCATGGTGATTGACATCAAGGTCAAATGCTATCGCACCCTTCATTAGTGCTACTGACTCTCTATTTAACCCACAAGAGCTTTAATCTTTGGCTGATGGCCAACTTATTTCATATAATATGTATTACTGAAAAATGTCCACATACACATACTGACTTCCTTTGGTATTCTCCCCAGAGCTCCAGATGATTTCTGGTGAGGTTGAGATGAGACGTGAACAAACAGACCCATCCTAAGGATCCTCTCAACCAAGTGCAATTGGGTGGGCTAGTAAAGCTTCAGGAGAGAAGCCATGTAAATCAGGACGGCCCCGTGAGTGCAGAAGTCTAGAGTGAGTGGATATGTGGATCACGAGCTCCCCTGAGGCCCAGAAGAAGAAGCAGCCAAGTTCAAGGCAAAGTGAGTGGGAGAAATAATAAACCACTGTCCTCGAGTTCCCACCCAGGCATGGTACAGTCACAGCTGCTCCAGTGTGCACCTGCTGGCATGGAATCGCTCAACTGCCTGGGCCAGATTTTCCAAGAGGGGTGGGGAAGAAAGGAGACCCCAACGAGTCACCCCTTCTCTTTCTCACTTATCAAGTTTTAGGAAATGGTTGCCCTGAAAGTGCCTCTCAGCGCTGCAGCAGCAACTATGGGCTGCAGCAGCCTGGGGCGAGTTAATTATGTTCTCCATCCCTGGTCCAAAAAAGCCTCTAACTCACCCGTTCTTTTCTCTGGCGGATGCTCATACCCTGTCATTGCCCAGGGAACCCTCAATTTGGGCCAAGGTCAAGAGGCTGAGAGTGGCTCTAAGGTTGCAATCCCAGCGCAGCCACGGGGCAAGCTCTGTCCCCGAGGCCTCATAGCAGGCGGCCACAGGTGGTCTTTTCTCTTTTCTCCCTGGCTTCCAGTCATCAGCCCGCAGGCCTTCTGCCTGTGCATAAGTCAGTTTCCCTCCCCTCTTTGTGCTCGCCTCACCAGCTTTCCTCCATGAATGACTGTTAGATGATTGTTCAATATAGGCATAGAAGATGTTCCCCCTAAGGATTTTTGTTTCTTTTTTTCAGCAGGCATTTTCAGTGTAAAATTATGGTAGCACTAGCTTTGATTATTAACAGGATATATATATTTTTAATGATACAGTAGTTCATAGTTTTTATATCATCTTGTGCCTTTTTCCATCTCAGTTGTAATCCCTGTGGGCTTCCCATCACCAAATCACCTGTGTGCCATCACCATAGTCCAGTGCACTCCCCGCCCCCACCTCCATTTTTGATCCTATTCCCCACCCCACCCCCGTAAAATATCTCTGGTATATAGTTGTTCATTATTATTATTTTTCCCCCTGGTGTCTTAGGGTATTTTTAATCACAGTATTTTTTTTAATCCAGGTGCTGGGCTGCTGATCATAGATGCTAGCCCAGCAGAGTGAGTAGCTCACTCGTGCGTGCATATTGGGGCTGAGAGAATTCTTATGAACCTACAGCTCACTTCATATGTAAGAGTGCTGATAAATGGCACCTATAGTGACTATTTTCAGAAGACTGGGCACACAGTTGAGACCATATGATTCCTTACGAGCAGATTCTCTCGGGTTGACCATAGTAATTAGAGTGAGGTTCCCCTCCCCTCATAAAACACACACCCTAGTCCCCTAGGTTGGCAGTCACCGGGATCCCATGATCCTGGACACAGTGCAGGAGGCTTCAGAGGAGCCACCCAGGCTGACAGGACAAATATTCAGGAGCCCACTGCTTTGCACTCCTGGGAAAGCAGCCCGACGAAGCTGATCCCTGCACATGTGCCAGCAGCAGTCCCGCCTATGAGGAGCACAGAGGGTCATAATAATATTTACTTTGAAGCTGCTCAAGATTCCAGGCTCAGTCGGGCTCTGTTGAACTTGGAAAACACACACAAGAGAAGTAGGATCGAGGCTCACTCCAGGGGAATGGGAAGGGCAGCTAGCCCTCTTTCAAGGTCAGGGATCAATTGTTGCCTGCCCTCCACCTCTGAGAAACACCTGTTCACCTGTTTAAGCCAGGCTGTCTGTTGTGCTGTCCAGGCTCAAAAAAAAAACCCACTCTCAGGAAGAAAACTGGTTATAGCATTTACTGACCAGGGTGTTGTGATTCCCACCGTAGCTGATTTTAAGCCACCAGCGTGATGTCACCCTGTTGTCTTGGGAAGAGCTACAGGAAACAGGGAAAGCTGGCTCCACTCTCCTGCTGGCCAGTGTGCTTGCCAGGCCTCTGCAAGTTCAAAGAGAAGAGGGCAAGATCCCAGAGCCAGGCTTGACCTCGTCACCCCTGTCCATAGGCTCTCCTGGCCAGCTGGAGTCCCTGGAGAGCTCAATTCTGCTGAACTCAGAGCTGTTTCCTTCAGTTTATTCCAACATTCAGAGTGAGAAGGGACTTAAGCTCCACATGAGTGTGAGCTCCAGGCGAACAGGGGTCCTGGATATCTTTTCATAGCTCTGTGACCCATCCTCGGTGCCTAGAGCTGGGCCTGGCTCCTAGGAGTAGAGGCTTTCTAAATATTCGTTGGCTGACCAACTGAACCAGCATATCATGCCTGAGGCTCACGGGTACTAAGCATGGCCTCCAAGGCCAGACTGTGCATTCAGTTGCTGGGTTGGCCACTTTCTACTATGTGGCCCTGGAGAGGAGTGTCGAAGGTTCATATTTTACTGGTGAGAAAGGTGGGAACAGTGAGATTGAGGACTTGGGATCTATTCACACAGCCAGGAAGTGGCTTGGTTTGCCCATCTGTAAACTGAGGACTAGTGGTAGCCTCTTCTTTATAGGTTTGTTGTGGGGAGAAGGAGAGGAAATCGATGTCAGGTATTTACAGCCGTTGGGGCCTGCCACATAGCCAGGGCTCCATGAGAGCTGGCGGTGTTATTACTCTAGCCTGCTTATTTTATGGGAAAGGAGATTTAGGGCCCAGAGAGGGGAAAGGGCTCAACTAAGACTACATAGTTATTTAGTGATAACTTGGCTGGGACTCTGTGTTTCATAACTTGCAAGGACTTTCAATTTTACAAAGTGCGAAGGGAATGCAAATCTTAATAGCAAACAAAGCAAAGAACATTTTTTAAAGATTTATTTATTTATGGCATATATGAGCCAGAGGTGCAGGGGGTGAGAGGATTCACCAGAGACAGTGGGGAGCAGAACAGGCAGATCGACAAAGTACACTGCTGAGGGGAGCAATAGGTGGGTCAGGAGACGTCTGCCATGCCCTGTGGGTCAGCTCCCTGGCCGGGGATCGAACTCATGCTGCATTGGCTGTGGCCAGCTTCATAGTGATGCACTTTAACCCCTGGTGCCACCAGGCAGACCTGAGAGCTTGCATTTTCTTTTTGTTTTATGCTTTTCGTTATGACCGTAGTTTTTAACTCAGAGAGGTCAATATGAGCTTATCCCAGGGAGTACAGTTTGAAAAAACATCTTTCATAATACATGTTTTCAGTTAAAATTCTATTTTTTTAAAGATTTATTTATTTATGCATACAGAACTGGGGAACAGGCCAGAGGTGCAGGGGCGGTGAGAGAATCCACCAGAGACAGAGTGGGGAGAAGAACAGGGAGATCTATGAAGTACACTGCTGAGGGGAGCAGAGGGTGGGCCAGGAGAGGTCTGCCACGCCATGTGGTCACCTCCGGGGGGCGGGCCGGGATGGAACTCACGCAGAAGTGGCTTCAGCTTCTTAGTGCTGTGCTTTAACCCGCTGCGCCACCAGCGAGGGCCCTAAAATTCAATTTTTCAAAGAACCTGGTGCTTCCCAAACACTATCTCCATTAAGCAAAGTGAGGTGAAATTGTCTCATCTGGTTGAGATGACTTAAAACGGGTGAAGAAACCTTGCTGTCCACTAAGACGAGGGCGGAGGAGCGATAAATTGACCCCTGGGGACTCCTCAGCTTTCCTGCTGGAATCTGATTGTCAGGCCGCACCTTCCTGCAGGGATGTGGAATCTGCTGAGCCCATGGAAGTTAGCACGCCCTTGCTCGATGCTGGTCCCAGGGAAGTGGGAGGAGCCAGCGTCTAGGCGCTGGCTGGGATCTGTGATAGCCATTGAGAAAGCCTGGGCGCCACATGGATGGAAATGTGGAACTAACCGCGTAGCCATAGGATGTGGCTTGACTCCTGCCCTTTTCTCTGGTTGCATTTGTCATGATTCCCTGGACACCTGCCGGTTCTTTTCTTCCAGACATTCATCACTGGGCATCTAATTTCCACAGTCCTTTGTGCTGGCAGGGCTCTGGGTGGCCATTTTCCATGCTGCTCCTCCCTGCTGCCTTGCCCAGCCCTGCCCTGCCCTGCCCAGCAGGCCAGGACTCCCGTTCTCCAGCTGTGCAAACAGGACTGCCTCACTCTGTAGAAGCCAGTTCAGTGTCGGTGGGACAGGGTCCAGCGATCTCTGCACACTTTGGGCCATTCCACAAGCTCCTGGAACACAAGAAGGGGTAGAATGGGGGTGTCCACGGAAAACTCATTACACAATTCTAGAGATGACTGAAAAGTAACACTAGTGCCAGGAGGGAAGGCAAGTGGAGGGTGGAGCAGTTCTTGGGTGCCCGCCTCAGTGGTTCTGGCCTCATTGGCACCCCTCCCTTGGGCACAGTGGTGGGGCTGATACATTCCATTGTTTGGCCAAATTTGCCACCTCCCACGGCAAAGGCCCACCTCACCAAATTTTCTTGGGACCCAAATACTTCCTGTTCCTTTGGGGAGGGAAAAAGAGAGCTCCTCTGAGAGAATCCTTGTTGCTAATGGGTATAGCAGACCCTGGCTGGAAACATGATCTGTGTGAGCAGGGAGCCATTTTCTGTACCCTGGAAGTCAACCACATCAGTAAGGCCTAGCTATAAAATTGGGTGGGGGGGGCGGGTAGCCAGGTCAAGTTGAATATTCTCCTCATTCTCAGTCTGTGTATCTACACACAGAAAATTCTCATTGTAGAGAGATATTTTACAAAGCACCTCCCTGTATTCATAGCTCATTACCTTGGATCAAAGAGGGATGGAAGATGCAATTCCTCCCCCCATGGAGGGTGGGATGGGACAGACCCTTGGCACTTCAGTGGGTACCCTTCTGTCTAAGCTGATCCCTGGACTGCTTTGCAGGTATGTGCTGCTGGGGTGGGGGAGGGGTGGTGACTGGACGGTCATGATTGGCCCAGAGCACACCCATTCCCCACTGTGAAGATTGGTCAATGCCCACATCTCAAAGGCTGGGAGGGGGAGGGGAAGAAGAGCTGGTGTGGCTGAAGAGCAGGTTCCCCTGCTGTCTGTAAGTAGATGGTCTTTGGCAGGATTTGGTAGGTTATTTTGGAGGTCTGGAAGGCTCAAAAATCTTTCCATATGAATTAATGGTAATGGTGTTCCCAGACATAACAAACAGCCTATCAAATCCTGCCAGATACAAATGCCAACTTTCAGGTGACAGGGGAAACTGTATAGGAGTCCAAGGTCATTAACTACTGAGTCTTTTGTTCCTGGTTTTCCTGACTCACTCGGAGTGGTCACAGGCTGGATCCATGGAGACTTAAGAGGCTGCAGTGTGCAGTCCGGCTTGTAGTCTCAGTCAGTTTCCTGCCTGACTCTTGCTCCCAGTGCTACGCTCCCTTTCAGTGTCTTCATTCCCACAGACTCCTTGGCTCCTGGCAATGGCTTGATATTCCTTGGATCTCCCAGGGAAAACCTTCAAAAACGTCCTCCATAACCCTTTCCCTACTCGTCTCCTTGGTGTGAAAATCAAGACTTATATGAAATTTCAGTGCTTGAATGTATTAGTATCCTGTAGCCTGTTAGCTAAACAAACGACTGGTTTGTTTGAAATTTAAAGAGAAGAATAATTTGTGGCCTGCTAGCTCCACCCCTTTCCCCCTACCCGCTGTTCACCGCCCTCCCCATGCCCCTCAGCTACAAATGAAATAACAGAAAGCTCAACCAAGAGTAGTCTCCGACTGGGATGCACACCTGGGCATCCAAGGAGACTTGCAGAAAATACAGAAAAGCATTAAAAACAAAAAGAAGTGAAAACCATACTTCACCCCTGCCACCCAGAGAGAGCCATGGTAAGAGTACACTGTATTTCCTTCCAGGTTTTTCCAGATACAACTGTACCTCTGCATCACTGCCCATAACATGAAGTGAAAATGATTGCAATCCCATAACCCGGAAGTGGCTACTCCTGATACTGTGGCGTCGTTCTTTTCCATCTTTCTCACTCCTGATACTGTTCTGTGGTGTGGTTCTTTTCCGTCTTTCTCACTTAACTGAGATTGCTCACTTAACTGAGTCCACAGAGTTCTAGCTGCTCATTACTTGGTGTTTTATTGGTACATTTTCTCGTGTCAGTGAAATGCACCTGAGCCATGATATGTAATGGTGACACAGTCATTCTGTGAATGGAACATAATTTGTGTGTTTGCTTTTCAGGAGAAACAGGTTTGGGCAAGTCCACCCTCATGGATACCTTATTCAACACCAAGTTCGAGGGGGAGCCAGCCACTCACACACAACCAGGTGTCCAGCTCCGGTCCAATACCTATGACCTTCAAGAAAGCAACGTGGGGCTAAAGCTCACAATTGTTAGCACGGTGGGCTTTGGGGACCAGATCAACAAGGAGGACAGGTAAGGACCATAGGGAGGAGCTCAGCAATGGGACCATCCCCCCTCAGAACAGGTGGGGCAGGCAGCAGACACCTCACAAACACCGCCTCCACCCAGGGTCCCTGTATATAGCAACTATTCTACTCTACATGTTTTGCCAAAAGAAGGGTACCTTTCCAGTCTACGTGGGTGAGGTGTCCCTGTGATTGGCAGACATTTATTGAGGTCTTACTTTGTGCCAGGCTCTGCTGGTTTCTGATAATCTAAAAGAGAATGACTTGGTCTCTGCCCTTGAGACTCACGGGAAAGACTGGTGTTAAGCAAATCAGCTATCTCTGGTCTGATATCCCCTGAAAGGCAAGGCCGAAGACAGTAAAGGACAAGTTACAATGAGGACAGGAGAGGATAGTCAGTTCCACATGGGAAGTCAAGAAATGCTTCATAGAGGAGCTTCCTGATCCAGCCCTCAAAGCTGATTTGTGAGACAGACAAAGGACTGGAGGGTCAGAGGTAACTGCTCGTACAGAGACAAAGAGATGTGGCATGTTCTAGGGAACTGCAGGCTAGTTTGCTTGGTTAGACCAGAGGCAGGGGTGCTGTGCAGCTCATGAAGCTGAAGCTTGCATGCCCTCACTCGCACTGGCTCTTCCAAAGCCCTATAACCATTTTTTTAGTGGTAATGTATTATTGTCCCTGAAGGACCTTTCCAATCAGATATGCTTAAGGCCCTGCAATACCTGGGTCTGCCCCTGGGTTAGTGAGTGAGTCAGGGGACTGGCAAGGGGAGATGGGTGTGAAGGGTATGCAGGAGCCAGATCATGGAGGGATTTCTAGAGTGTGCAGGTAGGAAGCCAGTGGAAGATTTTAAAAGGCAGAATAGGTAGCCTGATTAGCCTTTGGAAGAACATACTTTGGAATAGTATAGGATAGACTGGAGAGCAAGAAGATGAACTGGGAGACTGTTGGACTAGTTAGATCGAGGCAATGGCAAAACAGTTACTGAGATAGGGAAGTGGAGACAAATTTGATCTGTACGCGGCAGGAAGGACCAGCAGGACTTTGTAGAGAGTTGGTGTGACAGTGTGACGGCAAAAGAAGAATCAAGAATGAGATTCAGATTTCTGGCTTAGCAAAGTGGACAAGTGGAGAGGTAATAAGAGAGAAGCAGCTTTATTGAGTTTGAACTATCTGTGGTCTTTGAAGAGATACAATGACCTTTGGCACTAGGCTACTGGATATACAAGGTTCAAGGTCAGAAGAAGTTCTGGGCTGGACATAAAGATTTGGGTCATCAAGGTATAGGTGATATATCCTCACTTGTAAGATTCCCCAGAGATCATTTGAGCAAGATGAACACTGGGCTAAAGACAAAAACTTTGGGCTGGTATGTCAGCCGATGGAGAAAGAGCATCCTGTGAAAAGACTGCACAGGAGCAGAGATAAGAGGAGAGACTGAGAGTGGGGATTGAGCCTGGTGTGTGGTGCAGGGGTGGGACAGGGCTCGGAGACAAGGATGTGATGAGAGCTGCAGTTAGGGAGGGGGTGGCGTCAGGTGCCTTCTTCTGTATTTAACCAGAAGGCACATGGTTACACTTGTGCTCAGCTCAGAAAAGGCCATTCATCGTCTTGAGCCAAGTGCCCATTCGCTCTTTGAGGAGTCTCTTGTTCTTAGATGAACTGCATCCCAAATTCTCCTATTTCTCTCTAATGTTATAACAACCATACTCATTTCCTTATAATGAATAAATATACTTAATTTCTTTTTCTTAAAAGATTTATTTATTTATGCATACAGATCTGGGGTACAGGCCAGAGGTGCAGGGGCAGTGAGAGGCTTCGCCAGAGACAGAGTGGAGAGCAGAACAGGCAGACTGATGAAGTACACTGCTGAGGGGAGCAGCGGGCGGGTCAGGAGAGGTCTGCTGCACCTTGTGGTCACCTCTGGGGCTGGGGATCGGAAGTGGCTGCAGCTAGCTTGCAGTGCTGCAGCCTAACCTGCTGTGCAACCAGGGAGGGTCTATTTAACTTCTTAATAATTGAACTGAATTTTGTTTTCATTTTAAAGTCTAGGACACCTCTTTTGCTTCAAAAAGAATTAGACCCTGGGCAAGGAGATATTTGGGCCCCCAGATGAGCGCTTAATCTCAGCTGCAGTTGCTCAGGAGTTCATCAATTACAATCTCACAGTTGTTTCAATTACAGACATTCAATACCTAACACTAGAAAATGCCTTGGTAATGAGGGCTTAGGAGGACTGAACTGGTATGGCCTCTTAAAAGGCTAATCTACTTCCATTATATTTTTTAATAACTTTATTGTTTTTCTTGATTTTGAATGCAATGCATTCACATACAAAGTCAGATAACACAAACTTGATTAAGTACAAATGAAAATCCTCCCCCAAAGTGGACTGGGGAGCAGGGGTGTAGTGAGCTCCCAGGAGCTCTTTGCAGTACTTTGGGCACGGCCAGGATGATGTGGGCATAGCTAAGCCAGTATAGCTGTTTTAGAAGCAGGCATCAAAATGCCCTGCTTTTCCCGGGGTGAAGGGGTAAGCTGAGAAGAGCGTTGACGGAGGTTGGATCCTGCAGAAGCCACCATTTTAAAGAAGTTGCAGTCAAAGGAACCCAAGAGGGAGAATGCGAAGGACTGCCTGGAAAAGGGTGCTTAGAGACTTAGCCTTTGGGTTCACACAGACAAGGGTTCACATCCCATCACGCTATTTAGTGGTCCAGGTATCTTGAACGAGACAAATTCCCTATGCCTCAGCTTTCTTGACGGTAACGTGGAGCAGTAACATTAACATCTGCCTAGGAGCATTGTGGTGAGACATACTTGTCATGTGTGGCCTATTAAGCATGTGATTCAATGGTGCCTGACACAACAATGAACAGGAGATATTATTATCATCATGACTTTTGTTAGTAGGAGAATCAAATGAGAAGTATCCATATCACAGAGCATATGGAACAGGATGGCAAATGGTTTCCAGAAAGATAAACTGGAGAATATCCATATACTTAAGAATAATAATTCCAAGGGAATTGTGGGTTGAAACTAGATTGCCATGATTGCTGAGTGCATGGGAGGTGATAGCAAGAAGAACAATAGAACAAAAATGTGATTGCAAGAGCAGATTCATGTTAATATAAGCATTTAGTGTCTATAACTCAGCAGGGAAAGAATGGACTATTCAAAATATGTTGCTGGGAAAATAGACCATCCATTAGGAAATAATAAATGAGATACTCCCATGCACATATCATTCACAAAAATAGATTCCAGTTGGATTAAACACAAATTCTAAAAATATAGGAGAATATTTTTAAGTTTGGGAGTAAATAAGGCTTTTCTAATCTTGGCATAAAAATTGAAAAGTCACAGAAGAAAAGATTGAAAGATTTAAATTCATAAAAGTAAAAAAAAATAACTTCACATGTTGAAAGATATGAACAAAAGTAAAAATGAACTACAGACGGGAAGGAAGTATTTGCAGGCTATATAACAGAATTTTTCTAAAAGAGATAAATAGCATGTACAACTTGATAAGAAATGAAAAGGTCGTTGACAGAAGGGGAAATAGAAATAAATAGTCACTCACCACATGAGATGACGCTCATGTTACATCATTAGTGACTACGGAAATGGAAAACGAAGCAAGGAAATATTTTTATCCACCAGATTTAGAAAAGTTAAAGATTAAATAAATAATATACACTAATACTAGGTAATTTTATTCATGTGGGTGCAGCTGTACATTGACACTGATTTTTGAGGACCAATTGGGCAGTGGCTATTAAATGTAACGTGTGAATACTTTTTGTGGGCTGAGCAGTGCATTGCCAGTATTGACAACATTCTTAAGCTTTCTAAACTTACACTCTTTCCTTTTCATTTCATTGCATTTATTTTTCTTTCCCACCACCACCACTCCTTACCTCCCCTTGACCTTTTCTTTTTTAAGATATATTTATTTATGCATACAGGCCACCGCTCAAACTGCGTCCATTTTGCTGACAGTAACTGCATTTCCTCTTTCATTGTGGCTAAGTAGTATTTCATAGTGTGGCTGTGCCACAGCTTCTTGATTTGGTCATGTGGATGACCATTTAACTCTGTCCTATTTTAACTATTAAATAGTGCCTGGTGCTGAGTAATATATGGAAGATATTATCATGGTCATGACTTCTATTTTTTTTTTTTAAGATTTTGTTTCTTTATTGGGTACAGGCCAGAGGTCCGGGTCGGGGGGGGGGGGTGCTGAGAGGATTCGCCAGAGACAGAGTGGGGAGCAGAGCAGGCAGATGGATTGTAATTCACTGCTGAGGGGAGCAGCGGGTGGGCCAGGAGAGGTCTGCTGTGCCTTGTGGGTCACCTCCGTGGCTGGGGATTGAACTTGTGCTGCAGTGGCTGTGATAGCTTCACAGTGCTTTGCTTTAATCTGTTGTGCCACCAGGGAGGACCTGGTCATGACTTTTATTGGCAGATGAATAGAGGGAAGAGAGAAGTCTCGTGTAGCACTAAGGAGAGGATAAATTATTGTAAATAGTGTTGCAGGAATAAAAACAAAATTAAACAATCTAAATGTCCATCGGTGATGTGCAAAATACCATCAAATTGTATCCTGCAGTTTAAAAGAATGAGGTTGACCTGTATGTACACAGGGCCATGTCAGATGAAGGGGGAGAAGTTGCAGGATGACACACAGGTGATGGTGCCATGCGTGTAAATCTCCTTCCCAGTGAAACAGATACTTCTCTATTTATGTACATAAATGCATGAGCGGTCTGCGCACAGTAAGCTAAAAAGAGTGGTTCCCTCTGAGGAGGGGAGAATGTGTACAGATATTTTTGGTATAAATTAAAATAATAATAGTGAAGTTTTTTTTTAAAAAGGAAGCAAAGTGGGTGTAGACCACTCATTAAAAAACAAACAGGGCCCTCCCTGGTGGCACAGCAGGTTAAAGCTAAGCACTGTGAAGCTAAAGCCATTTCAGCATGAGTTCAATTCCTGGCCAGGGAGTTGACCCACATGGCGCGGCAGACCTCTCCTGACCCACGCACTGCTCCCCTCAGCAGTGTACTTCATCAATCTGCCTGTTCTGCTCCTCACTCTGTCTCTGGTGAATCCTCTCACTGCCCCAGCACCTCTGGCCTGTATCCCAGCTCTGCATGCATAAATAAATAAATCTTTAAAACAAACAAAATATCCCCAGTAGTTTGGTCTTGGAAAAGAGACAAAGCAGTGTGTAGAGGGAGACCAGGTGGGAGAGTTGAGGCAGTCGAGGAATAAAAAGGGCGAAGACTGGCGGTTGTTCACATGCATACTGTAGTCACAGAATGAGGAGAAGGACTGTGGGCCAACTACACTGCAGGTCCCGGGGGTTCACACTGCGGTGGAGTGGTCCTGCGCTAGAGGGGGCACTGAGGAGCTCGGTGACTCCCACCTGCAGGCCCCAAGGTGCACAGGTTGTGGGAGAACGAGAAGCCTACACTGGAGAGAGCTGCCAGGTAATGGTGTCCTCAGTCAAGAATAAGATTTTCATGGGGTGAACAGGTAGGCCAATTCTCAAATAGGGAGGCCAGGAGGAGGCCAGCACTTCTCCAACTTGGATGTTGCCTGCCAGCTCTTGGTAAAAGGCACATTCTGACCATGTGGGTCTGGGGTGGGGACTGGGGAGCCCGCAGTTCGAACAAGTCTGGATATCCCAGGAGTACGCACCCTGTGAGTGGCAAAGATGTAGGCAGTTTTG
Source organism: Condylura cristata (assembly GCF_000260355.1). Taxonomy (NCBI): domain Eukaryota; kingdom Metazoa; phylum Chordata; class Mammalia; order Eulipotyphla; family Talpidae; genus Condylura; species Condylura cristata. The sequence goes on along the minus strand of NW_004567120.1, from coordinate 23,616,549 downwards.
TTTACTATGGTGCAGGGGATTCAGGAGGCTCAGGAGAAATGTCTTTAAAGGAGTCCATGGAGGATGGAGCAGAATAGGGATGAGCGAAGCGGGGAGAAGAGATGACAAGAAGGATAGTGATAGAGGAAATTAGCTGTGTGCACTTGGGGGAAGGTCCTGTCAGCCTGACCTTGTGGTATCTTGGCTTTGGTCCCTGTGACGGTGGTGGTCAAGTATGAAGCCTGCCTGTGCCCAAGCATTGTGGGTTCCCAGCAGGGGAGCCCTGATGGCTGTGTTTGCACAGAGAGCTGATGCCCTGGAGAGAAGGCGACTAGGATGACTTACTTCCTGGTGTCTGGGAAGTGTGACCAGAAGACAGTGATAACTGAGGCCATGAGAGTGAGGGAGACCAGCCAGGAACAATGTGCTTGTAATGAGTAGCATGGCAAGAGAAGACGGTCCAGGCTGGAAGCTCAGACAGGCTTAGTTAGGCTAAGGTGAGTGAGAAAGAAAGTGACAGAGGCATGAGATAAAGGTGTCCAGGAAGCCAGAGGACAGTATTTCAAGATGAGATAGATCAGCATTATCCAAAAAGGTGACAGTTGGTAAGTCTCGCTATATGTGGTACCTAAAGAAATGAAACAAACTAAATAAAGCAAAAAAAAAAAAAAAAAGCTTCTAGTTTGTAAACCCAAATTTGTGGTTAGCAGGAAGAAGGGGGGAAGGGGAGGGGAATGTTGGGAAAGGGGGGTCAATTCTATGATGAAGGATAGAATTGGACCGGGTGAATGTAGCAGAGTATATGCAGATGTTGATGTTTACTGATTATAATGACCATAATAACTGTGATTATAATGACACACACCTGAAATTTATCTGTTGCAATGTGATGTTACTTCAACAACAACAACAAAAAACTTTAAAAAGAAAAGCATTCACAGAGGCAAATTTGTTATTTTTCTATAATATGATTATTTAGAAAACCCAAGTAATCACCTGGAAAACAATTCCAGTGAACATGATTCAGTAAGATAGCCAGCTTCAAAATAAACATGCAGAAAGACTATAATGGAACAAAAGACCCCACAAAACCCTACATTATCTGTCCCCTGTTGCATCACCTACTTTGTCTCTTATTATTCTTTTTTTTTAATTGAGGGGTTATTCATGTAACATAAAATTAACTCTTTTAAAGTGAACGATTTAGTGGTATTTAATACATTTGCAGTGTTGTGTCTCCAGCACCTCTATTTCCATCACCCCAAAGGGAAGCTCATTAAACACTAATGCCCCAGTCCCCTTTTCCCAGGTAACCACTATTCTGCTTTCTAGCTTGATGACTCTGACCACTTTAGCATCTCCCATAAGCGCAATCCTGTGATATTTCTCCTTTGTGTCTGCCATCTTGCTCTTGCGGCGTTTCCCAGGTTCAGGCATGGGGAGGGTGTATCTAACTTCCTTTCCCATTACTAGTTGAGTAATATTCCAATGCATGGATATTCTATCTGAAGATTTTTTTTTTTAAAGATTTATTTATTTGTGCATACAGAACTGGGGTACAGGCCAGAGGCTCAGGGGCGGTGAGAGGCTTCACCAGAGACAGAGCGGGGAGCAGAACAGGCAGATGGACGAAGTACACCGCTGAGGGGAGCAGCGGGCAGGCCAGGAGAGGTCTGCCACGCCATGTGGTCGGTCACCTCCTGGGCAGGCGGGAATCGAACTCATGCGGAAGCGGCTCTAGATTCTCAGTGCTGTGCTTTAACCCGCTGCGCCACCAGGGAGGACCTCTATCTGAAGATTTTTTAAATGAATATTCTATTTTGGGTATTTCTGTTTCTCTCGTCATCAGTTGATGTGCATTTCGGTTGGTTCCACCCTGTTGGCCATTTATTGTGGACAGTTTATTGGTCTTCCTTCTCTAAGTCCCAGCACCCTAACCCTTTTCCTGGTGCTCAAAGTTTGTGGAGCTCATTCTGCCCGAGGACCATCACATGTGTTAACCCCACTGCCTGGAAAGCTTCTTCTCTCAGGTCTCTCTGGGGCTTTCACGTTGTCATCCTCACAGCTCACATGTCACATTCTCCAAGAAGCATCTCCTGGTCCCTGTACTTAAGGTAGCTGAGCTCAGCCCCCTTGTATGCTGTTGTCCTGTTTTACTGTCTTAGTAGTGACTAGAACTATCCAAAATGAAGAAGTGGTTTTGTGCCCTTGACTCTTTAGCAACCTAGTGAGGCCTAAGCGATCATTCTCAGGAAAACATTTTTAAATGCCTAACTTTGAACAATTATGTTAAAAATACAGTGAGCAAAATATTTAAAATTGTGATTTATAACCCATGTGCTTCTTTACTAATTTCTGAAATAATAATATCTACATGTAGGCCTAATAATATAATAATTTAGAAGATGTGATGAGTATAAATGTAATTTTGAGATATTTTGAGAACTGTAATAGGGAACAAAAATATCAGTGATTATTTATTGGTTATGAAATCACAGGTACTGCTAAAATTACTGTAGCTGGTTACTTGTGTTTGTCCCTGTTCTGTACTCTAAACTTCAGTTTAGTGGGAAAAAATGTGTTTTTTTCCCTATTCAAATCCAAGGCCCCCCAGGTTAAGAACTTTGCCTTGAAAGCAAAGATAAATAGTAGTGATGGAGAGGGGCGGAGTGCAATAGAGCTGGGTTTTGTGGGCAAAAGGAGATGATAGTAAGCCAGGGAACAATGAAGAGAGCTGCCCTCTCCACCCCCTCATGAAACTTAGCTGTGGGACATGTAGAAATTTCCAGTTGAGAAGTTTATGTGGGAAGCAGCATCTTTGAAAAGCAGTCAGGTATCACCTAGAGGAAGGATGCATTTTTTTTAAAGATTTATTTATTCATTCATACAGAACTGGGGTACAGGCCAGAGATGCGGAGGGTGAGAGGATTCACCAGAGACAGAGTGGGGAGCAGAACAGGCAGACTGACAAGTGCACTGCTGAGGGGAGCAGCGGGCGGGCCAGGAGAGGGCTGCCACACCATGTGGTCGCCTCCGGGGCAGGCAGGGATGGAACTCATGCGGAAGTGACTTTAGCTTCTTAGTGCTGTGCTTTAACCCGCTGTGCCACCAAGGAGGGCTGGATGCATTTTTTTGAGGAGTTTCCTTTGAGAGGAAGAGATTTTGTTTACCAGAGGCTGGAGTACAGTGAAGAAAGCAGAGTCTGGGGGAGGGCTGCCCCCAGTGGGAAGATGAGCCACGCGGAGTGGGGGCATGAGAGCAGAGTGGCCAGTGGCACCTCCACTAGATTCCAGATATCGTACCAGATAGAGAAGACTGGAGAGTGGCTAAAGCAACAAGGAATGTCACATTGAGGATTAGTCTGAACCCAATCCTGATGCTTGGTTGGCTGGTTTCGCTGACCAGTTCCGTGCATCTCTTCAGAGACCCTAGAGGCCAGAGGCAGCAGCAGAAATATAGGCCTGGGGGGTGGGGGTGGGGGAGGGCTGAATATTTCAATCTTTTCTTTCCTCCTTTGATACCTTTTGCAGAACAAAACAAAAAACAAAAAGTTATGTAATGAGGAAAAAAATGAAGCAGTGTCAAGATCCCATCATTCAAACCAGCTAGTCATCTAAAAATTAATCAGCTGAGCCAACGGGATGCATCCTCCACCCTCATTCCTAATTCTTCAGGAACCTTCTCAAGATCTTTGCAACCCAGAGAATCTTTGATGCTATTACCCTTTAGAACATGTCTGGCTCAGAGGGATCAAAGGAAAAAAGAAGGGACTGTATTTTTAGATTTTTCTCGGGGGCTCCAGAGCTCCCCTGCACCTGATCTCTTCTCTGTGTGTAACTCTCAGGGTCTAGATTTCTGTGGTTCTTTTTTGAAAAGCTATTTTCCCTTCTCTACCAGGGGGAATCTGTCAAGAGGCCTCAGGTTGGGGGGCTGTTGCAGGTGAAAGGAGTTGGCTGGGCCCTGCTCCCCTTTGATTGTGCTCGCTTTTGGCCATGTTAGCTGCACCTTCACTACCTCAGGTTGGATAACGAACCACTTCTAGCCTGAAGGGAGGAAACTCCCCACTGGAGAGGCAGGTAGATAACAGAGGCAGGGCTGAGGCCAAGCCCTGCCAGAATTTGACCTAGTTAGAGTAGAAAGAGGCTGCAGAGGTGGCGGGAAGGGCTGGGAGGGACAAAGAATCTCCCATGGCAGGGAGGAACAGAGGAATGACTATTGTTTCAGGACTGGCAAGATGTGAAGGTCACAGAGGGGAGCTTTGCCTGGGGCCTCAGAGAGCCTGTGGTGGAGGTTAGGCTGAAGGAGGAGTATCTCAGCAAGTTTTTCCAGATGCTTAAATTTTAAAATGACAACCTTGGAGGCACTGTGAAAATATCTGGAGTTTAGAGGAGCCAAGTGAGGACCTCCAATAAACACTGAGTGTTCTGACAGGATTTCTCAATAGTGGATCTAGGGAAGGTCCTGACCTCCACTGAGTACCCAGCTCCTGTGCCAGACAATGGATGGGAGGATGGGGACCCAGGAATGGAAGGTGTGGGCCAGCCTGCACCTCAGTCAGCCCATCCGCAGATACTGCCAGTGGGATCCATGCAGTGTCAAGGCGCATGGGGCATAGAAAATGCCCCCACAGTCCCTACCATTTTGAAGAAAGCAGTTTGTTTGCAGGAACATGAATCCTTGCAGAGGGACGATAGGTGACTCAATTGTATAAACATTTTTTCTTGGGCTCCCGGGCCACAGAAGGGATTTCTGACATCACTGCCAAAGGTTCTCTGGAGGAGGTGACATTCAATTGAGCCCTGAGTCAGGGAGGACAGGTTTGGGGTGTGAGTAAGCCACATCGAGGGGCTTAAGTTTATCTCAGGTCAGCCTGATGGGATGGGAGGGATCCCACTGAATGGGGAAGAGACATGGTCAAGGACATTTTGGGCTTCCTCGTGGGAGTGTTTTATTTTTTAAGATTTATTTTTATTTATTTATACATACAAGAACTGGGGTGTGGGCCAGAGGTGTAGGGGTGAGAGGATTCATGAGACAGAGTGGGTAACAGAACAGGTGGAGTCACTGAAACACACTGCTGAGGGGAGCAACAGGCAAGACAGGAGAGGTCTACTGTGCCATGTGGGTCACCTCCCTGGCCGTCAGGGACAGTGGCTGCGATCTCTTGGTAACGCTGAGACTTTATCCCCCGTGTCACCAGGGAGGCCTTACAGGTGGTTTTTGAGGTGATCCAGACATCTCCCTTCCCTTCCTTTAGCTATAAGCCTATTGTAGAATTCATCGACGCCCAGTTCGAGGCCTACCTGCAGGAAGAGCTGAAGATCCGCAGGGTGCTGCACAGCTACCATGACTCCCGCATCCATGCCTGCTTGTACTTCATCGCCCCCACGGGTCACTCCTTGAAGTCCCTGGACCTAGTGACGATGAAGAAGCTGGACAGTAAGGTATGATATAGTACAGCACGATGGCCCGTAGGAGGCTGGGCAAGCTGGACGCGCTCTTACTGAGGATGTGGCTTCCTCATTCTTTCCACTTTCTGTCTCTCCATAAAGATGGTGGTGCTGATCCAACACCTGGGTCGTAGGCTTGGTGATCTGTTTCCCCAGCACCGGGCGTGAGTTTGTCCTGAGTTGTTTTGCTGTGATTCCTCTTGGGAATAAGGGTAGAAGCAAGTAAGGTGACTATCTGGGGTTAAGGCTTCCTTTTGGGAGTGCTCTTTTTTTTTGTAATTTATTTTTATTTATTTATGCATACAAGAACTGGGGCTCAGGGCCTTGAGGCTCGAACTTAAGGCCCGGGCTTTACAATGGAAAAGTGTTTTTGCTTTGTCTGAATAATAACTGACCTGTACTAGAATCAAACATGCAAACTTGACTTTGAAAGTGATGCTTATCATCAAGCAGAATTTCAGAGTAGCAGCGAACATTCCTTCCACTCTCATTATGTGCCATCACTGTGCTAAGTACCTCTGGGATATTTCACAGAATCCTTGCTACAACCCTAGAAAGCAAACACTGTCATTATCTTCTGTTTTACAGAAGAGAAAACTGAGGCACAGAAAGATTGTCATAAAGAGAAACGACCCTCCAGAGCTTTATTACCGGCATCCCTGAAAAAGACCCATGGGCATCAGGCTTGTCCTGCTTATGAGAAACTGAAAAATGCAAAGCCCACCAGCTATATGAATTAGACAGTGATTTTTCATGTTAAAAGATCACTTGCTCTACAAAAATACTGATCACAGATTCTTTAAAAAAGCCTGATTACTAGTACATTTTCTCCCTTTCTTTTGTCTGTGTTTGAGGCTGCGATAAATTCCCTCCATGCATTATGTCGTTTCATCTTTCCAGCAATGGTGACCACTATTATGTTCCCATTTTAAACATGGGGAAACTGAGGCACAGAGCGGCAAGTAGCCTGTTCGGGCTCAGACAAATTGTCACGGACCTGCGGTCCGGATCTACCTCTGCTTCCAAAAATACTTTTTTTAAACCAAAAAACCGAATTTGTGTACAGTTACCTAGTAGCACATGCCCTATAAAAACTGAATTTCAGTTACAGTCAAAACAGGAGCCTTTTTCCATTTTCTCCTGCAATGAGCCCGCTGCCATGCTGGATAGGGCGGCTACCATGCAGCTGGTGGCCTGGTGGGTGGGCTGGTTAAGTAGCAGATTTTGGCATATGGTTATAGTGTGCCAGTGGAGGCGTGGTGAAAAGCAATGAGAGTTGGCTGTGCCTGCTGTTCCATCCTGGCAAGGGCTTTGACCCTCAATGCCCCTCCTCTGAAGACTTCAAGGTCCCATCTTTCTCTGACCCAGCACAGGTCGTCCTGCGCGGTGTAGTGGTGCTGTTAGGGTGCAGTGCAGAAGGGGCAGGGTTTATGTCCCAAGGGTAGAGCCCTGAGTCCTCCTTTCAGAGATTCAGCTACTGAGCCCCCACCATTGTCACGCCCGTGGCTTCTGCTGGCAGGAACGGCTGTGCTCTCCATGCGACGGAGCTGTCTCCTAAAGTCTGTGCATTTCAAGATCCTTTACCTTCTGACAGTAAAAGGTTTGTCCCTTCTCCGAGGAATTCTAAAGATCAGGTTGAGGTGGCTTGAACTTTGGGGCAGCATCGCAGCTTTTCCCTGCTGTCTGAAATTGGGTGGAAATTATTCATGAGACCCAGGCAGTATAACCTTTGTGCATACGTCTCAGGTAAAAGGGGTGACTGCAAAGCTGTTCTTCCTGAGTGTCTGCTGCCAGGTGTTTCTCCTCACCGCCCTCCCCCTTCTCTGCCATGCCGGCTGGGTCCCTGTCACGCTCACTGGGGTAGCCTGCACTGGATGGATTGGAGCTGCTCATGGTTAGTAAGGAGTGGCTACGTCTCCCCTTGCATTTTTCTGCTTCAAACAACCCAAAGGAGTGACCTTGATATTAAAATACCACAGGGCTCATCATTTGGATCTGAACTACTAGACAGCTTGTGGTTAAGACTGGATTTAGGGATAAGGCCAGACTTGTGTCTGTATCCCAGTTCTGTTCTTTACCTGCTCTGTGGCCTTGGACGTTACTTAACCTCTCTCTGCCTCAGTTTCTCATGGTAAATTAGTGACAGTAATACCTCCTGGAAGGGCTATTGTCATGATTAATTGTGGAATCCTTGTAAAACACTTAGCCAAGTGCCCAGCACATAGCAAGCACTTGTTATTTGTTGTTATTTGGCTGCAGAAGTGGCCATCACAGACCACTGGGTTGAGCACTCCCTTTGGCAACTGGAGGAGGTTTCAGTTCATCCTGCTGTCAGTTGTGATTAACCAACAGTTACTTCCCTCTGCCTCTCCCTTTCATAGGTGAACATCATCCCCATCATCGCCAAATCAGATGCCATTTCTAAGAGTGAGCTAGCAAAGTTCAAAATCAAAATCACCAGCGAGCTTGTCAGCAACGGTGTCCAGATCTATCAATTTCCTACAGATGATGAATCAGTGGCAGAGATCAACGGAACCATGAACGTGAGTGGGCACACGGGTTTCCCACTTTTGGGTCATTTGCTTTTAAAAATCCATATATTCATCCAGTCATTCATCTATAAAATAGCAGCCAGACATTTTCACCCTCCATCTTAGTGCATTCATCTCTTAATTATTCGAGTGTCAGGTGAGAGAATCCAGATCCCAAACAGCTCCTCTCTGCCAGCGGTAGCTGCTTTGAAGCCTCAGAGGTGCAGAGATTAATAATGGAGATGAGGAAAATGCAAGGGCAAAGGCTGACTCCAGGAAGTGGCTGCAGCAGGGGACTCAGGTCTTCCCTCTCCTCCCCTGCCATTTCTCCCCTCTCCGTCCCCCACCCCCTTTACTGTTTTAAAGTTCTGGTCTAGGCCAAGCGGCCCTCACTGGACTGCTGGGAAGGCAAACAGTCCTTGCCTCTGACCAAAACAATGTCTGACCACTGGTGTACCCAAAGAAGGGCAGGCTGAAACAGTTGACTGACTTCGGAGACTCAGGAATATTCTTGACTCAGATAATCAAGCCCTGTGCCCCCGGGAGGAAATAAGACGTTTGCTTCCAATTTGGTTGGTGACTGGAGAGATGTAATTTTTAAGTATCAGGGTTATATTTTGCTTTATTAAGTGTGAATGAATAAAAAAAAACCCACTTTGCCATCTTTCCTCTTCTCCCCCCACCCCACCAGAGGATGAGTAATGAAGAAGGCAGAGAGTCAAATATCTCCTCATGCTTCTTTACAACGTGTTGATGCTGTTGCTGTGAAATCTTCAATGTTGTGATTTGAAGGAGACAGCTAATAGCTTTCAGAAAGCCTCTGCTTGGAGAACAGATTTCTTTTTCTCTGCTGAGAGGCATCAGTTTTTCCTAATGACATAATGCCTGGGTATAGCCAGACTCTGGAAAACCTTGTAATAAAAGTCATTTCTAGAAAGCTTTCTTGCTTCCACTGCCCCCTAGGTTATCATTATAACATCAGCTGCCACCTCCTAGGCATTGGCCAACAAATTAGCCTATTGGGACAGCAAGTCATTGTCTCGCCTGACTTCCTGCCCAGTCGTACACCTGAGCTGTTTGTTATTAGACGTCCCTCATCATCTGTGACAAATCTGGTCTACGAGTGAGGTGTGTGGGTTGTGGTAGGTGGAGTCGTGTCTTCTCTTCCTGGGCGTTCCCTCTGGAGGTGGCCGCTGTCACCCACTAGCATCATGGTCACCCTCAGACCTCTCAGGAAGTGTAAGATTGTCAATAAGAGGACGAGGAAGTTTATCTGGCACCAGTCAGACCAATATGTCATAACTGGCAGGAACTCAGAGGCATCGATCACAGGCCCAAGGGCTAGACCTTGATGCACCAGGGAGCGAGAAAATACAGCACACGCTGCCCAGTGGCTTCCAGAAGTTCTTGGTGCACAATGCCAAGGAGCCCCAAGTGGCGCTGATGGACAGCACATGTCACTGTGCTGAGATGGCTCACAGGGCCGCGTGGGAAGAGCAGCACAGCGGGCTGCCTGCACCACCTGTCCCAGTGCCAGGCTGCGTGGCGCAGAGCGCGAACGGCCAGCGCCTGTGCGCGTACTGTATTAATAAAGCCCAAAACTGCCTAAAAATAAAAAGGAAGAAAAAATAAAAGATGAGAGCTTGTTGCCTCTTAAGCAGGCAGGGTTTTTGGAAACCAGGCTCAGTTATGATGAGGAAATGGAAAAAAAAAGGCCTAGCCAGCCGAGAAATGGGAGCCTGGAACGATGCACCTTTCTGGGGTTACTGGCACTGAGGTCTTGAAGGGCCTACTCACCTCAGAGCTCCTGTCCCCGTAGACGCTGCCAGGCCTCAGGTTCCCTGACTTGTCAGGCTATGGTTTGCTTTGCTAGTGGGTAGGGAGCTCTCAGCAGTTCCAGATGTCACACAAACCCCATTCCATTACGCTGGAGCTCAGGAGCGACAGTCGCCCTGGCCTCTGAGCTCAGCCAGGCTCTTGCCTCCTTCCTGCTAGAATCTAGGGCAGCGTCAAGTTTGTAGACCTCCTGGGCTGTCCCTGGCCAGGCTGTAAAGCAGTAGTTCTCCAAGAGGCTGTCTTGGCTATGATGGAGTTCTGGCTTCTTACACTGGTTCAAATTTGCTAGGGTTTCCCTTTGAAAAACAAAATTTGAGCAGATTCAGTGTGATCCCTGTAATAATGTCATGCGACATTCATTCCATTGCCTTTTTGAATGGGAAAGAGAGGGTTGGCCTGTCAGCCAGGCTCTCTGGAACTGGGCATGCCCGCGGGAGGAGGACGTGCAGGTGAATGCTATTTTGTGTGTTGTGGTGGGGGGAAGGGTGGGGAGTCACTGCCAGAACAACTATGTCTAAAGCTGTGATGTATGAAGCTGAATCATCAGAGACCCAGACCAGGGCGATAGGAGGAATTTTAGATTTGACTCCAGCCCCAGTCTCAGCCACCCCAGCTAATTGCCAATGAGAACTAGATTGGAAGAAGAGAAAGAAGCTTGTCTAAGACCATAGAACTACTTAGCTGCTCCCTACTAATGGGAGAAAATGAGAGTAATGAGGTGTCATTACTTGTTTTTTGAGTGGCTGTGCAAAACTGATTTCACATTGAGGGGGCCAGAAAAGGGAATGGGAGCTCTTACTGCAGGCTACAATCAAGCTAGACCCTGGTAGCTCTCAGAGTTTAATTACAGCTCAAGGTTAATACTAAAAATTGCTATGTTGTTGAAATGAAATGTCCTTTGAATGAGACACACCACAGCCGGGGATCCAGTTAGTTGACTCGGTTCAGTTGCTTGGCCATTGGCAAATTCTTGGGTTTGGCCCCCCAAGAGACTTGAGCTCCATGAGAGCACGTGGGTATCTAGTAGGCTTACAGGGAGACCCCAGGCACAAGGCTTGTCCCTTCCCTGGAGACAGCAGTGCCATTGTCACCCTTCTGAGACAGTAGTCCCCTTTCCATTGTTTGGACAAACTTGTGTGGGAATCACAAAATGTTGACTTAAGAGAGGATCAGGCAATGTTCTCACTCAGTCATCAGCAGAAGTCTGAGAGGGGAGTAAGCATAACCAGCTCATGACTGGGACTTAAGTCATCCCTTGGGAGAAAGCCACACACAATGCTGAGATTATTGAGGAATGGGGGTTCGTCACAGTCTCTATTTCTCTATTAGGAGAACGATGGATGGTCTGATCTCCCAACTATCACGGAGGTGGTGAGACCAGAATAGAATAATTCAGACCAATGGGGTCATCAGATACTTTAAAATGTACCTAAAAGGCATTCAAGTCAGATATGAGACAGTGAAGGCAGTGAATCAGGGAACAGACTCCCAAGAAGTTTGGGATGAGTTCCAGATAGAGACTGACATTAGGGGCCACCCTGGTGGTACAGGGGGTTAAAAAGCAGCACTGTGAAACTGTCCGCAGCCACTGCAGCACAAGTTTGATCCCCGGCCAGGGAGGTGACCCATGTGGCACCGCAGATCCCTCCTGTCTCGCCCTCTGCTCCCCTCAGAAGTGTATGTCAGTCCATTTGCCTGTTCTGCGCCCCCCCCCCCATCTCTGGTGAATCCTTTCACACACACCCTGCACCTCTGGCCTGTACCGCAGTTCTTGTATTCATAAATAAATAAATCTTTAAAAAAGAGAGAGACTGACACTGGGTGTGTGGCAAGCACCTCAGCAGAAGTCTCTTTGCTGACATTTGGACTCCCACGAGGAGCCTGTCCATATCTCAGCAGCAGGCCTGTCTGGCCTCTATCGAAGTCTCCTGTCTGGACCTACATATACAAACTGTGCCCCGACAGTCCTGCAGGGACCTGAAGAAGAAGCTGAAAGCCTGGCTTGAGATTCAAATGCTGTGTGAGTGTAACTGGAGGGGGGAGGTGTGCTGACCTTCTCCCTGCTCTGCTCAGATTCCATTCTGGTGGTCACAGCTGTCATGCTCTCGTAAGAGCAGGAAGAGGCCCAGAGCCTGCCCTGTGATTGCCCACCCTTCATGCTAGCTGACTTCCAGAAGATGGCACCCTGGGTGGCTTCCCGCTAAAACACAGTGTCCTCACTGCTCCCTGGGCAGATTTGGGCATGGAGTTAGGGACCTGGGCATCCCATTTCACCTTTCATTGTGTCATTTCCCCCAAATCATGAATGGGGGGCTATAATAAACACCCTCTAAGGCCCTCATGAGAATCAAGTGAAATCTGCCAAGGAGCCCTGGGAAATGATATCCTAGTATATCTCAGCAGAGCAGACTTTGATGCCAGTTGCATAGGAGTGTGCCGTGGGAGGTCTCGGGAGCTTTCTGAAGCTGCTTTGGTGGGGGCTCTGTGTTTTTGAGCAGGGAGGGATAAAAAGACAGCAATTAAGGAAGAGAGGAAGCAAGTGACCCTGTCATTCCAGCTGTTTTTTTTTTTGAGATAAAAATAACAGCGCCAAGGGAATACTGACAATTTTGAGGCCTTATTTTCTTCTTAGATTTTTTCTTCTCTCTTGAGCCCAAAGAAGTTCTTCCCTCTTCACACCCCGCCCTCTTCCTCCATCACTTTCCTCTGAGCGCCCAGAATATGCGAGAATCCTACAACTTGGTTTCTCTTTCTCACCTCCTCCCTCGGTCTAGCTGTCTGCCATCACTGCCCCTTGGATTTTTTGTGTCTCAAGACCCATGTTTTGGGGTCTCTACAGGAAAAGAAACATTTTCCCAGAATATTTAGGGGTGGATTTGAGGCACCCCAACATGTCTTAGGCTCCTAAGTGGGAATGACTTGTGCCCAGATGACCCCCTTTTCCAAAGCCAACTGTGAAGTGTTTAGCGGTGCTCTGGTCCTTGAGCAGGGTTTTGGGGAATTCAGTGACTACCTGCGCCAAGGTGTCCCATGGTCATCTATTCCTACCAGGACCGATGAGGCACCAGGACCAAGTGGGTACTGCCCACTTTCCTATCCATAACCACCTCTTTCTCTGTTCCTGTTTCAAAGACAGTCAGCAGAGTGGGATACCGGAGGTGAGAGAGGGGAGTGGGGAGGCCCTCTGCTGGATGGTCAAGCACTTTGAAGGATTAGTGGATATCTGGGAGCTGAGCTCCTGATTAAGACCCGGGTTTTTCCACTCCAAAAGACCTTCATAGTTGCAGCTAAGAGAATGCAGAGGAAGGGTTGGCTGTGAAAATAGCCGACAGATTAAAATGAAAACCCAGATTTGCGGTGCTTCTCCATAAATGGACCTGCCTCTTGTCATCTGACCTTGCATAACCAACTCACTGCAGGGGTAGTGTGTTGCCCTCCTTTGGCAGACAGCAGGGTGGGCTTTGAAGACAGGCAGACCTGGATTCGATCCCTAGCTCTGTCCCTCACTACTGGGTGCCTATTGGCAAGTTACTTAGTCCTTTTATTTTAAGATTTATTTACTTATGCATACAAAGACTGGGTTGTAGGCCAGAGGTGGGGGGGGGGGGTGAGAGGATTCACCAGAGACAGAGTAGGGAGTGGAACAGGCAGATGGGCTGAAATACACTGCTGAGGGGGGCGGTGGGTGAGACAGGCGAGGGCTGCTGCGTGGAACTTGTGCTGCAGGGGTTTTGGAGAGCTTCATAGTGCTGTGCCTTAACCCATTGTGCCACCAGGGTGGGTCCTACTTAGTCATTTTCTGGCCTCATTTTCTTTTCTTTAAAATAGGGACCCTAAGAATACCCCCTCACAGCATTGTTGCCAAGATTCAATGAGATTTAGAGAAACAAAGCAAAGGGTCAGATAAAAACCAATCCAATAACAAAAGGTAGATAGAAATCTGACTGTACAATTGAAGCTACCAGAGGGGGAGGGGGAAGGAGGAAGCAAAATGGAGAGGGGACACAAAGGACTGGGCTGATGCTGGTGGAATATAGTGTCTTTGTGTCCGGTGTGGTGTGATAACACACACCAGAAGAGGTGTGAACCTATACCTCTAAATCACATACGGTGCTGTAAACTAATGTTACCTTAATAACATTTTTTTTAAATTCAATAAGATAGTACAGAGCCCCTGGGGCTCAGTATATCGAACCAAATAAATTGCTGGTGCTGCTGATGCCAGTTCTGTAGCTGCCAACACTGTTACTAGGGTCGCTTCTGCCTTCTCAGTGAAGCTGCTTTGACTTCCCCCACGACGCTAGCTGTTCCCAACTCTGTGGCCCTCCAGCCCTCCAGCCTCTGTTGATCATCTGGACCACCTTCCTACGTTATGGTTCGTAAAATGTCTCTCCCCCCAGTAGAGTGGGCACTCTCAAGGGACAGACTCTGAGCTTGTTCAGCTTTGTGCTTGTCTCAATGCCCAGCACATGGTAGGAACCCAGTAAATATTTGTGGAGTGGAGGAATGAGCTAATGGGTCAGAACACCTGTGATCAAGGCCTGTGTCTCCAGGCAAGCAAAGAAAGCTTGTTGCAGCGGACTTTTTGCTTGTCAGTGTAAAACTCTTTGGGGCAGAGTCCCACCTGGCATCACCTGATTTTTAAACAATTTTTATCCAGTGGCTCCATCTGGCTGAGGGGTCGCTCAGCATTTATCCCCTGGACAGCTCCACATTTAAACAAAACCCCAGATTTGCGGTGCTTCTTCATAAATGGACCTGCCTCTTGTCATCCGACCTTGCACAACCACCTCACCACAGGGTGTATTGTGTCGCACTCTCTGGGCAGACAGCAGGGTGGGCTTTAAAGACAGACAGACCTGGGTTTTACCCCTAGATCTGCCCCTCACTACTGGGTGCAACTGGGTGCTGTGTTCGCAGACCCCATTCCACCAGTTGGGAGCAGCTGCTGCTTCGTGACCCACAAAGCCTCCATCGGCCTAGCTCCTCCTCCTTGTAAGCACCAGGTTCGTCGTATGTGCACTCTTTGTATGTTGCCTTCCGTTCCTCTACTCTTTGCAGAGTCCTGTCACTGCCATTCAGAGAAGATTTATTAAGTGCCTGCTGTGTGCAGGATACCAGACCATAGATTTGAGTCCTTGCTGTCTTCTGTGATTTTGAGTATGAATGTTGGCTTCCCCAACAAGATTGTAAGCTCCTGGAAGCGAGGGACTGTGTCTTATACTTTTTTTTGTCTCCCTCAGGGCACCTGAAAGAACCTAGCATGGTAATGGACATGTGGGTCAATACTTAGGAACTTGACTTCCAGGCTCGAGAGTTCAGCGTGTGCTCACAGAAGGAAGAGGACAAGTTCGGGCACAGCTCAGTCTCTGTGTGGCTTCAGTATTATACTTGTTCTCGGGAGTCTCACACTCCAGGAGGGGCGTGAACCGGGGGCCCCAGCCCCCTGGTTCTCCTTCAGCCTCTTCCCACTGCTGCCCTTCAAAAAGGCTCTTCCCCGCGGCGGCTATGGATCCTGAAGAGCCAGTTCATCTGTATCTGCTTCTTTCTCTGCTTATTTTCTCTTTGTTCCCTCTGCATTCAGCCACATCATTGTTAACTTCTGCTGTGAATTTCCTAATGGCAGAAGCTTGGGCCAGGCCTCGCATCCCCACACAGCTCCAGAGTTTAATAAATGCCTGTTGATGTTGACAGAGGAACTCTGCAACATGAGACCTGAGCCCCCCCCCAAGATGAGCAACAGTTGCATTATGGGATGCGGACTGCCCCTCCCCCGAGTTCTGAGCTTTTGTTTGCCTTGTTTCAGGCCCACCTGCCATTTGCTGTCATTGGCAGTACAGAGGAACTGAAGATAGGCAACAAGATGATGAAGGCCCGGCAGTACCCGTGGGGCACAGTGCAGGGTGAGTGAGTCTCCAGGAGAGGGACTACCCTCGGCACACTGTCTGCCTCCAGTCACTGTGTAACTCGCCTCACACTTGTCCCACGTTCTGTTCATTTGACTTAGGCCGCAAACAGCCATAGGGGCCATCAACAGGCAAACTCCCACTCCAGACCTGGATTCGCTACCATGAGTAAGCTCTCCCTGATTGTCATAGAGGAAACATTCCTAAAACAGAAACAAATGTATCTGGTCAAAAGGAGCGTGCTAGAAAGCACATAGACTTGCCCAAGTGGGACAGGAGACAAGCAAGAATTTTCCCAGTAGTGTTATTTGTAACAGCCAATAACTAGACACCGTCCACAGAGCCATTAAAAATAGTTTGGACCAAGCGTGGAATATTCAAATAACTGGATGTTAGACAGCAGCCCAAGTGAATGGACTGTGGGTACTTCTACACGAATGCACCCTAGATACATAACACTGAGCTAAATGAGTCACAGAAAATACCCGCTGTATGATTCCATATATGAATTCCAAAAGCGGACCTCAAAACCCCCGAGATAAATGCCTTTAGGAATTCATATGTAAGTGGCAAAGCTATGAAACAAAGGAATGATAAACCCCTACCTCTGGAGAGTGCTCAGTTCTTGTTACAGGAGGGAGGCTCTGAGGAGTACAAGGGACATTAGCGGACTTCTGAGGTTTTGATAGTTTTTCACCTGATGGCTGGACACGTTAGTATTTGTTTTGTTTTGCTTTGTTTTTAAATTTAGGTTGAGAAAAAATTAGGTTGCATGTTCACACTTTATGTACTCTTGTGTTTATAATTACTTTGCAATTTAAAAACAAGTAATAGTGTGCATTGATATCGAGGAGAAAGTTCTCTTTGCGGTCTGCTAGGCATATGTTAAGTTAGTCCCAGCACTAGTCATTTCTGTGGGTAAAACACAGCTCAGGGTTGTGGGGGGCACCAAGTGTGAGGTCCAGTTTCACTGTAACACACATCTGCAAGTGCTGGGAAGTTGTCCACGTCACAGAGCTGGTTTCAGGCCACCCGGGAGCCCCGGCAGCCATAGCTGGGCTTCCACAGGCACATGAGAACTGGTGAACACAGCTGGGCTAGGTTTTGGTCTGCTTTGCTGTCTGGGGCTGGAGACACCACTTAGAATATTTGCCAGTGGCTTCTGTCGGGCCTGGCGAAGAATGGATGGTCTGAGAGAGCAAAAGAGGAGAGGCCCACAGACGTGATTCGAAAAACTTCCTCCGATGGAGGTCGCCCCAGATCTAAACGACGAAGGGGTTTGACAGTTTTCCGGGGAAGTCTGGGTTCAGTGGTGTGTTCAGGTGAGGAAGAAGCTGTGTATTGGCAGCGATCATTGATCACCGTTTGGAGACACGAGGTAAGGTTGCAGGCAGATGCAATTTTTAGTAGTAGCTTATGTTCTGTGACAGCAAGGACTTCCGCCCAAAGGCAGCGAGCTTAGGCACAGCTCACATGTGGGCCCTTGGGGAAGATTATTCTGATGACTGCCAGACAGTCTGTTGCGTGCCCAGCCCTTTCATCACACTTACCATCCTATTCCCGCTCCCCTCTCCTGAAAGACGGGATCTGGGGTGAGTGTGCATGTTCATTATCTCAAAAACCACTGTCCCTACCTAATGAAGTCAGACACCCCTATTCTGACACTGGAGTCAGGCCTGGAGACATGCGCCAGAACCCTGCTCACAACCTGGTGATGGTTCCTACCACACGTCCACTTAGTATGACTTGGGGCCACATCACTGCCCTTCGTGGTCACTGCCCGAGATACAGACCTTCACTGTGCTCTTTTGAGGAGGCAGAAGGCAGAGTCCGCTATATCCTAGTAACCAGCACAGCTGTGAGCCCACCCCCTACATAACACCTGCTTTTATGGTTCCTACCATCCAGAGCACCACAAGTGGATGAGTGGTCCACAGCCCTGCGTCACCAGCCTGTTGATGTCCTAGTGCATGCCCCTTCTTCATAGGGACATTGGCACCTGGCCACTGCCTTTGCTAACCCCCTAGTGTGCTTTCAGAGCCTAACTCTGCAACTTGCTAGCTCTGAAACCTGGCCTAACCACTCCCTTCTCTGCCTGATAAAGTGTGATTCCTCCTGCAAGAGGTATCCTAGGGGTTGTTTCTTTCGCTAAATCTTCAGTCTCCTAGGAGTCCTTGGTCCCCTCTTCTGGGCTTTCATTGTCTGTAGGCTATCTGTACCTCCATTTTCAGGATTTTTGCATGGTTTTATAGCTATTGGCACTCATCTTTCCACTGACCTGTAAGCTCCAGAGAGCAGGACTCTGTGATGTTGTTTCTGAATTCTGATGGCCTGGTATGGGTACTGGGAACAAGGATTGCACAAATATGCCTTGAGCTGTTGGCTGCGTGTATGCTCACTACTGTCCTAGAAGAGGTACAAAAGAGCACACATACCTGTCAGCGTCTGGTGAATTTGGGTTGAGGCGCTGCTGACTGTCTTAGGAATTTTTCCCCCCAAATGATGTTCACTGAGGTAAAGTAGGTTTACATCTCTGTATCTGCTTTGGGGTTATAGGTTGAAACCCCCACAAATGTGTGCTTTCACACCCTGCCCACCAGCAGTGCCCCCACGATCCTCCACCATGTTCCCTTGGGCCCCTCCCCCCCCCCCCCCACTCCTACCCCTCTCCCCTCCCCCTCTGGCCTTCCTTTCAGTCTCCTTCCCCTGTTATGCAGTTGAAAATGAGGCCCACTGCGACTTTGTGAAGCTGCGGGAGATGCTGATTCGGGTCAACATGGAGGACCTGCGGGAGCAGACGCACAGCCGGCACTACGAGCTGTATCGCCGCTGTAAGCTGGAGGAGATGGGCTTCAAGGACAGCGACCCTGACAGCAAACCTTTCAGGTACCTCTCCCGCCAGCCCAGCCGGCCCAATTTAACCCCTCCCCTGTGGGTGCTGGAAGCCTTGCCCTGAAGCATTTATAGGGGATACCGAACACAGGAACTGAGACTTGCACCCCCAGCGCTAAGTCAGTAGCTGAGACTTGCAGGAGCGCTAAGTCACTGGGCAGGTCCACACGTGGCCCCTAGCTGCCTCCACCCACTAGCCCTCACGGCAGGGTGCACTTGTAAGCTCGCTGCCCTGCTCCTAGTAGTAGAGACACAGAAGGGGTCAGAGGGCCTCACTGCCCCCTGCCCCCCACTACACAGCTGGTGCTGTCAGCTGTGCCAGAGGGGGGGCGCCCTCCCCCCCAGTTGGGACCTTGTCCAGAACATGCAGTTTGTGCCTCTTCTTTGCCCCCCCCCTTTCTTGGGCAGGCTCTTCTGTCAGGTCTCCAGTCTATTTCATATCCTCCTCCCCATCAAAAACCAGCTGGGACCAGGTAGCAGTGTAGTTCACGTGCCCTTGAACTTCAGGCTCTTTATGACTGAATGCTTTCATTCAAGTGCATGTTTTGTTTTGATCATCGGTGTTAAGAATCATCACGTACTTAAATCAGAATTGGAGATGCTTTCCGGGAAGAGGAATGGTTCTGCAAGCAGTTGATTCTGACTAAGTCTGCGGATAGGAGCCATACATAGGCCTCGTCAGACTGTCTCATCTGTATGCGTGATGTATGACGTTGGCCTTGCATTTTAAATACCATGTGGTGCCCTTTCCTGGAGCTCGTCTTTCAGGAAATGTCAGGCCTCTATCAACAAGCAAAAGGAATGCTTGTGGGCTAAGAAGACTTTCAAATAGTCTCTAAGATCCACAGTGCCTCTTCACAGCAGAAGGCCTGCCTGCAGGCATAGCATAGTCAATTCTTTTCAGGCTGCCTGGTTCTGGGGGGCAGACTCACCTCCTTTCCCAACAGGGGCTACTGGAGCTCCTGAGCTGGGGGAAGGCCAGCCTGCCTGTCTCTCTAGCAAACACCCCTTAGCCTTTCTTTCCTTGGCCTCCTCCCACGGCTCTAATCTGCAGGTATGGAGGGAGAGGTGTCTCATGACCTGCTCATTGAGTTCTCCCCTGCTCCTGCATCCTCAGTTCTCTTCCCACACCTGCATCCTCTGCATTCCCTGCTGCTCCTTTCCAAGCTGCATGTGAAATTGTCACCCCAGGGAAACTTCTCCCTTAATGCTGCTCTTCCTGCTAGGTTTGCTCTGGCCGAAGCTAGAACATGATGGGGAATGGAACGCTTTGTCTTACATTCATGGGCCTGTCTCTACTGCTACACCGAGAGGCCCCCTCCAAGGGGAGCTCAGGGCCAAATACAGGGTGATCTCTGAACCCCATCTTTTTCTTCTCTTTAATCTCAGCTCAACATTTGACGCTCTTCCCACGGTCTCCTTCTGAAATTCTCTCTGCCGTTGGCTTGGCTAGTACTGCTCTGGCTGGTTTGACTCCTGTCTGAGTACTCTTCCTCAGCTTCATTTGCAAGCTCTTTTCCCTGAGCTTATCCTGAACTCTTTGAGCACCCCAGGATTCTTCCCAGCATCTCACCTCTTTTCCCTCTCTTTGAATTTGCGCTCCAAACCATTGACCCAAGTGCATGCTGGATGTTTTCACTTGGACCTCTTAGAGTTGACTCGCTGAATCTCAGACTGTCTAATCTGGTATTCATCTTCTTCCCTCTGAACCCTATTCATTCTGCCGTCTTTCTCTGCTCTACAGCTTGCACCAGCCTCCTCAGCCATGTTGGGTGATGCTGATCCCCCCAAGTGCTCCATTTTTCTCCACATGTGCTTTTCCATGGGCTGTACTCTTTGCAGTAGAATTCTTCCTCTTCTTCACCAGGCTAACTCTTCTTTGTTGAAAACGAAGTCCAGGCTGAATGTTTTCCTTGGACATCCCACACTCCAACTTCCTTGATAGCAGGCAGAGTGGCTGTTGGCTCTGTCTGCCGAGGGCCTTGCATGTCACATACGGTGTCATCAGGTGTTTGTTGACCTCGATCACGGTTGTGGTGAGTCACAGAGACAGGACCTGGCAGCAGAGTGCAATGGGAGGATCCAGGTCAGGAGACTAGAGACTCAGTTTCTGGTCCCAGCTCTGCCTCTAGCTGTGTGAAATTCAGCCAGTCTTCTCACCTCTCCAGGTCTGCCTCCTCGTTTGTGGAATAAGGCTTGAGAAGCAGATGCTTTAAGTCACTTCTAGCTCCCAACATCTCTCCAGGTCATCTGGCCTCCCCCATGCCTGACTGGTGCTGCCACAGTCCACACCAGCTGCCCCAGCTTCGTAGTTCTGTTGGTGCATCTCTCCCAGAACTAGGGAAGGGGGGGTGGGGAGCCCAGAAGGATCGCTGGGGCCAATTCTCACCGAATGGGAGCCATTGTGAAGGCGGGGGAATGAACTCGACTGTGTCTGCAGTTTACAGGAGACATATGAGGCCAAAAGGAATGAGTTCCTAGGGGAGGTCCAGAAAAAAGAAGAGGAGATGAGACAGATGTTCGTCCAGAGAGTCAAAGAGAAAGAAGCTGAACTCAAAGAGGCAGAGAAAGAGGTAAATGTGCACGGGGCTGCCAGGCAGGAAGGAAAAGGAGACTAAATTCGGGTGAGAATGAGCCTCACAAGGGTGTTGGAGATCCAGGTCTTCTTGACGGCTTCTCCCCCAAGCTGGATGTTTTCTCATAGAATTGTGCTGTCGCATATGGTAGCTCCCAACCATCCTGCCATGCCTACCTGCCCTGGGCTCTGCTCGGCCGGAACGGGCTCACTGAGGACTCTCCCCAAATTCTCTGTGCTTCCCTGCCAGCTGCATGAGAAGTTTGACCGTCTGAAGAAACTACATCAGGATGAGAAGAAGAAGCTGGAGGATAAGAAGAAGTCCCTGGATGATGAAGTGAACGCCTTCAAACAGAGGAAGACAGCGGCAGAGCTGCTCCAGTCCCAGGGCTCCCAGGCGGGAGGCTCACAGACTCTGAAAAGAGACAAAGAGAAGAAAAAGTAAGTGGTTGGCAGCTCTGGGTGGCGGCTTCTTTCTCCTCTTTGTTCAACCTCTCAGGGCAGGGCCTGGCTGCTGAGAGGGCTGATAAGGGTGCCCAGGGGTGAGCTGTGGGCTGATAGATGGGTTGGGGAGCCTAGAACTGGCCTCAGTGTATGAATGAAGATCAGGGAGCTCCGACTCCCTGACTTGGGGGAGCTGAGAGTAGAGGAAGGTGTGGCCCCAGAGGCCCAGCCTTTTAGGAAAGCCCAGCAAACTCGAGACAGGGAGGGGAGTGCAAAAGCAAATGGAATGGAGAGTAGAGGAAGGAGAGAGGAGACTAGGAGAGCTGCAAAGTTGGAAGAAGCTGAACAAAAAGGAGGGTGGGTGGCACACAGGTGGGAGAAAGAGAGAACTTCTACCAGGAGTCTCTGGGCACCCTCACTGCCCCCCACCCGCGCCCCTCAAAGGTTGATGCTGACTGGTTTACAGGCCTGTTTGCTCATCCGGTGGGGGCTCTGGCGGTCTTAGGCCGACCCTCACACCCTGCCCCTGTGTCCTCACTGCTGCAGCCAGACAACCCCAATTTCCCACCTGGTCATTTTTAGCCACTCAGTTGTTGCCAGCCTGTGGCACTTGGGGGGCCCTCACATGCTGGCATTCTTCGTGTGGCCCATCCTCAATCTGGGGCATGATTTCAAATGCATCCACCCTCGCTGACATCTGATCAGGCAGGACGTCAGGGGCTCCTGGTTACCAGATGGGCTCATAACCCAGCCCCGTTCCCAAGCCTTGCTTGCAGAAGTTACCCCTTCCTTGCCCCAACACTCAAGCAGAGGAAAACCTCTCCAGTGGCACCTGCACAACACCAAGGACTCGCCCAGCGTTCCCATGGGCTCGCTGATGCAGGGCCACTTGAGCTGCCTGGGCAGGGGGTCGGGCAACGTCCTTACTAAAGGGGCCCGAGGGCCCCCACGCTGGCCATGTGTATTGCCTTCTGTTCTCAGCCACTTGTTCCTCAAGTCAGCTTTTGGTTGTTTGCCAGAAAGAGGGAACCCTCCCCTTTCCTCTCTGTCTGG
Source organism: Condylura cristata (assembly GCF_000260355.1). Classification (NCBI taxonomy): domain Eukaryota; kingdom Metazoa; phylum Chordata; class Mammalia; order Eulipotyphla; family Talpidae; genus Condylura; species Condylura cristata. The sequence goes on along the minus strand of NW_004567120.1, from coordinate 23,593,883 downwards.
CTTGATCACTTAGGAATGAAACGGTGGCTCTGGTAAAACAGTAAACTATTTCACATTTGAAATCACTCAGTTTTGCCCTCTGCGTAGACTATTCCAAAACGGAATGTGAACATTTTCGCAGTCCAGAGATTTGTGTTATGGAATCATAACACTAGATGTGAAATTCACTGCCTAATTAACTTTTGGGGTACAGCCTGATGCCGATCCATCAGTTTGCCAGGAAATTAAAGCCTCTTGGGGCACACTTTATGAATTCATCAGTCACAGTGTGTTCTTTAGATCAGCAGGAATGGATTCTTGTTTTTAAGATCAGAAAAATAAAAATTTGTCTTCCAGGTCTAACGTGCCGCCTTCATAGCCCCATGGTGTGTGTTACTGCAGTCCTGAGGCACGGCCACAGGCTGCAGGCAGGAGTCAGAACATTCATTGCTTTGGACCCCATTGATACTAAGCATAAATATTCTCTATGTGGATGTTCAGTGGGGTGTCCTCCCAGCCCAGGATTTCTCCTGGTTTCCTCAAATTAACTGACCCCCTTCCATCCCAGGCAGGAGACACCTTTTTATTTGGGGTTGGGGAATACTCCCTTTTCAAATTCAGAGGTGGGGAAAAACCTTTGCTGGCATCTCACACCTCATGGTAGTAGTGAGGCCCTCTCAAAATAGACTTTCTCTTGCATACTGCCAGGTGTCTAACCAGTCCTGGACATGAACAGTCGGCAGACTGCTGAAAACCCCAGTGTGAGATCTGGGCCCTGCCCCACTGTGCTGGAGGCTTTGAGGATGGTGATGCTGAGAATAGCATTTCTTCTTGAGAGATGGTGGTTGGATCTAGTAGAATCACATATTTGGGATTTCCTGTGGCTACCCTTAAAGAGGTTAAGAATAAGTCCCAGTGTTTCGGGGTCCCTATCAGCCCACCCTCCCCTCCTGACCCCTTTCCTCACTCCTAATCTCCGTTGACCGCTGATTTTCATTGTTTATGTCAGCTCATAATATTTGATTTCTCCTCAAGCTCACTCCATCTTCATCAGCTCTTACTGTTTTACAGTTAACTCTGCTGTTTGCTGCATGCTGCATGAGACCCAGGGTTCTGGTAAGCTTTATTAACTCTCAGTAGAATGACAGTGGCTTCTAGAACACATCTCCCCAAATTCTGCCCCTCCTCACCCCCAACATACACATCTCATCTTAAATGAAGCGGCTTCATTGTCCCAGCTTGCAACTTAAATATTAAGAAAGAATCTGGTGTGGTTTCAAGTGTACATGTGATTGTTTGCCTGCCTGATTAAAAGGGGGAGTGTTTTCATATTTTTCCTGCTAGAATACGTGGGTGACAGAGAGGGATCCTGTGATCGGTATTTGAGGTTTCTATTTTGAACATTTCTTTTGAAAGAGCCTTAATCCTTACTTTTAAGATTAAGTAAACTCTTGTGATGAGGAGGGAAACAATTGAGTTCACAGATCTTTTCCTGCAATTTCAGTCCCACTGACCTTCGGATGTGGGACTGTTTCAAGGCAATGGAAACTTGCTTCTCTGTTTCCCTCTGGTGGCTGTTTCTTAGCTGAGGGACTTACATTTTCAAATTTCCTTTGACTGTGTAATCCTTCCAACCATCATAGAAATGGAAGAAAATGAAGTATTCTCAGATATTCTAGAAAATTCTTCCCTTTTTATTTGGCTTCATGAACACCTCTGATAAAGGAGGTAAGCAAGTTATCTTTGGAAAGATGGACTCCTCAAGGGTAGGCATTGTATCTACAGAAGTGGCTAAAGCAGTTCTTGGCATCACATAGCTTACAGGTGGATGAAAACAGTGATTAAGAACCTTTTCTCTATTCTGCTATACTCAGGGGGTGAGTGGAAAGGGAACATAAGTACGTTCAAGTTGACATAATTAGGCGTTGTGCTAGTTTTTTAAACTTGGTCATGGAAACTTTCAAACAGGAACAAATGAGAGAAAAGAGGACCATGCGCCCCTCCCCCACACATACCCATGACCCAGCCCCCAAAGCCCACCAGCATAGGGCCAGTCGTGCTTCATCTGTTACCCCAAACTTGCTGGATAATTGCAAAGCAAGACCATATAATTTCATCTGTAAATACTCTAGCATGTCTCTAAGAAATAATGCCTTTTTAAAAACCCCATAACCACAGCACCACCATTATCGCACCTACAAAATTAACAATTTGCTGACATAAAACATTTAGTCAGTGCTCAGCGTGCCCTGTTTGTCCCATAAATGTCTTTTCCATTTGGTTGTTTGGATCAGGGAATGTAAAATACTGAGAAGACTTCTCCCCACTCACCAATGTAGTTTATGATTTAAATGGAGAGCCTGGTTTAAATGGAGTCCCTCACTGACTACTGCAGCGAGGGCACCAGGCACTCTGAGCAGCTGGCAAAACAGCCTACTTTCAAGCAAACCCCGAAGAGGAAGTCCACAGAGGCTTCTGGAACATAAGGCCTACGAAATTGGGCCAAAGAAAACAACCCTAAAAAGAACAATGAAGTGATTTATTGTCTGGCTTGAAGGCAAGCCCTGTTCGTTGACTTGAATTAAACAGCTGATTTTCATTGAGGAAGACTCTGAATTCCTACAGTGTCAGTCCAGTCCAGCCCAGTGAAGTGGCTGACACCTGGAGAGCTCATCCGTATTTTCTGTCACCCCGTTTTCAATAAGAGCGGGAGAACTGGATCCTCCTAAGTCAGATTTCCATGAATTTTGGGTTTCATTGCTTGCGGTTTGACACAATTTGGTTCAGGTTTCCCCGAGTAAATCTTTGGTAGTGGTCATTACTAAAATGAATTCTGACAAAACTATAATTAAAGCCATACTTTACAAGTGAGAGGCAGTTGGCAGACAGCAGGAACAGCCAACCCCAGCCCCAAGCGTGTTGGCCTTTCCTGGCAGGCTTCCCGCCAGGAGACTGGAACAGCAGTTCTAAACCAAATAGGGGAGGGAGAAAAGGCTTGGCTACCCAAGATTTGAAAGCAGCAAAGACAGCCTGTTCCTTTCCAGAATCCCCCCTCAGTAACTAGAGTGTCAGTGGAGTAAGGCTCCCCTTCTTCACTGATTTTGGTATTTCTTGAGGCACTCCAAGAGAAACCCCTCTGTGTGGTAGTATTGCATCGCAGGTAGTATTATCTGTCAGTGGTTACTGGCCCTTGACCCTTTGGGCAAATAAACAGTTTCTCTAGTACCTGAAAGTACACTGTCTGTATTTGGTAGGTTATTTCTTTTGGTCTGGGATCACTGTTACCATTCATTTATATTAGTAATAATAATAATATGTTAATAAATAGAAACGTTCCCAGAACCTCTAAAATAATCTACCGACAAATGCCAAATATCCTACTTTTGGAAAGTAGGAGAAACCTCTACACCTGTCCCACGAGGCTCAGAAGATGGGCCTCCTGCAGTGTTTACATTTCTTGCCACCGAGGAAGAAGATGAGAAGTGCACATTTGTATGACATTTTTGCTACTTTCCAAAGTGTTTTTCCCTATACTACCTCATTTTCACCTTCCCGAAGTCCTGTGAGGAAGAGAAAAAAGGCATACTCTCCTTCCCTTTGCCAGATGTGTAAATAGAGGGGAGGAGAATCCACGGATCCCACAGTGTGCTAGTGCTGGAACCGGAACAAGAACACAAAACTAGCAGTTGTTGTTATAAATTGCCTTTCACGTGATTGTGTGTATGTGTGTGGGGGTTTATATCCAGCTGAGGCCATGACTGTACAGACATACTCACATATGTGTATGTTTTAACCATGCCTTCCAGATATCTAAAAATTCGATTTACTTAATGGCATAAATGTAGTTTTTGGCTAATAGCTAAGGGTTAGAGCCACAGATACAGTGCTCTTAGGGACATTTGGGGCTGGGAGGAGCAGTAAACAGCCAGAAGTCACAGGTTCTAGCAGGGCTGAGGCTCTGTTTGGGAACATGGGCCAGCTTGCTTCTGTGACTCGTAGTCACCTCTTACGTCAAAGTAGGCCCCATGACACTTGTGCGTTTATATTACAGGGACAGGGTTTAAATGACAGAGAGGTCAAAGTGTTAGGGGAACAAGAAACAAAAATAGGCTGCCATAGTTCAAGGTCTGAAGGTAACTGATCTGGGCCGGAGTGAGGAACTCAGCACTCCTCCGCAGATACTTCACCAACAGGTCTTGCCCTCAGGGACCAGTTAGCTGAGGGGGGCCACCCGGAAGACTACCTGAGGGGAAACCTCTGACCCACTCCCCACCCCCTGCCGGGGACAAGGCCATGTGGGGGGACTGAGGTCCTGGCACTCAGCTCTGGGCTGAGCCCACTGGAGATAGTATTCCTGCATGAGGTGTGTATGGGAGGTGTTAGACAGGGCCTGATAAAAAGTGTTTTCACCGCAGATGAGAATTATTTTGCTAACTACTGCCACTCTTGCTGCCATTCAGAGGCCTGTGTGGTGTATGGTGTGTGAGAGAGAGTGGTCCCCGGAGCCAATGCAATGAGACCTTCAGACCATCTAACATAGCTGCATTCTAATTTACCCATTAGTCATCATGACTTAAGCCATTTTCTTCTAACCTTTTTATTTATTTATTTATTTGTATATTAATCCTTCCATTCATTAACCCGACTTTTCTTTTCATTTTCAGTTTGGGTTTCCTGTAGACACCCTTTTCCTGAGCAACAGAGCTGGGATTCCCTCTTAACACTTTGGGGTGGGGGTCACATGACCTTTGCCCTTCCCGCTCTTCCTGCCAAGGCTTAGAGAATCCTGACAGTCTCGGGACAGTGTTTGGCCTCTGGTCAAGAAGCCAGCAGTCCTGTGGCTTGGAGATGCATGCTACATCCAGTCCCCCTCCTTGAACCCCCAGCCACACCCCTAACTTTGCCAGACCTTAAGAAGTTCAGCCTCCCATCTGCTACTCTTCACCACCAGCTAACTCTGACTCCTATTTGCTTTCCTGAGGCCTTTGCATCCACAAAGGCTTCCCCCTTAGTCTCCTGCACCTCAGGAGTCCCAGTCCTTTCTCAGAAGGCCCCAAAGGCAGTTCCTTTGATGCCTCTTTTCCTTCTAACCTCAGCCTAATCCTTTGATTCACTCAAAGTTACTACCCTCAAAAACTTAAAATCCAGAACCAGTTTATTGACACCATTCCTTCCCAGAAAACACAACCACTGAAGGAAAGAGGATAAATGTCTCCTCTCTCTAATTCTGGGTACCCCACAGATGCAGAAAGGAGAATAAACCTGATTACCAGCCTAGTGTCTTGCATGACAGATTTGTGGAATTCTTCTGAGGTGCCTCAGCATCTCCTCTATAATTTCCTTTCGAGGCTCACACCAACCCCACACTGTAAACTGTCAGTTTGAATAGTTAAAAGTCAGTGTTTTCAGTTTGGTTCTGATATGTCTTCGAGTCTATTGACTTGGTCTGTTGGTGATGATTTTTAATGTGTGGTTTGCACATGTCTCCCAGTAAGAGGAGGGGAGAGTCATCAGCTGTAGTGGTGAAAAGAGGGTTGTGCCTTGGAAGGTTCTTAACTTTATCTCCTGTCTAACGATTTGATATTTAAAAAAAAAAAATATGCCAGCCCCAATTTTTATCACAGCACCCATGGATAGGGGTTTGGGCAACTTCCTTTGAAGTAGAGCGCCCTCTGTTGTCAGGGCCACGAGGCGCAGTGGTCTTTGGTGTTTGGCCGGTGACAGTGAGAACTGGAGGTGTCCTGGAAATGATATGTGGCTAACATGCCGTTTCTCTGCCCTTCCTTTGCAGTAATCCATGGCTGTGTACTGAATAGTATTCCCCGCTACAGCTGGACTGGACTCCATTTAGCCTTTTAAGCCAAGGTTCCTCTTTTAACTGACAGCTTTCCTTTGGGGTCCCAGGCAGTCAGATGCCCCTCCCCCCTGCCCCATGATGAACTTCCACTTCAAGCCCTATTTCTTTTTGAGTTCCACCTCCCAACCCCATGGGCACTGAGCATGACCAACTTCTTCCCCTTCCCCCCCCCCTTTTTTTTTTTACTTTTTGATGTTGCTTTTGTTTTTATCAGCTTTTAAAACACACAGTCAAACAAGGCAATGCCAGTGTTTCAGGCCTTTGGGGGATTTCTCACTCCAAAAATAGATACTAGGAAGCCAAAAGCAGACAAGATGAAAAGTGAACATAGGCATGCACCCTTTCTTGTTGGCACAGCAAGACTGCAGTCGGGAGAGGTATTTCTTGGTGAGTCACTAATGGGTTAATGGCCAGAGGCAAGTATGAAGATGAACCCTAGCCTTCGATTTAAAAAAATAAAAAAAAGTATGGATACTCAGAGAGATGCTGTCAGGGCTGCCACGTCTTCTTGGGAAAGACATTGGCAGATTTGCTATTCTCCTAGCTGCTTCCAAGGAACCCCAAACTTGTACCACCAACTGGTCTTTACCCTCCCAGGTAGTTATTTGCAGTACCAACTAGGAGACTCCCCACCATTGGCCTTTGTTTACACATTAACTTGAAATGTTCTGAAAACTTCCAAGGTATTAGTACCACCCAGTCTCTGACAGACTTTCAGACACGAGGCAGAAATTTGGTATGAAGGGAGACATTTTGGTCCTTGAACAGGTAGGACCTTTTTTTTTTTTTCCTAAGAGGAAATTGAGGCCCAAAGAAATGAAGAGTCTTGCAGGAGGGTCTCAAGGCTGTTTCTTGTCAGAAGCCAGGCTGAATTCAGTGTCTCCAGCCTGCCCATCCATTTCATAACTGGAGTCGAGCTGTGCCACTATGTTCCTGAAGACAAGATTTTTGATGTTGAGAGAAACTAAATTGTTCGTAGTAGAGGCTCTTTGAAGTTTTTATTTCCCTATTAAAAAATTTACCCAATGATGGGAGGGTAGAGACAGGCAAAGCAGAAAACTCCAGGCCAGCTCCTGAAGCAGGAGTCACCAGGACACACCTGTTCGCTGGTCAGCTTTCCTGGAAGTCTGGAAGGGCACCCGGGCCTGCATCTAACAGACTCTAGAGAGTCTGGTGAAGAATAATCTGTGAGTGACCCCCAAGTCCTTCAGATAGTCAACGAGGCTATTAAAAGAATGTAAATGCTTACTTTGTGGCTACCCTTTTTCACTGTAGACAGAACATTTTTTTTCCTTCTTCAGTGAAAAAGCTTTTGAGTTAGTACATTATTATTTTCTTCAGTAACCAAAGTACTCTTCTGGTAAAACGAAACCAGCCACTCGAAAAGGTCTGTGCTTTTATTTTCACAGACTGGAATGGAATGGCTTTCCTAAAATACACACATACGCACACACACACTTCATTTCTCTTAAGCCAAGAAGTCTGCTTTCCTTAGCTGCAGTGCACATCGTTTATGGGTTTTGTTTTTTGTTTTACTCATCTGGCGTTCACATGTGGCTGTTAATATGTGCTTGTTTTTCATTAAAAACAAGAAGCTTTAAACTGGTGTGTGGTGTTGTTAAAACCCTCAGCGGAATTCCCTGGTGGCGGTGATGGCACGCCAATGGCCTCATTTCTAACCTGTCTTCTTCCAGTGTCAACTGTGCTACCTCACGCTGCCCGCTTCCCTCACCCTCTCTGACTTCAAATGTCTTTTTTCTTTGGCTAATTTCATGTTTTCTTTCTCTTTCTCTCTCCCTCTCCAGCTTTTTTTAATCTTGTCTTCAGCAGCTGCACTAAGTCTAAAGGAGAAGACTGCCATTATAGAAGAGTTAGGGCTCCATGTTGTCTCAAACCAGAAACCAACCAGTTCCCTCTCCCCTCAAACTGAGTGCACACACACCACACCCACACCATACCACACCACACCACACCAACTAGTGCTCATGTGTCCCTGTGTCCAGGCAAGAAGCTCTCTCCTGACTTACATGGTATTTTAAATGGAAGTGTCTTGTCCTAACTTAACAAGGCAGGAGAGGAGCCGTCAGAGCTGGAGAATGGACCAAATGTAACCTCAGAGACCACTGCGGGACGACTCACCCAAGTGTAAGTGACTGGGGCAGGAAACCTCAGCTGTGGGTGTGGAAGTGCTGTTCATGGGTTTGGTTTGAGTTTTCGGTTTTTCTTTTTAAACAATTCTCCGGTTCAATGGCTGGATTGTCAACGGCCACTAGGGAACATTTCTGAATATGGAAGAGAAGTTCCAGCACCACTCGTATCTTCGTCCGCATTCACAGACCCTCTGCAGACTCCCAGCGAGGGGGAAAATGGATCCAATGTCTAACACTCAGGTGGAAAAGGGTGAGACAGGAGGGAGTTTACACTTAGTGAAAAGAAAATGATCCGTTCCACCTTGCGAGGCCAGTGGGGTTTTAAAAGAGGTCTCTGCTCCACCTGGGATCTGGAGGGTGAGCGTTGATGTTGATAAATAAACCTTGAATTCATTGGTTTAACTTGCATCAAAATGCCATGTGAGTGTGCTCATCCACGTAGGTTCCTACAGCCATCGCCATCCCACTGTCCAGCGTCTCTAGAGAGTCTCTCTGCATGTTTTCCACAATCTGCATTTGTTTTTCCTTTCTTCTCCTTTGTTCTTTTTGCTCAAAAGTGTGACCAGTCACTGCCCCCCCCACCCTGGGGCTTTCATTCGCCAGGAGAAACATCCCGAAACCAGCACTGTTTATTTAGCTTGATACCTTTCTAATGTCCATGTCAATTTTCAATAAAATTCAAAGAAATGCTCAATGACTGTGTGATCTGATCTTAAATCATTAGGTGGGGTGACCCCACCAGGGTTTGCCTTAGGAGGAGTGGGTGACTTGAGGGGTGCAGGGAGGCACCAGCAGGCCATGGCAATCCTCTTGGGTGGGCTGCTGCTCCCCCTTCCCCCATTCTGGGCCTGAAATTCCCAGGGAATGAGTCTTCCACTTCCCTTCATTGGCATGGATTTAACTGATCGAGTTGAGTTCATTATCTTCTAGGATAATAGAGGACGTGGACCCCACAGAACAAGATTGGTGAGTTTTAATTCCAGAAAGCAAAAGAACTCCTCACTGTGTGTCTGCTCTCATTTAATCCTGTAATGTGAAACATCCCAAAAATTCATGGAAATGGCTGTTCTTTTTGACTTGAACGCTTTCTACAGGTAGCAAGTAGTACTGTGTGTCCTGGGTCTACCAGGGAGAAAAGTCTCCTGTCCTGTTTCCCTGCCATCCTGGATCCCCGCCTTTCCCCTGCATTAAAGTGGGCACGAGAGAAAGTGGACAATTTTCATAATTCTGTTTGTGAGTGAGGCCACGTTTCCTTTCCTCAGCTTCATTTCCCAAATGACCAGATGCTGGAGACAGGACATGTTCCTCCTCCTCTCTGCACCCAGGCCTGGGGGCTTCTGGAACACCAGAGGAAAGGACATGGGCCTGTCTCCGGGAAGTTCGCACACTAGGGGGCAGTCGATGGAAACAACACTAGCCTCTGACTTCACTGAGTGGAGGGAGGCCCCCGACGTGCGGAAAAATACAGGCCCAGGAGCCAGACAGACTTAACTATCTGTGTGCGCTTTGGGGCATGTTGTATTAAAAAGCCTGCAAAAAGAGAACATTAGTAACTCCTTTCTGAGTAGTTGTGAAGGGTACATGATTGAAGAACTGGGTATCCCTTATTAAGGATGGACTTACTAGAAGCATCTTAGGTTTCTCTGATCAAGTGTTACTTGATCTCGGCACCTTGCTATTTGAGACCAGATAATTCTTTGGGTGGGGTGGGGGGCGTGCTGTCCCATACATTGTTACATGATAAGCAGCATTCCCATCCACTAGATAAGGGACACAGCCTGACAGCTCTGCCCTGTGCATCCAGCTGTAATAAGCAAAAATGTAAACAGACATGGTCAAAATTGTTTCATGTTGAGAACAATTGCTCCAGGTCAGAGGTCAGCAAATTTTTCCTTAAAGTACCAGCTGGTAAATATTTTAGGTTTTGCAAGCCATGTGGTGTCTGCAGCCATTTCATTGTTACTATAGCATAAAAACGGTCATGGGTAATACTAAAAGAATGAGCGTGGCTATATACCGAGAAAACTATGGATGCTGAAATTTTTTTTTTTTAAATTATTTGTACATTCAGAACCGGGGTACAGGCAAGAGGCTCAGGGGCGGTGAGAGGCGTCACCAGAGACAGAGCGGGGAGCAGAATAGGCAGATCGGTGAAGTACACTGCTGAGGGGAGCAGCGGGCGGGTCAGGAGAGGTCTGCCACGCCATGTGGTCTCCTCCAAGGCAGGCGGGGATCGAACTCATGCGGAAGTGGCTTTAGCTTCTCAGTGCAGTGCTTTAACCCGCTGCGCCACCAGGGAGGGCCGGATGCTGAAATTTTAAATGCACACATGATTTTCATTTTGGCCTGTCCTGAATAATTCTTTTGATTTTTTTTAAAGATTTATTTATTTATTCATACAGAACTGGGGTACAAGCCAGAGATGCGGAGGGTGAGAGGATTCACCAGAGACAGAGTGGGGAGCAGAACAGGCAGATCAACGAAAGTACACTGCTGAGGGGAGCAGCGGGCGGGTCAGGAGAGGTCTGCCACACCATGTGGTCACCTCCGGGGCAGGTGGGAATCGAACTCATGCGGAAGTGGTTTCAGCTTCTTAGTGCAATGCTTTAACCCGCTGCGCCACCAGGGAGGGCCAATTCTTTTGATTTTTTTAATCATAAAAACATGAAAGTGATTCTTATTAAGAGTCATACAAGCATAGGTAGGGGCAGCAGATGTGGCTTGTGGGCCATAGTTTGCCGACTCCTCCACTAATGCAACATTCTGCTTAATGATGCATCCTCAAGACTCAGGCCTTAGAAGTGACTAGCTAGTCTGAAGAAATAAGTGAACACGAATGGCTATAATGTTTTTATGTAAGTTACAAGGCAAAATAGGTTCAATGAAAATTTGCCTACAGTCCTGCTAGATCATAGATGGGTAAGAAGGGTCCCACAGTGGTGACAACAGCCTGCCTCAGATTTTGCTGAGGAGGAGAGAATGTCCAGTGCTTCTAGGGAGAGAACTGAACCCTAAGAAGCAACCAGGGCTCCAGTTGTAAGCACCAAGGTTAAGTAGAATCCTCTCCTGTCTAAGATTTCCCCACTGAGGGAGATAAAGCCTTTTGCTGCAAGGACAACTTTCTTGAAGGGTCATTATTTTTAAATGTGGATGCTCCTTAGAAAATTTGCTCATTAGGCCAGTAGTACAGTACAGTATTGCTACGTGGACCTACTGTTCCTCTGTGTCCCTCCCAAGTCATACTCTCCTTAACCTGTGGCTCAAGCTTTAGAAAATCCTTGTTCTGGGTTCAAATGTCTATTAAGAATTATATGTATGTATGTCTATTAGGTATAGGGTTGTGGACAAACTCCTAATCTTGATTTTGGGCTCAATAACTCTAAATCAGATGAGAAGGGCTTGGCCAAGGGCCCTATGCTAGCGGGATAGTTTTTGCATGAAATCTAGTTTGACACTGTTCTTGAGGGACTTAAGGACTGTCCTCATCTTTACTCAACCCTGTTTCCTAGTACTTCCTAATACCCGCTCTTCATTCCAGAACATTCAGTCTCTGCATAGGTCTTTCTAAGCTCCACAAACTATTTGTTGATGTACTATATTTCTGGAACCATTTGAAAATAACTTATATGTATCATGACCCTTTATCACTAAATATTCCTGAGTGGCATAAGTGGGATTTCCTAAGGATATTTTGTTATATAAACATAGTTACCAACTTCAGTAATTTAGACATCATTACTGTTAAATATGCTTTATAGCATTTTTTAAAGATTTATTTATTTATGCATACAAGAACGGGGGTATAAGCCAGGCATAGGAGGTGGTGAAAGGATTCACCAAAGACAGAGTGGGGAGCAGAAAAGGTAGAGTAACTGAAATACACTGCTGAGGAGGGCAATGAGTGGGCCAGGAGAGGTCTGCCATGCCATGCAGGTCACTTCCCTGGCTGGGAATCGAACTCATCTTGCAGTGCTGCTGCAGATAGCTCCACAGTGCTGTGTCTTAACCCATCACACCACCATGGAGGGCCCTGCTTTATTGCATTTTTTTCCTTCCTCAAATTTAGGATTCGATATAGGATCATCATTGTGTCCTGTCTCTTTAGTCTCTAATTTGGAACTGCCTTTCTTTGTTTTTTAGGACTTTGATATTTTTGAGGTCTCATTGAAGAAATTGATTGTCCTCATTTGGGATCAATACATTGTCCAATTTCTCCACTATATAATTACGCCCCCCCTCCACTCTTTGCTACTAATAAACAATCCATGGGGAGAAAGTGTATGTTGATGCAAATATACTATTCATCAAAAATTTCCCCTTAGATTTAGTGTCTATTGATAATTCTTGCCTTGTGCTAATGTACAAAATGATGATTTCCTGACTTCTGTATTCCCCTCCTATTTCCCAACCAACACATGGTATTCTATTGTTAAAAAGCCCTCCTTTGGGCTCTCCCTGGTGGTGCAACTGGTTAAAGCACCACTTTATGAAGCTCTGTGAAGCCACTGAAGCTGGCATTTGATCCCCTGCCAGGGAGCTGACCCACATGGTGTGGCAGACCTCTCTAGACCCACCCACTGCTCCCCTCAGCAGTGTACTTGGTCAGTCGGCCTATTCTGCTCCCTACTCTGTGTCTGGTGAATCTTCTCACCCACCACACCTCTGGCCTGTTCCCCAGTTCTGTAAGCATAAATAAATAAATCTTAAAAAAAAAAAAGTCCTCCTTTCTCCTTCACTATGATTTTATCTATTTCATATTACTGTGGGTGTACAATTCCTATGTTTTCAATGCTCATTACAGTCCTTTAATAATTTGGGTGGTCAAATCACCAAGATTTGGCCAGCGAGAGCTCCTACCTATTGCATTTAATCTATTAGTAAACATCCACAAGAGGATACTGTAGTGTAGAATCAGGAGATCAAGAACTTTTGTGATATAATTTTTGGGATAGTTTATGCTGCAATGGACTTTAAACTTCACGTTTGTTATCCTTGTTTTTCTTCATCTTGTCGGATCTGAATCCTTTACCCTGGCTGTAGCCAGAAAATTCTTGATTTCCTCGATTGTTCCAGGCATGCTTACTGGATGCACAGGACTGCCCATGGCTGGCACAGCGACTGGCGAAAAACAAGGAGGATGGAAGAGAAGACTGAGTTTTATGTAGGACTTGGTCCCCACCTAGACTGTAACCCATTCTAGGACTCTGGAGAAAACCCAGCTGCTTTTTCCTTTGCCTTGAGCACACAGTAGGTGCTCTGTAAATTCCTACTGCCAGACATTAATTGACGAATAGCACAGGCTGGTAGAAGAATTGAGGGAACAGACTGGAGCAGATCCATGCATGGAGTGACAGGTTTGGCCACAGTAAGTAATTCAGCTGTTTGCTGCAGCACAACGTTTAACCATTATTTCTAGGTCCCCATTGTATTTTTTTAATATTTTGCATGTTTTAAATCGCTATCTGAAATACAGAACAACTTGCAATCAGGATTAGAACTGTTGTCAACATGGTATCTGTATTTGTCACCACTTGGAATGGTATATGGACGAGACAAGTAGCTGATTTGCGAAGTGGAGCTGTGGATGATTTAATTTTACAAGTATTTCATTTTTACTATGTGTTCACGATAAATTGCAAAGCTAAGGATGCACAACACGCAGAGCTTTGGAAGACACCCTCTGAGGAAAAGGCGTCTCCAAGAGCTGACGTTAGGAAAAAACGTAAAACACATTCCAAACCTAAGTCCCTCCCAAAGGACACGATCCCACCGTCGCCCAGTCCAGAAGTCCAGGAAAAGGTGGCAGGCCAGCCACTGCCAACCATCGTCGGAGGGCGTCTTCCAGGGACTTAATGGGAACGTGTTCCCGAACCTAAGAGAACCTTCCAAAATTCCCTTTCCGGAGTCCCCGCCCTTCGCTTGTCAACACATGCGTCAAAGGCCCGTAGCTATCAGAGGAGGGAAAAATGTGCGTCGCGCGAGATTCTGCGACGGGATTTTGAAGTTAGGGAACAGCCGCAGCGCAAGCGCACTGGCCTCACAACCTCGGGGCGGCACGCGGGTAGGTAGGCAGGAACCCAGAGGAGGGGGAGCACAGCGTGCTGGTGTCTTTTTCTCCCGCTTCCCGCACAGTGAGTGCGTCTGCGGGTCGCTGAAGGTGCGCAGCGCCGGGCCCGTGTCGGCTTCCCGGCGCGCGTGTGACTGCGGTGGGAGCCTTCCTGCTCCTCCACGAGTTGGAGTGCTGCAGGCGTGCTCCCCGGCATCCGGACGTGAGCTTGAGCTCGCCTTTTCCTTTTTTAAAGGTCGCCCCCCCACGCACACACTCCAGTCCCCCGATAATTGGTCTTCGCGCCTGGGTGCGCCCCTCCCCATCCAGCCCCTCCCACGGACCCTCCCGCTCGTTTGCTGGCGGTCGGTAGTCGGCTTCATCCCTGGGGGTCCCTGCTTGGGGGCGGAGAAGATGGCTGGCGGACGTCTGCTGTTGGGGGGCGACTTCCTGTCGCCGCCGCCGCTGCCCCCCCTCCCGCCGCCGCCGCTGCCGCCCCTCCCGCCGCCCCCGCCGGAGCCAGTGCTGGAGCAGTGGCGCTATAGCCACGAAAGTGACTGGCAGTGGGCTCTGCGGCGCAGCTTCATCTGTCGGCATCTACACAGCTACCCTGGGGCGGCTCTGGACCAGCTCCTGGCTCTCTCCGCCGCCTGGACCAACCACGTTTTCCTGGGCTGCAGGTGAGGAAGGAGTGAAGGATGAGTTAGGGACCCGGGCTAAGGGGATTAGGGACGATGTTTGGGATAGGGGTGGTGTTCGGGATAGGGACGCAGGCGGGATACGGATGAGGGCTTGGAGACTGGAGATTTGGAGGTGTTGGAGGACACCAGAGGGCACACTGTGGGCCTGGGGGGGTGGGTAGAGGTAGAGAGAGGTGGCAGGGGGTGACATAGCAGCTAGAAGGGTGTGGGGATCGCGGGAGTGACCCCTCAGGACCAGGGATGAAGAGAAAGCAGCGCCAGAAAAGGATTGTTGAGAGGTGGTCGAGGTGGTGGTGGTATTTGAGGGCGTGGGAAATGACGAATCGCGAAACCTGGAACCTGCGTAGGATCTTGCAAGATGCAGTATCTGCAGAGAATCTTCGACAGTCTGGGCTTCGAGGGTCGGGGGCGGTGGGGGGGGGTGTTGTGTGGGGTATGGAGTGGGGAAGGACAAATTACCCTGAGGTTCTAATACTAGTTTCTCCTTAGCCACAGTCTCCGTCTATCCCCATTAAATAAACAACAGTAGACCCCAGCTGGGTTTTGCCATCTTCTAAGGAGGGGTGGCGGTTTCTATGAAGTCTCAGCCGCAGGGTCCGCCTGGCTTGTAGATTTGCGCATAATGTGTCTGGAAGCAAACAAAGAAATGGGTATATCTACTGTAAAAACGGGTTGTCCCCCTTTCTCCTTAAATGTGATCTGGAGGATTAACATTTGGCCTTCTGATGAGGTTTTAGGAGTGTGTGTGTCAGTCTGTCTCTGTCCACCGCCCCCCCCCCCAATCCCGTTTCCTAGAACCTGGTGCGAGGTTCTGAACAGGCCTCTTTGAAAGCTGTTTGCATTCAATGAACACTGCAGTATGGTTCAACGCATTTTTAAAAAATTGACCACTTGGACCTCTATCCTGATCAGAACCCCAAAGTCATCACTATACTAATCATTCCTTTGATAGACCGGCAGGCTTCTTGTTTCTTTTACACTTCTGCCTCATTTTTTTTAATAAGTGGAAAGGATGAGAAATTCTGGAAAATGATCAGATCAAATGCAGCCAGTTCATTTCCAGAAATAACTGTAACATAATGAAAAACAGTATAGTCCACTCCTACCTTCATTGTTCAACATAGCATCCAGTGATACTTTGTTATGCTCTCTTCACAAAAATGTTTTTCTCTCTGATCTCTGCCTCTAGAGATACGGATTATTTCACTGGAGGAACTGGATACAATTGAGGAAGCCTTAGTAACAATCAAGTCAGATAAATCAAATTGATCTTCAATTAAAAATATTGCTTTTGCAGGTGATAAGGTATCTTTATTCTGTAATCATAATCTCCTTCATAGAAGACCATGGGGAATCTGAATCCTAATAAAAATAATCTTCCATGGGTGGGGGCAGACTGACCATCCTCTGTATTAATAAAAGGTCTTCCCACTAGAATGTATGTTCTTGGGGAAAGGATTTTGCTTTTTTGTTCACACCTTCATCCTCAGTGCCTAGCAAAGTGCCTTTTGCATAATAGCTGCTCAGTAAATATATGTGGTATGAAAGGATGAATAATACAGCTTTATAAATGTGCAAAACATTTATGTATCTCACTTAGGAATTAGGTGGTGTTTCATTTTTACAGCTAAATCAATGGAGGCCAAGAAGTTAAGGGACTTTTTCAAGGTCCCACAGTTGGGGCTAGGACTCATGTCTTCTGATGTGCTTTCCACTGAGACACAGCTGCTAATATTTGGGAAGGATGAACCAGGAGTGAAAGCAAGTAACTGATACAGCCACATCATGATTATATCTCAGGGTTTGATTCCAGGAACACCAGCCTTGCACATAACTAGGGCATTAAAAAACTCAAACCAGGCCATTGGTAGTTGGTATTGAAAAGTCAAGCATCCAGAACATTCTCTGTGTGTCTGTACTCAACCAGGCACCTATCTGCCTAGTATATATGCTATCTTGTCATATTACATTGTAGTTAAATCAGTCAGTGCAAGGATTGCCATAGTCTCAACTGACAAAACTGAAAAGTTGATTGCTTATGTACAGGAGAAAGAGAAGGAGCAGTAAAAGCTCTTGGAAGTAAGGGACCGAGCGCAGTTTCCACTTCAGGTGGGCTTTATGTTAGTTGTCATCTTCAGGTGGGTGAAATCTGTAATTCAGTACTTGCTGATGTCAGCAGAACATCTAGCCTGTTCTTTGATAGAATCTTTCTAGGGAGCTACAAAATATGTGAAACAGTCCATTCTAAACTAAAAATTTTAACTTGACGTTCAAAGTTCACCATTTGACTTTTGAAACTGACTTTTGAACAGTAGCAAGAAGGAAACTACTTTTTTCCTCACTTCCCTAGAATGCTAAAATGCCCTATTTTAGATAGGCTGAAATAACTCCCTAGGTCAAGGATATCTTTGAAAATTCCTGATCATGAGACCAAGGAGCTCAAGTGGGCAGTTGCAAGCTATGTTTCATTCCTTTTGGTAATGTGATTTTTCGTGAGCATATTTGAGTATCTTCTTGACTTTTTAGTAGTAGTTTACAAACTTAATCAAGAATCAAATCACATTAGACTTGTGAAAACACTGGGTTTCTGATTTGGTAGGTCTGACATAGGGAGGTCCCAGGATTTGCAAATTTCCAGATTCTAATAAGCTCCCAGGCAATGCTGATGATCATAAAAAGAAAAAAAAAAACTTTGTTTCTTCTGCAGACATTTGTACTGACAGAAAGTTAATACAGTCTTCTAATCAACTCCATGTGCAGCATTCAACTATTCGTATGAGTGCCTAGGGAACTGTAACTTTTACTTGAAATTGTTGATAATGTATAAAAATTCAACAAAACAATGTTTGGTATCTGGAACACTTAATTTTCCAATTATACTTCATTGTTAGGATTAGAAGCAGAATCCAGACTGATCTTTGATGAGATAGTAATAGGTAAACTATTTAAAAATGAATCCAGGTCTGCTACCTGCATTTTCTCTTCCCTATTGATTTTTGAGACTGGTTTTGGAAATAGAGAAAGGCGCTTTGCACATTGTTGGTAGAGTGCATCAGTCACCAGCTAATGAAGTAGTAGTGGGAGCATTTGAGAGATTGATCGGTATTTTGGTTGGGTGTTATAGACTTCATGTCGGCGGTCTTATGAATAGTTTTGAGAAAATAGTTTTGTACTTGGAAGTCTTAATCTTTGCTTCATTATTAAACCTCAGCTCTTTTTATTTATCTTTTTTAAACATTTAAAAATATATATTCATAGGACCAGGGCAGGGGGTGGGGAGAGCACAAGGGACTCAGCTCTTTTTATTTAGACCTAGTAGAGCAGTTTAATACATGTTTATTGAAAGCATTTACTACTGAACATTTATTAAATTTCAGTTGCCATTATGTATCATAAGTATAGTCTTATGTGTATTTATCTGTATTTAGGAGCCTAAGATTTGTGAAGTCATATTGGCTGTTAGAAATCATAATTTTATGTCCTGGGCATATGGGATAGTGGACTGGTGTCCCAACTTCTAAAACTTGGTACATAGTACACTACCTTTGAAAACCCCTAAACAGGTGTTTCAAATAGGTATAAAAGAGAGAAAGGTCCATCTGCACCCATGACAGCTTCCTAGTAAAGACATGACTGGCAGTCTATAAAAAGATTTATAACCTATGGGGACTGTTGAATTTTTTGGCAGGTGTAATAAATGTGGAATAGTAAGTAGGTATATTATCACTCAGGAAGAAACCTGAGGTGAATGTGAAAGGAGTGACCCCAAGTAGATCTGTGCACAGTGGGGCGCACACACCATTTACCTCTGCACACCATATTTGAATTCAGGGTAATTGAAGGTCTGGAGAATTTTGTCTGGAATTCAAGGTGAGTGGCTTGGGTGTAGTACCACTTTTGGTAGCAAAAGTGGCATTACCAGTTTATGACTCGTTGACCTTGTCTCGTTTTCACAATCTTCCCCCCTCCCTTTTTTTTAAAAGACTATTTATTTTTGCGTAGAAGAACTGGGCTGTAGGCCATAGGTACAGGGGGTGAGAGGATTCACCAGAGACAGAGTAGGGAGCATAACAGGTGGATCTGCTGAAATACACTGCTAAGGATAGCAGCAGGTGAAACAGGAGAAGTCCGCTCTATATGGGCTAGGTATCAAACTCAGGCCTCCCAGGATGGCAGTTGCGGTGGTAGCGCAGACACTTAACCTCTAGGCCATCAGAGAGCCCCGTAATCTTTTCTTTTGCTTTCATCTCATACCTTGAAAATTGGACTCCCAACTCTGAATGGAAGTGATAGAATGGTTGATGTTTTAGACTATGATGTTTTGATAAGAATAAAGGAAATAAAATTATTCTTGGCATTTAAATACTGGTGTTAGCTGGCAGCAATGATAGCAATAATTAGTGGAAAGTACAGGTTACAACTGAGCTAGCGTCTAGTAATTTGTAAGTAAAGGCCATCCTGTCTTGACCTCTCTGCTTTGCAAGGATAGACATCTGATGGGTGTGGAATCTTGTGGCAAAATGGATACAGTTACACTCCTTCAAGGTCAGAACCTATTCCTATAAAGGTGTGATGGTTAACTCATTTTCAGAGGTTCTTTGGTCATAGGGTGGGAAAGACTTCAAAAGGGGGGTGAGTATACCCCATAATAATGAAAACAACTTGAACCCAGTTTTTTCCTGCAGTAAAATACTCTTTCAAGCAGCCAATCTTCATAGGGGCCCTTTTTAAAAATTCTGCTTTTTTTTTTATTATTACAAAAGTTTATTTTTACATCATTTTGCACATTTTTTTTTCCATCTCGATTGTAATCCCCGCGGGTTTCCCATCACCAAATCACCTGT